>NC_138768.1:167519217-168114217 GCF_965119305.1 Pelophylax lessonae
TGCTGATTTGCTATTTTACATTGATGAACTGGCACTTTTATTATGGCATGTGATATCTCTTAAGAGACGCAAATATTGTATTTGATAACCATTTGTGAATTGACCCCATAGTGTTTAAATTTGTTTGTTAGCCCTTACTAAAACTTGAAATAATCTTTTTTTTCCCCATTTATTAAGTTAGTGCTGGAATTCAAATATCTGGTTAATTATGACAAAAAAATTAATCCACAAGCTTGACTATTTAGGGTTTCTGCTATAAACATCGAGTTCAGCAACATTTTGATTTTTGTTTGTAAATAAAGAAAAATCTTTCTGAAAAAAAAAAAATTAAAGTGACAGCTTACAAGTAAAAATCAAATAAACACACACACACAAAATAAATAAATGAATAAACTAATAGCATCAAATACCTAAACTACCATAAACCCAACATTGTGGTTGTTACTTTTCCTTTGTGAAAATATTTCTATGGTAGGTAGAAACAGAAAGGTGACAGATTAATATTGATGAGCGCTGTTGATAATTTAAAAAAGGTGATAAAGCGCCATTTATTTATTTATTTGCCAGTAGATTGTATATAGTAACATATTTATTTTTCTACTGTCAGATTAAAAACTCCTCTGCATCACAGGAGCACCAGACTCCCTTCAAAGTGAAAACCCCGGAATCAGGATTTTACTAGATCCACTAATGGTGCAGATGTTGCACTACTAATGTCCAAGCTGTAACTGTAGATGATCCTGCAGTGTTTTCTCTGTAGGCTACAGAACAACCCCCTCCCACCATGGTATAAAGAGTAGGAGAGTGGGAGGTTTTCTGTAGCCCTAAAACACTCCCTGTCCTAGGATGAGAACTTTCTTTTTTTCATTGATACAGTGCAGTCAGTCAGCCTTTCACCTAAGGACATGAGAAAAATGACTAGCAGGATCACCAGATGAAAACAAAAAATAAAAGCCTAGAGAAATATAATGCAACCCAAGGTTTGCATTTAAATCTGCAATATGTTCAGTTTTTGTTTTGGAGTTTAAATAAGCTTAAAGTATCTTTGCATGGACTTTTATAATAATCAAAATTATAAAAATTTTAAGTATCTTATATATCAGTTGTGTGATCAGAAAACCATCCTTATTCTTAACATGAGGCATACATGCACTTTTTTTATGTTTCTTAATTGTGGAATTACAGGTGAATTATTTGTTTGTGTCCATAGTATAATGATATTAAATAATAGTCTAATATATAATATAATATAATATAATATAATATAATATAATATAATATAATATAATATAACATAATATTATATAATATAATATAATAATGATAAGTATTTTTTCATTCTAATTCCACTGAAAGTCAGAGTATTTATGTACTTTCTTTAAAGCAATAATCAACCTAAAACCAAAAATGTAATATTTTGTAACTTTACCAATCATTAGATGTGGTGGCTGCATTCGTTTTCTTTTCTTATTCTTTTTTCCCTCTGTTCCCCTTGTGATTGAGCCAGTAACACAGCTCCTGTATTATATAGACATCACTCTGGATGAATGAGCACAGGATGCAGATTTTGACAGCAGTATTGTCAGTCTGGAGTGTGAGCGGGTGTGGGAGATGAGTGTTAGAGGTA
The DNA here is from genome assembly GCF_965119305.1 of Pelophylax lessonae. Taxonomy (NCBI): domain Eukaryota; kingdom Metazoa; phylum Chordata; class Amphibia; order Anura; family Ranidae; genus Pelophylax; species Pelophylax lessonae. Next base: position 167,520,845 of record NC_138768.1, read on the forward strand.
CTAGCAGATTTAGATACACTAACAATACACTAACAAGTTGTAGCTGAACTCCCTTTAATATTTTACAATCAGTTACAGCAAACTTGTTTTTCCATTTGGGAAAAGGGTTTTGCATAAATAAATAAAACATGATCATTTTAACCTCTTGCCAACCGCCCACCATAGTATTACTGTGGCAGGGCAGCTCGGCTCGGCTACGTGATTTCATGCACAAGATCTCGGCAGCACGTGATTAGACACAGCGGGCGGCGGGCCGCTGGAGGAGTGGCCTCCCGTGATCATCATAAAAAACTGACAGAAGACCTGCCTGCTTATGTAAACAAAGCAGGTGAGTCTTCTGTCAGACAGGCAGGGAGAGATCAGAAGTTTCAGCTAAGCTCTCTCTGTGCCTGTCACATAATCCCCCCCCCAGTGTTTCCCCCCCCCACAAGAATATTTAGGCACGCATTAACCCCTTTGATCACCCCCAGTGTTAACCCCTTCCCTGCCAGTGTCATTTATACAGTAACAGTGCATAGTATTTAGCACTGATTACTGTATAAATGTCACTGGTCCCCAAAAATGTCAGTTAGGGGCCCGATCTGTCCGCCGCAAAGTCGCAGTCCCTCTATAAACACTGATCGCTGCCATTACTAATAAAAACAAAAAAATAAATAACAATTCAAAAAATCTATCCCATAGTTTGTGAAAGCTATAACTTTTTTTTTTTTTTTTTACTTTCAATAAATTTTTATTAGTTTTCAAAACAGTACAACAAGAATCATGAAGGTATACATAGTCGCAATCACAATGTTTCCAACAAAACACATTGAATTAGAATTTCAGAACTCAGTCATCAACAAAGGAAAGAAGGGTTATCATCTCAAAAGTAAACGTTAACAAGCTATAACTATTCAAGTTGTTTCTGCAGTGGTTGTACTCGTGTTCCGGGTGACCCAGCCCCTGTCATGGGGCGGGGGTGAAATATTTGCTAGTGGTCCATATGTGCCAAGTAGAGTGGAATTTGGTTCCACCGTGAATCGAGTAGGCGTAGGCCTTCTCCATAGTGTATTGAAAATTAACCATCCTGATAACTTCTAGGTGGGATGGGGATGTGGTCTGCCTCCAGTGTTTGGCAATAAGTGTCCTGGCCGCTACCAGGATGTGGAAGCATACTGTTCTCATATTTAAGGGTATATTATGTATTCCCAAGTTTAGTAATGCCATGTCCATATTGGGTTTGGTAAGTATGCCCGTAGTGGTCGAAAGCACCTCAAACACCCTACTCCAAAAGCTGGTTAGGCTTTTACATTTCCAAAAAATATGGGAGATGGTGCCTATTTGGTCACAATTGCGCCAGCAAAGCGGGCTTTGGGAACTGAAGAATTTAGACAGGCGATACGGTGTGAGGTACCATCTGGTTAGAAGTTTCTGCATTTGTTCCCAGTGGTTTACGCATCTGGAGGCCGTGAAGGAGGTGTGGATCGCCGTTTTCCACTGGTATTCGGAGTAGGGTGCCTGAAGCTCACTCTCCCACTTGATCATGTGTGATGTTTTATGGAAAGTGTTTTTGCGCCCCAAAAGGTTGTATATGAGGGAGATGCCTTTTATTGGGGCCTCTACGTTCGTGAGGAATTGCCATAGTGCGGTGGGCAACCGTAGTTTGGGCAGGGGGTTTTTGCGTAAGAAGCTAGCTATAGCGTTATAGGAAAACATGGCTTTGTGGGGGAGTTTGAATTCTGTGTGGAGGTCAAGGAAGGGTTTAAGTGAGTCCTGGTGGTAAAGTTGAGAAACCGACTGAATTCCAGCGGCCGTGAACATAGTGGTTTTTGCGAACGGAAGCAGAACATTGAATACGGTTAGAGGCATAGGGATCAACATATCCATCGGATGCTCGGATTTCCGTGCAACGAGGACTCGCCAGGAGCGCAGCGTCGATTGAGACGTGATTGGCAATGACCTCACATCTAGGGGTTTCCATGCATCAGCTAGAAGCAATAAACTAAGATCCGACGATCGTGTCAATGTCGCTTCTATCGGTAGCCAGGGAAGGTTTCGCGAGTTGGAGAACCAGTGTTGGAGGGGGGTCAGTCTCGTTGCGTGATAGTAGTCCGTTATGTCTGGTAGCCCCAGTCCCCCTGCTTTTTTGTGACGAATCATATGTGTATGAGAACACCTGGCTCTCTTTCGTTGCCATACAAATGTGTGAAGTATTTTGGACAGGGAGGTAAGGTATGCACCGGTGATATGTATTGGGAGAGTGCGGAACATGTATAAGATTTTTGGAAGGCAGAGCATTTTGAATGCCGCTATTCGTCCCGCCCAGGAGATTTCGGTCGACTTGATACCAGCGGTATCTGCTGTTAGGGTGGATAGTAGGGATTTCATGTTGGAGTTCAACAATTTGGATGTGGGGAATGCTAGTTGGATCCCTAGATATTTTAGAGAGTCAGAAGTCCAGGCGTATGGGAGCTGTGTTTGGAGATGCTTGCGGGTGTTGTCGGGTATATTCATACCTAAGATTTCGGATTTTCCAAAATTTACTTTATAGAAGGACACCTTACTGAAGTTCTGAAGAATGTTATGAGCTGCTGGAAGGGACACCACGGGGTTCGTTAGACTCAAAATGACATCGTCAGCAAACAGAGTGATGATGTGCTTGGAGGATCCAATTTTAAAGCCGGATACCATGGGGGAGGAGCGTAGCAGTTCCGCCAGTGGCTCTATTAAAAGGTTAAAAATGAGGGGCGAGAGAGGGCACCCTTGTCGCGTACCGTTGGTGATGCTAAAGGGTTTAGAAAGCATGCCAGCGGACAGTACCTTAGCAGATGGAGAGGAGTATAAGGCCACTATGGCCGACAGGATCGGACCCGAGAATCCAAATTTGCGTAGAACCAATTCCATGTATTCCCAGTGGATACAGTCGAACGCCTTCTCTGCGTCTATGGAGAGAAGCAGAGAAGGCGTTCTGGAGCTCTCGGCATGATGCATTAAATTTATCACCCTTCTGGTCGCATCTGGGGCTTGCCTTCCCCGGACGAATCCCATTTGGTCTCCCCCCAGCAGCTTCGGCAAGAGTTTTGCTAGGCGGTTGGCTAGAAGTTTAGCGTATAGTTTGACATCATTATTTAGGAGGGATATGGGCCTAAAGTTCGCTGGGGCGGTAGGGGGTTTACCTGGTTTAGGAAGGGTTATGATGTTCGCCTGGAGCATCTCCCCTGGGAAAGTGCCCGTGGCAATGGCCGAGGAAAATGCGGACAACATGTGGGGCGAGAGTACGTCGTGGAGTGATCTGTAATATTCATTTGGTAACCCGTAAGGGCCTGGTGATTTATTTAAAGGAGTACCTAGAATAGTCTGGGAAAGTTCTTTTGGCGTAAAGGGGGCATTCAGGGATGATAGGTCATCGGGCGTGAGAGAGGGAAGGTTCATACGACTCAAGAAGGCGAGGATTTTCGACGTCGACGGGCTATGTGTGGTCAAAACATTACGTAGGTTGTACAGGGAGCCATAATAGTCGGCGAAGGGTCTGCAATTTGTTGAGGGTGTGTGTGTTTTTTGCCTGTATGGGGGTGAGTCACAAACACTATTTTAGATTTGACTCTCCTGGCTTTAAGCCTGGAGGCCAGAAACTTGCCTGCCTTATTATGGTTCGAGTAATACTGGAGGCGGAGTTTCGCCAGCATTTTGTCGTGGTTTACAAGCAAAAGCCTGCGGAGTTCTGCTCTAAGAGCTGTGAGTTTGGATGATAATATTTGTCAGGGGCGTTGTTTATTGGTCTCTTCCAGGGATTTAATGTTTTCGAGGGTGTCTCGAAGCGTTTTTTGATATTTCTTTTTCTTTCTAGAGGCTAATTGAATGAGAATTCCTCTCGCATAAGCCTTGTGGGCATTCCAAAGCATGAAGGGGTCTATGTCAGGGGTGGCGTTGTTTGTGAAGAATCGGGGTCTGACAGGGTTGAATTATTACATCTCCATATGAACGAAGACGGCTGGGGAGCTGACGTGGATATGGACATATGTATGGCGGCGTGGTCTGACCACGTGATGGGGGATATGGATGTGTGCAGTACCAAGGGCAGGATCGTCGAGTCTATCAAAAACATGTTGATCCTGGAGTAAGTGAGGTGACTCGCCGAGAAGAAGGTATAGTCCCTCTCCTCCGCGTGTTGGTATCTCCATATATCATGTAGATTTTCCGCATGTAGGAGAGCCGCCAAGGAAGTAGATATGGTTTTACCACTGGAAGTCGAGTCCATGGCAGGGTCTGCTACAGAGTTAAAATCTCCACATATGATCAGTTTGCCTACCGTGAGTTTACGAACCTTTGCAAATAGCTTCCTCAAGAATTTGAGCTGGTGGCGGTTGGGAGCATACACATTTACGATAGTATAATCACAATCATCAATATTACAGTTTAGGATAATGAATCTTCCGTCTGTGTCCTCCACCACCCGAGAGTAGGTGAACGTCACAGATTTACTGACGGCCAACAGGGTACCTAGCTTCTTTTCATGGGAGTTTGCCATAAAGACATGGGGATAGTCCGGGTGAGAGCAACGAGGTACTGAACCGAGCTTGAAATGGGTTTCCTGAATAGCCAGGACGTCTGCCTTGTGAGACTTCGCTTCCTTCCACATCGAGAATCGTTTTGCGGGGTGGTTCAGCCCCTTAACGCTATAACTTTTGCGCAAACCAATTAAAATACGCTTTTTGGGATTTTTTTTTACCAAAAATATGTAGCAGAATACAAAATAATTTAATTTTTTACATTTTATTATTGGGAACGTTTTATAGCAAAAAGTAAAAAATATTGTGTTTTTTTCAAAATTGTCACTCTTTTTGTTTATAGCGAAAAATCTAAAAACCGCAGAGGTGATCAAATACCACCAAAAGAAAGCTCTATTTGTGGGGAAAAAAAAGGACATCAATTGTATTTGAGTACAGTTTCGCATGACCGCGCAATTTTTCGTTAAATTAACACAGTGCCGAATCACAAAAAATGGCCTGGTCATTAAGGGGGTAAAACATTCCGGGGGTGAAGTGGTTAAGCACCCCTACCAGTGTTAAATGGTCTATCTCATCCCTGTAACTACAGGAGAGCTTTTTTTGTAGAAAAAAAGACTTACCAGCTGGATCACCAGATGAAAATAGAAGAAAGCCTAAAACAGGAAACTAATGCAGCCATCGCATCTAAGAAATGGTAAGCTGCAATATAATAAATGTTTACTTTTGGGTTTAATACTGCTTTAATCAATTTTGTTTCAGTCACTCTTTTTATTCATTTTTTTCTCTTTCTTGAGCCCAATTCTATGAAAGATTTTTTTGCACTTCTCATATAATGGTTAATCCAGTGTGTTTGTTGTTAAATTCCCTATAGCAGCCCTCAAATGTTCCACTCACCTGCTCTCATTTTGCGAGTGGAAAATGATTGCGGGCGAGGACGAGAGAGGAGAGGAAGAGGAAAGGCAGCTGGATAATCAGAGTGGGGATCTCTGCACTGTAACATCTTTCATTTGAATTGCTGGGCGCTCAGCTTCACACGTAGTTCGCCTCCTGGCTCGGCTCCTTTGATAGACAGAACACCGCCGGTATGTGTGACGTCTATCATAGGAGCTGAGCCAGGAGGCGGAACTCCATGTGAAGCTGAGTGCCCGGCAATTCAAATGAAAGATGTTACAGTGCAGCGATCCCTGCTCTGATTATCCGGCTGCCTTTCCTCTTCCTCTCTCTTCTCCTGCACAGGTGAGGCTGCAATCCATATTTATGGTCACATGGTTGGGGGGTCTAATATAGGATTACAAGGCTCAGCATGTCTTATTTATGGTCACATGGTTGGGGGGGGGATCTCCTATTGGACTACAAGGCTCAGCATTCCATATTTCTATTCACATGCCTAAGGGGTGTCTCATATAGGACTACAAGGCACAGCATGTCTTATTTATGGTCACATGATGGGGGGGGGCGTCTCCTATAGGACTACAAGGCTCAGCATTCCATATTTCTATAAGTACAATAATAGTGTAGCGCTAATCAATAAAAATAAATGGTAAATAAAACATCATAGTGAATGACCATCAATAAAGAGTCCACGCCCAGACGACATCTTTTGATGACAAAACGCGTCTGCGGCACCAGACGCAACGTACACACGCCTACATCCGTGCCGGCCTCATCTCTAGTTTTGCTGTTGGGAACACGCGGGACGCCGCGATTGGACTCTTCTAGCCTATTTTCCTTGATGTGCCTATTTATTCGCCTGTATTGTGAGTAGTTTTTTTAATAAATCCTCATTTTTAGTACATACAGTATAACGCTATGGTCTTTTTATATATATTTTACACATGCCCATAATCCATTGAATACATCTGATGTGGAGACTGGACCTTCCTGACTATTGCTCTTCCTCTTGGTGCAACTGGAGTCCATCTGTTTCACCTATATGCCTGGTGAGGTCATCTCATTAATTTGAGTGACCACGGCGCTGTGGTAAGCTGCCTCTCATTACCTTCACTTTGTGGTGTCCCCTACTTGCACTTTCCTGCGGTGTCAGAAGAAGAATGTATACTATGTAACACCTGGACAACACTTGTGTTTTGGAATCCCTAAATTCACTTGCTTTTGGGACTTGCCTATGCACAAATTTTTTTTTGCTTCATACTTTGGACTCTTTATTGGTGGTCATTCACTATGATGTTTTATTTACCATTTATTTTTATTGATTAGTGCTACACTATTATTGTACTTATGTTTATTGGATCACTGTCTGTTGGTCTAGTGTCAGCAGCTTTTACTTCGTATCACTATATTTCATTCATTTTTTTAGCGCAGAAATTCCCCACATATTTGTTTTATTCCATATGTCTAGTCACATGGGTCACATGGGGGGGTCTCATATAGGACTACAAGGCACAGCATGTCTTATTTATGGTCACATGATGGGGGGGGGTCTCATATAGGACTACAAGGCACAGCGTGTCTTATTTATGGTCACATGATGGGGGGGGGGTTAAATAGAGGACTACAAGGGACAGCATGTTTTATTTATAGTCACATGATGGGGGGGGGGGGGGGGGCGTCTCCTATAGGTGCGGCAACTGGTGGCAAGTAACCCTTAAGGCCTGGCTAGTAGCTCAGGACTTGAACTTTTGAGCCCTGCCTTATAGTATAGTTTAATTTGTTTTTACTTATATTCTAGTATGTTGGATGTTCTTTGGATTTAACTTGTGTTTCATTTAATGTAAAGAAATGAATAGATAATTTAGGTTTTTATGATAGTGGCTGAGATAAAAAGAGGTTAGTGGTTAGAAAGAAATGCATATGTTATAAAGCAATAATCAACATGTGTGTAAATATTGGGTGGATGGGAATAAGAAGTATAATCATAATTGTTTGGTTACATAGTTCTAAGGATGTCAAATATTGGTGGAGCTATTCTTCTGTTATTTTGTTAAAATTTCTATGATAGATGCAAGGTACAATAGGATTTAGAAATACATTGAAATATCCAGCCATAATTAGGGTTAATCCTCTGTAAATTGAGTTAGTTTATTAGAGACTTCAGCAAAGGTATCAACTCTGTTCTTACTTGGCAGATTTACATTTGCTACGATAAACATTTTATTTAGTAGGTTTCCCTTTACAAATACAAAACTGACAAATAGGCTAATTGGGACACGATTTTACAAACAATTAAAGATTTTCAATAGACTCCACAGAGCTTTGCAGTGTGAGCCTTTTTTTAATGTATCTTCTGATTACAGCCTCTGTCTGTAGAATAACAGCCGTGATAAAGTACCAGATATTTGGGTTCTACGCAGGGCTGCTGTTAGAAATTGCGGGGCCCTGTACAGGCTACCTGGCAGGGCCCCCCCAAGAAAATATTAAAGATATATTTAGCTAAAATTACAACAAAATCACTATTATCAGACACAAATATAACATAACTTGCATAATTCCTGCTAAATCTAAAAAAAAACTATGTTAAATAAAAAAGATGAGATGAGAAAAATATACAGGCTGGGCAGTTGGAGTTCCGTGATCAGAGAGACAGAGAGAGAGAAACAAAGTTACAATTTACAAATAAACTCCTGAGCAGAGATAAGTGCTGGGAGGGGGGCCCACACAAGGGAGGGGATTAGTGAGGGACAACTGTCTTTCTCAACAGATAAAAGCTGATAGCAGGTAGAGGGACAGATTAGATTCAGGTCCTGGAGGAAGATTTCTGTATTTGTTGTCCATCGCTAATCCCCCCTCTCTGTGTGGGCCCCCCTGTGTGCTCGGGCCCCCTACAAGAGGGCTGGTGGTCCCCCCCTATCAGCGCCCTGGTTCTACATGCATTAGAATAAACATGACTCTGTACCATGGAGGTTGGCGGGGGCAAAATCTTAGTAAGACAAGTCAGCTTGGCACCGTTACCAGCTTTTTCCACCTCTCATAGCCTATTCAAGAGCTCCAGTGCTTTAAGGTGCCACAAAATGTTGCCTCAGCTTGACTTCAGCTGCAAAAGTTTGTAACCCATTTCAGTACTCCAGTATTATAAAGGTGTTATACCATGTTTCTGCAGCTTGACCTCTGCACAAAATGTCTAATGTTTGCTGCAAGATAAATCTTGCATTGTGCCTCAAGGTTTGCAGTCTATCCCACTACTCTTGCACTGTTAAAGTGCATACAAAAGTACCCCGACTGCAAAAATTCTAATGTTTGCTGTAGTGCCCAAACACTAGAAAAGGCCACAAATGTTGAGGTGCAATTCAAGATTTGCACTGCAACAAATATTAGAATTGTTGCAGTTGAATTACACTTGCAGAAATATTGTATGGGACATCATGATGCCCATGCACTGAAATAGGCCACAAACCTTAAAGCCTTACTCCACTTTTGTTGAGAAAAAAACATTCCCCGCTAAGGGATCTCTGTACATTACAAGGATTTTAACAAACTTTGTTGCATATTCCTACCTTTTATTATTCTGAAGAAATCATTATTTGTTCCTCTGTGCCCTTGTGCTGAGTGGGTCTACTGGGAGTGGATTCATAATTATCTGTCAGCTGTGGCAGCTGCAGGGCTCTAATGAGTAAATCTGCAGGGCATGCATCTCTTAAGACGTGCTCCTATTGGGAGTATCCCACCAAAAATGACATTTTTTGTTCCAGGCAATGCCAGAAACCTGACTTGTATCTTAAGCAGACTTCTGGGATAATTGGGGAGCCAATCACACAAGCAGGAAATTATGTTTCTGGGGTGTGGTCGGTACACATTCTGTGTACAGAACACCTCCCGGTAGCCATATTTCATTACATTTTTCAGAAAATGACAACACTGCAGATTGAAAAGGAAAGGTAATTTTTAATATCATTCAATTACAATATGATTTGTGTCACAATTATATACTCTATGTATTTTTTTCTTTATTTTCTTTTTGTTTTCCTCACAAAAGTGGAGTTACCCTTTAACTGCTTGCCGACTGCCGCAAGTACATATACTGCGGCGGTCAGCCCCTCACAGGCAGAGTGACGTATCGGTACGTCACTAGCCTGTGAGGCTCTGGGGAGCGAGCGCGTGCCGCCGGCGGCGCACTCCCGCTCCCGCGCGGTCACGCCGCTCACTCTGCGATCGTCGGGGGAGAGGGAGAAAGGCAGGCAGCTTGTGTAAACAAGCTGCCTGTCATTCTCCCCTGTGTAGAAACACTGATCATATGGTTATATATGTAGGACCATTGATCAGTGTTCCTACAGCTCAAGCCACAGCCATTCACAGTTAGAATCACGCCCCTAGGGACACACACAGCCCCTCCCTCTCAAATAAAGTTAACCCCTTCACTGCCAGTGTAGTTTTACAGTAACAGTGCATATATATAGCACTGATTACTGTAGAAATGTCACTGGTAACCCCAAAAGTGTCAAAAATGTCAGTCAAGGGTCCGATCTGTCCGCCCCAATGTCGCAGTACCGCAAAAAAATCGCAGATCGCCACCATTACGCGTTAAAAAAAAAACAACAAAAATGACAAAAATCTTTCCCTTTGTTAGTAAACGCAATAACTTTTGCGCAAACCAATCAAAATACGCTTTTTGCGTTTTTTTTTTTTACCAAACATATGTAGCATAAAACAAATTGGCCGAAAATGTTAAAAAATTTTGATTTTTACTTTTTTTGGGGGGGGAATTTCATATAAAAAAATGGGAAAAATATTGTTATTTTTGCAAAATTGACGCTCTTTTTTTGTTTATAGCGCGTGATCAAAAAATCGCACAGGTGATCAAATACCACCAAAAGAAAGCTCTGTTTGTGGGAAAAAAAGGACATCAAATTCGTTTAGGTACAGCGTCGCACGACCGCGCAATTATCCGTTAAAGTCACGCAGTGCTGAATCGCAAAATACCCCCTGGTCTTTTAGCAGCCAAATCCTCCGGGGCTTAAGTGGTTAAGGCACAATGCCGTGACACTTAAGGAAAGAGACTCCGGGGAACAGTAACCGCCTGATGACGCACAGATGCGAAATGCATTGTGGTTACTGACAAACCCGGAAGCAAACACACAGGCATTCGTAGCAGAGGCAGGGACGCTCGCCGACCGCCGCACACAGCACAGTGAGAGGAAAGATTAGAGGAAGCTGCAGATCCTCGGATACGATTCCCCACTACTCAAAGATTTGTGTACTGCCGAATTGCCCAGTGCCAGAAGGGCACAACTAATAGTAAGGGACCAACTGTATACCTTTTTAGTAATTTTCAAATAAAGCATACAATATTTCACTACTGGAGGCTTTTTTTGTTTATCTTTATGTGGACTATATGGTCCATACATGCCTAATGTAGGAGCAGATATCCAACCCAAAAGATATCGAGGAGAGGTCTGATCCACCCATTTAAAGGGATCACAGGCGTTGGGAGTCATTGTGACTCATTGGAAGCTGGTAAGAGGCCACGTGTGTCACACCCCACCACCTGAAGCACTTTAAAGAGGTTGTACACCAAGAAATTTTTTTTTGTCTTCTTTACAACCTGAAAGAGAAACCCATAATGAGCTAGTATGCATCGCATACTAGCTCATTATGAAATACTTACCTTAGAACGAGCCCCCGCCGTGCCGTCCGCTTACCTGTATGACGGGCGACATGTATAGTCGCCCGTCTTCCGGGATCGCGGCATCCGGCCATCTGATTGGCCGGAGCCGCGGTGACGTCACTCCCGCGCACGCGCGCGGGAGCCGACGGTCACGGCACGGGGCTCTGAAGGAACGGCACGATCTGCCGTTCCTTCAGAGCGCATGCGCCAGTGACGTCACTGGCTGCATTAAAGGTAAATATCTCCTAAACGGTACATGTTTAGGAGATATTTACAGTACCTATAGGTAAGCCTTAATATAGGCTTACCTATAGGTACAACTTCCTGAGGAGGGTTTACTTCCTCTTTAAGGAGCATATTTTGTTGCACGAATTGCAGGGACACTTGCTATACAATTATTTCTCACTGGAGAGCACGACTATATCCGTTTATATTTGATGAGTTTTTATGCACGCACTATTAAGCACTTTTATTTGCTTGTTGCACGGAATACTATATATATTTATATAATTGATTTGTTTGTTGCATGTATTATATCTATTTATTTATATATATATTTATTTATATATTTATCTATTATTAAGCAATAGAAATATTTTTTAATTTAGAGTTGTGCACTTCAAAATATATCTATAACCTTTAAATATATTAATTTATTCAGTATTAAGCACTTTTAACACTAGTAATACATAATTTATTACACGTGATACCCTGAATAAGTTTTATTCCAGTAATATAAAAGATTACCAGCGCCTTTTTTTATCTACGTCCCATATTTACCCTGCAGAATACACCAAAAAATGTTGAAGCCGAGGTCAAGCTGGAACTATTTTTCAGCATTTTCTTTTCATTTGTAAACATTGCTATTTTCATTTTATATCTTGTGTGAAAATTGGTAAATCATTTGGCTGGCATTACTATTGCTAGTTTATGATTTCTAGAAATCAATTGCAGAACATATTTCAGATACTGTATTTATAAGAAGATTTTTCTAGATTTTTGTATCGTAAAGCTTCTTCACCTTTAGAGCTAAGAAACCATAACATATAATGACCTAGGCATGTAATGCAAAATATTTTAAAAATGTACCATATTATGTAGAAAATTCCCATTAGTTGTAGTACAGGTCATACCTGAATTGAATATCATGTGTTTTGTGTTTCCTGCACAATTCTCTATAGGGTTGTTCAATGTTTGCGTCCTACCTCCTCACTCTTGGTTGGCCTGTCTTTGACTACTACTGACAACTATTAACAATCCTTTTCTCTTCCTCAGGTGACATATGAGTTTTGTCCATCTGCATTATTAATATTTTCTGCTTTCACCCTAGCCTTCTCTTTTTTTCTGATGTCTCAATTTCTTCAGTGCCTTCCATAATTCTAATTTCAACATCCGGCTGCCTTTTCTTTATGCACAATTATAGTGGTACACTCTTTTTACAGTTCTTTAAATGTGGCTGAAATTTAATTTCACAATTTTTTTTATAAATGTTATCATTATTACTGCTATTTTAAAAAATTACACTTTCATAAATAGGTTTATATGTTTTCTAGATAATTGCTCTAATGGGCTAAAACAGCTTGCAACTGCTAAATAGAAGGTACAAAATCTTCTAATAGTAAATAAATATTTTCCATTATCATATTTTTATTGCTTTATTCAACCCTTTCACATAAAGCTTTTTGTTTTAGATTTACTGCCCCTCAATAAAGAATAGTTTGTTGGTGCCATGCCTAGGGTACAGATAGATCCATGAAATATTGATTTTTCTGACTAGCCCCGATGAAGAATGTGCACACCTTTGAAACATGCTGTTTTTTATTTTTATCATTGATAAAACATTTTGAATGACCCCCTTCATTTTGGATCCATCTGGATTCACGGGAGCATCTTCTCCCATATGTGTGGGAACATTTGTTTTTCTCATCTTAACCACTTCGGCTCTCACACCTGTTTACTCCTTATGGACCAGAGCAATTTTCAAATTTTTGCTATGAACCTATTTATTCAGCAATAATTTTGTCATTACTTAACATAACAACATAATACATACATTGTTTTTTAACCACTTCAGCCCCGGAAGGATTTGCCCCCTTAATGACCAGGTCATTTTATGCGATTCGGTACTGCGTTACTTTAACGGAAAATTGCGCGGTCGTGTGACGCTGTGCCCAAATGTCCTTTTTTTCCACAAAAATAGAGCTTTCTTGTGGTGGTATTTGATCACCACCTGTGGTTTTTGGATTTTGCGCTATAAACAAAAAAAGAGCGTCAATTTTGAAAAAAAACACCATATTTTTTACTTTCTGCTATAAAACATTCCCAATAAAAATTTTTTAAAAATGTAATTTTTTTATAAGTTTAGGCCAATTTTTGGTGAAAAAAATCCCAAAAAGCGAATTTTAATTGGTTTGCACAAAAGTTATAGTGTTTACAAACTACAGGGTAGATTTTTGGACTTTTTATTTATTTATTTATTTTTATTAGTAATGGCGGCGATCTGTGATTTTTAGCGGGACTGCAACATTGTGGCGGACAGATCGCACCCCTAACTTACATTTTTGACACTTTACAGGGACCAGTGACACTAATACAGTAATCAGTGCTAAATAATATGCACTGTTACTGTATAAACAACACTGGCAGGTAAGGAGTTAATACTGGGGGTGATCAAAGGGGGGTTAAATGTATGCCTATATGCTTACCTACTGTGTGTGTGTGTGTGTGGGGGGGGGGGGGGTTCTGTGACCGACACAGACTGATCTGTCCCTGCCTGTCTCACAGAAGATCCGCCTGCTTTGTTTACATAAGCAGGCAGGTCTTCTCTCCGTTTCCCAGACGATCGTGGGTGGAAGGCAGCAATCGCCTCCTCTCCTCCAGCGGCCCGCCTCCCGCTGTGTCTAAACACAGTGGGAGCGTGGCTCAGTGGCGCGCGTGTGTCGTCGAATCCACATGCACTCCAGTCACATAGTACTTTATGACTGGACGCAGCTGAGCCGCCCTGCCGAAGTAAAAAGCCGGCGGGCGGTCAGCAAGTGCCTTTTTTTTTACTTTCAAAAGTTTTTTATTGGACCAAGTGTCAAAACAAAACAAAATGTTATAATATGGAAGAAAACGTAAGTTAGCAAAGGCAAACAGTATCGTTCTAGTTTGGTGCTAAAATTATAAGCCAACGATATAACAGTATCGAAAGGTATTAAGTGTACCATTTTAAACATAAAAAAAGGAAAGAAGGACAAGCGGGTATCAATTATGTTCAAAGTTGACCCAACCCCCGCATCTTTAGTCAGGTAGAAGGGTGATTGGGTGAAATCCTGCCACTTCCTACCATCTTCCCAGGGGGCCTAGAAGCAAGCATATCTGAAGACCCGGCTGAGGCCTCCGAGCACCCAAAAAGGTTGCGATAGATTCGGAGACCCCCGCATGGGTCAAGCTAGGGGAGAACCCAGACCGACTCATTGGGACCCCACCATTCTCCAAGTATAACGTGGGTAGCCTTCGGGGGCCCTCCCCTGAGTTTATACAGCGTACAGACAGTGAAGGGGGGGAAGAGTAGCAGGAAGACCCAGCGGTGAAGCCACAAGAGAGTGGCCAGGACATCACATGAGAAGAATAGAAAGGGAAGAGGGAAAAAAGCAAAGGGGAACAGAGACAGAAACAGTGCTAGTTTATGAGTTGATACGATGGGGAAAAGGAGTCACCGGGGGCATCCATAAGTGAGCAGGGAGAGATAAGAAACAAAACCATGTTACAGCGTGACCTTAGTATATTGAGGGTCGGCAAGTGGTTAAGGACAAACAAGGCTTTCTTTTTGTGAATATTGTCCTGCAACAAATAATTATTTTTTTTTTTCGCAATCCATAGACAATTAATTGTAATAAAACTAAATAAAAGGCATTTTTTATTTATTTTTTTAGCAATGTTAGTTTAAACATAAACAGTGTTACAGCACTTGCAAAAAGTGTGCATTTTATTCTGTAATTTGTCCTGTTTAAAACAACACTAAAATTATGATTTTGGTACAAAGCATTGCAAAGTTATTTACAAATGAAATAAAGTGGGTTTTTCAGTTTTGCACTTTTTTCAGTGTGACACGTTTAAATTAATGTAAAAGGTGTAAAAATGTTAATGAACAAAGCAAACAAAAACAGAAAAAAAGTTTAACTATTAGTTAATAAAATAGAAAAATAGAAAAAAAGAAATCACCAAGAAAATTATAATTGAATGGAAGAGAATACAGAGTTAAATAGTTCTGATTAAAGTAAACAAAGGGGATAATAAGGGGTTCAAAAGAGAAACATTTAATTAGAAAAAAAAAACATTTTTTTTTACTTGTCAAGGATGCTTTAGCTCTCTTCATCTGCAGACCGAAGTTCATCCTTGTGGGGTTTATTTACTAAAGGCAAATACACTTTGCACTACATGTGCACTGCAAGTGCACTTGAAAGTGCACTTGGAAGTGCAGTCACTGTAGATTCGAGGGGGACATGCAAGTTAATTAATAAACAGCATTTTAGCTTGCACATGATTGAAAGATAGAAATCAGCAGAGCTTCCCCTCATTTCAGAGCTTCCCCTCAGATCTACAGTAGTGCACTTCCAAGTGCACTGTAGTGCACAGTGGATTTTCCTTTAGTAAATAAACCCCTTTGATCTGTAGATGAAAAACACAGAAAGTTACACATGGTACAGTGGGGTTTATTTACTAAAGTCAAATCCACTGTGCACTACAAGTGCACTGCAAGCGTACTTGGAAGTGCAATCACTGTAGATCTGAGGGGGACATGCAAGGAAAATAAAAACCAGCATTTTTGCTTGCACATGATTGGATGATAGAAATCATCAGAGCTTCCCCTCATTTTAGATCTTTCCCCGCAGATCTACAGTGACTGCACTTCCAAGTGCACTTGTAGTGCACAGTGGGTTTGCCTTTAGTAAATCAACCCCGATGTTTCAATGTAACTTTCTGTATTTCCGTCTGAGCAATGTTGTTGATAAACATTGCCAGACTGTTTTTTTTTTGTTTGTTTTTTTACAGCTCCTGCTGCTGACCTTCTCTGTGTACTACTCTTCAATGCAGCTGTAATTAATCACAGCTGAATTGCATTGTACCGGGACAGGGGAAACCCTGGTAGCAGATCAGAAAGACTGGACGTACTAGACACACCCTGTGTATAATGATGACATGTTTTTGGGCATGTCTTGTACACCCAGAGTCAGAAACCGGTTATATAATACTGGAGTGTCGAAAATATGGATTGTCATGTGGCCCGACAATCCATATTCTTAACACTGGATCTAGACACCCCAAGGGCAGTATATGTTATATTATATATCAGGGATTCCCAAACTACGGCCGTACAGTTGTTCAGGAACTACAATTCCCATCATGCCTAGTCCTATATGTGAATGTCAGAGTTTTACAATGCCTCATGGGATGTGTAGTTCTACAACAGCTGCAGGGCCATAGTTTGGGAATACCTGTTATATGGAGACCTCCTATTGACTATAAGGCCACATTTGGACCAGAGACATATGTTCACAGAGATGGCCTAGGGCTGTAATACATATACTGGCTTGGTTCCCTTCCACCTCCCCTTTGGGGTATCTTGGGTGGATTCTTCTTTTGGGGCTCACATGGTTCCCATGTGCTGACATAGCTGAATACACTGGGTTTGAACATACCTCTCCTGAAGAAGCATTAAGAAAAACACATTGAGATACAGAACACTTCCACAGCCTATATTGTGAGTACCAGATTAACAACTCATTTTTTTGCCACGTTTACATTTTGAGTCTCGGATGATATAAGAATCATTGCTAACCCCTGGGTTGAATTTGCTATATTATGATGTTATGAATGAGTTTAGGATGAGTTTAGTGGTTAAAGCTTAACTCCACTTTTGTTGAGAAAAAAAACATTCCCCTCTGGGTGATCTCTGTACATTACAAGGATTTTAACAAACTTTGTTGCAGATTCCTACCTTTTGTTATTCTGAAGAAATCCCTGTTTGTTCCTCTGTGCCTCTGTTCTCAGTGTGTCAAATGGGAGTGGTTTCATAAGTATCTATCAGCTGTGGCCACTGCAGGGCTCTAATGAGGAAAGCTGCTGGGCCTGCATCCCTTTAGACGTGTTTCTATTGGGAGTATCTCACCAAAAATTTCA
The DNA here is from genome assembly GCF_965119305.1 of Pelophylax lessonae. Taxonomy (NCBI): domain Eukaryota; kingdom Metazoa; phylum Chordata; class Amphibia; order Anura; family Ranidae; genus Pelophylax; species Pelophylax lessonae. The sequence goes on from NC_138768.1 coordinate 167,538,056, forward strand.
TTTTTTTTTTGCAGGGGATGCCAGAAATCTGACTTTGGCAGACTTCTGGGAAATCAGTGAGCCAATCACACAAGCCGGAAATGATGTTTCTAGGGTGTGGTCAGTGCACATTCTGTGTACAGAACAGCTCCAGGTAGCCATATTGCATTGCATTTCATTTTCAGAAAATTACAACAGTTGCATTCAATTACACTATGATTTGTGTCGCAATTGTATACGCTATATTATTTTTTCATTATTTGCTATTTTTTTTCCCCACGAAAAGTGGAGTTACCCTTTAAGTGTATTGATATTTTTTCAGAAATAATCCACCTTAAAAATCCCATCCATTTTAATTCTACTCCTCCCTTTGGAGGATATATAAGCTATTTGTTGCTATATTTGGGATCATTGGTAAGAAAACCATTGCCATTGTAAAATGCTCAAAAAAAAGTCACCTGTTTATCAGGCAGAGCAGCACAATTAATGAGATGCATTTTTGGGTACAAACATGGCATCACAGTGCATGCTCAATACAGCTACCGCTGTCCTTTGTCCCGTAAAGAGATTGCAGATTTATCCCTACATAAGATTATTTTCATCAGGTTGCAACCATATTTTTGGGATTTATATTTTTCAAGCAACACTTCATTATTATTCTTATAGCTGGTTGTCAAGGACAGACGAATACGCAGAATAGCACAAGCTATTATTAAAAGCACATAATGTTCCCTGTGCTTCACATCACTTAAGTTTCGAAAAACTTACAATGTTATAACTTTCTGTTGTTTATACTCCTAAACACTAAAAACAGCCTGCAATAATATAAATGTCATTGGGCCAATACAAAAATTACCTTTCAACATTATGTTATTATGTTATTCTGCATAATGATGCAGAGATGTGCTCTGCCCTAAACTTGCAATACTACCTTTTCTATAGGATTACTAGTAACATCTTTAAATATTTTTGTCATTTTTAAATACAACTCTTGTTGCCTAAGCTTCTATTATATCCCACTTTAATCCAATCATGGATTGGTTTACACAAGTGGAGATAAAATTCAACAGTGTAAATCAGACCTAAGGCACTATTATTAGGTGATGCCATAGTTTACTATACATCTTTGGGGACACTGATACCATACAGTACATGAAGAGGATCTTAAATGACAATTTATTCTTATATTATAGCAGGGGTGTCGAACTAAATTTCATTGTGGGCAGCATCAGCATTATAGTTGCCTTCAAGGGGATGATTGTATCGGTAACACCAGATGTCCAGATCACACTAACCCCCTTACATCAAATGTCAAGTGTCCCCCACCTTCCCTTACATCACAGTGCACCCCCCTTACCTTGTGCTGCTGCGGGGAAGAAGCTAGAGGCTGAGCTGGGAAAAAGAAAATGCAGGGTCTGGAGGAGGACCAGAGGAGGGCTGGAGTCAGCTGCTGGAGTCTGCTGAATGTTGAGACCAGGGGAGGATGGAGATGAGTGGATTCTGTGGCTGCACAGAGAGGCACAGGATCTGTAAAAAGAGTTCTGTCCTCCCCTTTGCTGCTGCTGAGATGAGGGGGAGAGGGGGCAGAGACAAGCCTCTCCGCGGCTGCACAGAAAAGCGTAGGATCTGAGTTCTGTCTTGTTCTCTGCTGCCGACTGCTTAGACAAGGTGGAAGCAGAGACTAGGGGGCTCTGCAGCTGCAGAAGAGGTAAGGGCCACATGAAATGGCCCGGAGGGTCGTATTCAGCCTGTGGGCCTTGTGTTCGACACGGTTATTATAGTATATGCAATGCAATTTTTTTTTCAATTTGCATTTCAAACATAAATTCCTGGCACAGCACCAATGTAATTTCCCCCAAAAAACTGTACCTTTTTATTATTGATTCTTGAGCTCTAGTCATGTGACTGCCTAGGCTAAGAGGTGCAATACAGGAAAATGATATGTTTGCTGCAGGAAGAAGCATTCACACATTCTCTCTCAAAATTGTGCCTTTATAACATATCATATGATGAGTGGCTGCAGCAGAGAGATGATGTGTGTAAGACAACATGCATACACACTAAGAACATAATGGTTACCACTAGGGTACCAGTGCTAATATGATTGAGACATCTAGGGGAAGAATTTCAGTCATGTATGTTGACATAGACTCAGAATGAGGTTTAAACAGAATTTGTGTCAGCCTCCTGGGAAAAAAGGAAGATAAAGATATTGTCGGGGGATACTCTAATTTCTGTGCACACATTCATCTATTTAGCATGTATGTCTATAGCATTATAAAAATATCTGATGGTACATATACTTAAAAAAAATCTATATTGTAAGAATTAAATATAAAGTCTTACAGATGCAGCTTCCAAAATTGAGTACCCAGATTTTCTTTATACCTGTAAAATGCTTTCCAACATCCTGTACTGAATGGAAAGATATACTTTGAAAAATATTGAGGTTGTGATTGCTGACCTTCAATTATAAACATATTATTTATTTAAATGTCAAACTGAACTGAGGGCTTTATTCATTTCTAAGTCTCTAACCTGAAACAAGCCTTCAGATCAAGAGAACTGACTTTACTGCCTGCATACTTCTTCCAGTAACTCCAAAGGTATTCAAGTCAAAGGTTTAGCAGAACTAGCAGGCAACTAGCAGGAGGAGGAGGAAGTCCACAATGACATACTCTGTATTCCCCTCAATGAAGGTTTTCTTGAAGAAGTAAATGTACCAAAAATAACTTTCTTAATTTCAGCACTTCATAAAAATGAAAAACACATAGAAAGAATCCGGAGTTGGGAACTCAAAGTGTTAATTTCAGTAGCCTAACTAGTCGACATAAATAAATTCCATGTCACAATTTTCAGCAATGGTAGTTTAAAAAAACTGTACCTTTTTATTATTAAAAACCAGTACTTTTGATCCGGTTACTTTGCCTAGGCTGAGATAATGACATCAGTCTAAGGAAGCCAGGAGGAAGCATTTTCTCAGTATTCTTCGCAGTGATCAGTCTGAAACATTTAACTTTGAAGCAAGTCACAAGGTAAAAGGGTGAGGCAGGAGCTGATTGTTGTCACACAACACTGCCAGAAACTGTGCAGGCACTAGTCTTTACATGCTGGTTTACTGAATGTCCTTCAAAGCATTTAAAAAAAACTGGCAAACCCCAAACATAGCACCCAAACCCTATAGAAGCCTACGGTAGCTGAATCTTGCAATTTTGTTCTGGCCTGTTTCAGGGCTAAGTTGAAAGCTTTAGTAAATAGGGGAATAAATAGCTTAGGCACTGCCTTTGAGGAATTTACTAATGCAAAAACCTTTTTTTTTAAGTACCATTCAGTGAGGAGCATGGCTTTCAATGCAGCTTAAACGGCAACAATAACATTACACAAATCCTTAAAATAATATGTTTGGGGGATGCCTTAAACCTGCAAGTGAAGTGACACACCTGTAGGGAGCACTTCTGCAAAAGTCACATTTAAAAAAATGGCGGTCAGTGGTGTCGATCAGCATCCCCAGCTGGTTTGTTAAAATTCAGTAGCAGTAGTCCTTTTCTTTACTTTGGTGGATCCAGTGCATGTAAACAGACTTCTCTGCAGTGTGACTTTATCACTAGGTGTGACAGACCCAACTGGGACAGGGGCTTTTGGAGGAGAATGCAGGATAGCCTCTTGCCTACTGACTGCTGGCTCTGGCTTTTGAGGGGGCACTTTTCATTGGGAGAAGTGTGCTTGGGGGACTTTTGGAGTGGTTTTGCTTTGGATTCAGGTCCATGTCTCCCTGAAACACACTGACTCTGGGAAACAGGGACCTGGATACAGATTTAGGGCCTCTGTGTTCAAACCAACAATGACTGCTTCAGTCCCCTCCTAGACTAAGGTGTCTTTCTCTCATTGCATAATTCCCTGTTGTGTGTCTCCTATGTGTGAACTCCCATTGTTAGTTAAGTCACCTATTGTTTCTGTCTAAGTATAGAATAAATTCTACTGCACTATCAAACATAAAAAGCTGCTAGCACAACAACTGACAAAAGTGTTGTCTAAATATACTATAAATGTAAAAGTGCAGCGCTAAAGTGACAAGTGCATTTAAATAATAATGCATTAAAAATTTATTTAAATAGGTGAAAGTCCATATACAGTATTGAGTCCCAAATATTAGAAATTTGAAATATAAAGTTGTGTCATCAGACTTCCACTGTGATGACTAGGGGAGAACCCAACACCAACGTAAATATTTAAATGAATGCGCTCACCAGAAGCTATGGACCCAAGTACCATATAGCAAATGGGTCAATCAGGCTTGATGTTATCCATAAGACCCATGGAGTGGTTGTTTCAACAGGTGGCAATATACTCCTGGATAGAGTAGACTTTATCTCCCAGAAATGTGTCCATATGTGGAAGTAAGCCAGATAACATATACAATGGTGAGAACAAGTATTTGATACACTGCTGATTTTGCAGGTTTTCCTACTTACAAAGCATGTAGAGGTCTGTAATTTTTATTATAGGTACTCTTCAACTATAAGAGATGGAATCTAAAACAAAAAATCCAGAAAATCACATTGTATGATTTTTAAATAATTAATTTGCATTTTATTGCATGACATAAGTATTTGATCACCTACCAACCAGTAATAATTCCGGCTCTCACAGACCTGTTATTTTTTCTTTAAGAAGCTCCCCTGTTCTTCACTCATTACCTGTATTACCTGCACCTGTTTGAACTCATTACCTGTATAAAAGACACCTGTCCACACGCTCAATCAAACAGACTCCAACCTCTCCACAATGGCCAAGACCAGAGAGCTGTGTAAGGAAATCAGGGATAAAATTGTAGACCTGCACAAGGCTGGGATGGGCTACAGGACAATAGGCAAGCAGCTTGGTGAGAAGGCAACAACTGTTAGTGCAATTATTAGAAAATGGAAGAAGTTCAAGTTGACGGTCAATCTCCCTCGGTCTGAGGCTCCATGCAAGTTCTCACCTCATGGGGCATCAATGATCATGAGGAAGGTGAGGGATCAACCCAGAACTACACAGCAGGACCTGGTCAATGTCCTGAAGAGAGCTGGGACCACAGTCTCAAAGAAAACTATTGGTAACGCACTACACCGATATGGATTACAATCCTGCAGCGTACACAAGGTCCCCCTGCTCAAGCCAGCGCATGTCCAGGCCCGTCTGAAGGTTGCCAATGACCATCTGGATGATCCAGGGGAGAAAAGGGAGAAGATCATGTGGTCTGATGAGACAAAAATAGAGCTTTTTGGTCTAAACTCAACTTGCCGTGTTTGGAGGAAAAAGACGGATGAGTACAACCCCAAGAACACATCCCAACTGTGAAGGAGGTGGAAACATCATTCTTTGGGGATGTTTTTCTGCAAAGAGGACAGGGCGACTGCACCGTATTGAGGGGAGGATGGATGGGGCCATGTATCGTGAGAGCATTAAAGATGGGTCGTGGCTAGGCCTTCCAGCATGACAAGGACCCGAAACACACAGCCAGGCAACCAAGGAGTGGCTCCGTAAGAAGCATCTCAAGGTCCTGGAGTGGCCTAGCCAGTCTCCAGACCTGAACCCAATAGAAAATCCTTGGAGGGAGCTGAGAGTCTGTATTTCCCAGCGACAGCCCGAGACCTGAAGGATCTGGAGAAGCTCTGTATGGAGGAGTGGGCCAAAAGCCCTCCTGCAGTGTGTGCAAACCTGCTCAAGAACTACAGGAAACTTTTGATCGTTGTAATTGCAAACAAATGTTTCTGTACCAAATATTAAGTTCTGCTTTTCTGATTTATCAAATACTTATAACATGCAATAAAATGCAAATTAATTACTTAAAAATCATATAATGTGATTTTCTGGATTTTTGTTTTAGATTCCGTCTCTCACGGTTGAAGAGTACCTATGATAAAATTACAGACCTCTACATGCTTTGTAAGTAGGAAAACCTGCAAAATCGGCAGTATATCAAATACTTGTTCGCCCCACTGTACATAGTGTAATACCGCTTTTAAAAAATGTAATTTAAAAAAATCCAGAAAACTTAAAAACATCCATGTAAAACCAGCATGTAGATATTGGAATGATAACAGAGGGCCACGCTACATGTCATCCGTTGTCATTCCATTATCTGTTTAAAATGTTTAAAAGCGGTATTACACTATGTATATGTTATCTGGCTTACTTCCACATATGGACACATTTCTGGAAGATAAAGTCTACTTTAGAAGTATACTTTACTTTAGGAGTACTTTAGGAGTTTATTGCCACCTGTTGAAACAACCTGTCCATGGGTCCTATGGATAACATCAAGCTTGATTGACCCATTTGCTATATGATACTTGGGTCCATAGCTTCTGGTGAGCGCATTCATTTATACAGTATATTCACGTTGGTGCTGGGTTCTCCCCTAGTCATTAATGTGGAAATCTGATGACACAACTTTATATTGTTTCCGTCTGTCTGCTAATCCTTTTGCAGATGTTATTAGTATTGTGTTCATTTTATCTCATTATCCAACCATCGTGGGATGTTTTTGTGTTTTTTTATGTTAATTTTTTACTGTTTGATTAGATCACTGTTAGATGTTAGTTGCTAGCTGTTGAATAGCTTGCTTTTTATGTATGTTAGCTGTTCATTAGGTATACTGTTAGATGTACTGATGATATTACTGTTTAAAGTTTGCATTGTTTAGGATAATGTGATCAAGCTCTTATCTGATTTTGCGTGGTATAAATTCTGTGTGAACTTACAAAAATGAGTGCCAGTTTTCACCTAAGCTAGTGTTGTCTAGTTCTTGGATGCAATTCTCAGCTATAATACCTGGTTCCTGGTTACAGAGTAGAGGAAGCTGTATCTTGGCTGAGTAACCCAGGCTTGCTGCCAGACTGTCTTTCACACTAGGAAAGATTCCACCTTACGTGTTACATCTCATAGACTTCGTATATATGTAATTATTTCTTTGTATTTTTCAGAAAAAGGGGGCAGCAGAAGATAGTTGACTTAGAGAAGAAAATCTCCAAGCCAATTTTCAGAGTTATGTGAGATGAAGGGCCAGCCCTAAACTTTCTCTTAGAAAAACAACATTTTCATAATATGTGCAGGCACTTCACATGCTTTACAATAAGAATGGCACAGGGTTACTTTAAAGCTGAACTCCAGGCATCCCAGAAAGTACTCCTGTAGTAGCAGTGCACAACTTTTACCTCCTTCACTTTACATATTAATACTGACCCTTATCTATAGAAAGTATTAGGCATCCTCACATCAGTCTCAAGGTTGTCAAAAACACACCCACAGGTCTGTGCACTGAAAACGGGATTATATGAAAGCAGAGCACAGTGACTAACCAGTACCACACCAACTACATGACCAAAGGTTACTTAGCAGTGCAGAGTTGTATCTGCTCTCCTAATTTTAGCTGCTGCATACACCATTGATTACTTTACCCATCTGTGCACCACATGGCTGGGAGTTTGAGTCAAAACAAAAATCAAGTTTTTTTGTCTCATTGCTATTTCCTTTTTGTACAATGACTAAGTGGGCAAAGGAGCATTGTAGAAAGTGGTTTAAATAATTCTTGAAATTTATCTTTAAAGCTGCTTTAACACTTTTGACATTTTTACTGAATCCCTTTACTGAACAATTCCCTTGGCTACTTAGTCATAAAACTGTTCATCTCAGCGTGACTTTTGGATTTAAGATTTGAGTAGGTACAATAATCGTTAGACCATCTGTCGGGTTTTAAAGAAGTAGATTTTCTAGCATCGATTCCCAAACTCCCAGATAAACAAACATACTGTGTCTTCGTTCTTTATCATTCATTCATTCACATCCTGGATATTCTTCCCTTAACCTCCCTAGTGTGCATGACAGGAACTGTCAGTATGTGAGATGCTTCTAATAGAAATGCATGATAATCTGCACTGCTGATCTCGTGGTCATTTCTGTTTCACCAGAGATGTGAAACATAGAGCAGAAAATAGTACTTTATTGTCTGCATAACTGCTTTGAATTAGATAATTATGTTATGTTGTTTTACATTATTTTTATATAGATTTTAGAAATATGGGTTTAAAAACAGGGCAGTACAAAGAGCAATGGTTTGTGAATGCATATCTGTTATATATTTAAAATAAAAGCACAACATAGTTTTTCTAAGACAAAACAAAAAAAATCTAATGTCTCATTTTCCTCAGAAATCCAAAGAATAAGTGGTTCTTCAGTTTTAGATACTGGGCAAATTACTCCTAGGCCAACTGTATATCCAGACTCCTAGGCCAACTGTGTTTACAGCACAGTTATAGCTTAATGTTATAGTACAATCAATTCTAAACTTCATACAGCTGTATCAGACCTGATATCCATCAACTGAGCAAAAAATGGAGGGATGTGCTGAGTCTGCGCCTACTTCAACAGTCCAGCGTACCTCTGTTATCTCACTCCCAGTAACACAATGGGGTCCTACTGAGCACCTAGAGCAGATCTCATGCATGCTCTCACCTAACTCTGTCCTATACCACTTGACCAGGAAAAAGATCTCCATAACGCTAGCCTGCTCCCGGTTGCCGTGGGAGACAAACTGCTGAATAAACCCCTTGTAGCAGTTTTACTTTATACCCCATAGTACATTTACAAGCCCAGGTTCTTTGGAATATGCCAGAACCAGCATGCACCCCTTAGACCAGGCTTAGAATGGTTAATATAGCTTTACTGTAGAAAGGTACCATGGCAATACAACATGGATAATGTCCTGTTCTTAAATCTAAAACTGAAAATAAGTGCCGTGACCCAGTCATACCTCCAAGAGGTGAGAGTTCAAATAGGGATTGTCCATGACTTGGATTCTGTGCGTGACTCCTGGTATCTTCAGAATCCTACCACTCACGGGTGGATCTCCATACAGTCGGCAGTATGTACTCCACTCCAACGTCTGGCTCTGGCTCACTATTCAGTATTAGCGGTCTTCCTCTTTACATTACAGGGGGCCCGCAAAAACCCAAAAGCCCAGGAACTGAGCCAAACATGTTCAATCCCTTCCCCAGCCTGGGCCGGCTGCTAGACTACCTACACACATTTCAACCTGCCTATATACTGTAGAGGTAATTTTAATTGGTGCCATTAACCTGAAATGGATAATCTATTTCTGCACCTCCTGCTCTCCCTCAGCACTTTCTGTACAGATAAAAACTTGCATACAATCTAATTTTTGTGTGGCTTGTCCTAAGCTGCAAATCCTCTGCCCAAAATCTTAGAAGTGGTACCCACAAATGTGTGCCATGGCAGCCATTATTTTATTGGAAAGCCTAACCACAAACAGACACATGGGTATTTGTGTATTTCTTTTGTAAGCAGCAATTATTTACATTGCTTACATGTTTTCAGTAGCTGAAATTTGGTATAAATGAAACCTTTATTTTTATAGGAGACAGAAGCATATGTGAGTTGCAGTGGCAGAAATACATGTAGCAGTTTTTGACGCAGACAGCTGTGATATACGTAGACTATTATGGAAAAGACAGGTTTTTACAATAAATGTTTTATTGAAGCATAAAGTTATATAGCCACATTTTCGGTGCCTTGATTTATCTCATTGCAAGATAGTGGATTCTTTTCTGCCTCCTGGAAAAATACATGCTATGGAATAAAGAAATTCAATAAATCAGTATCTTCATGGTAACATTTTTGCTTGTTCACTCACTACCAACAGTTTTAGTATGGATCATAGTCTGAGACTTCACTAGTATGGGCTCTGATCGCTCTACTGGCAACAGCTTATAGGTGACAAACTGCTAACAAAACTTTGCTTGTTGATTTGTAAAATGTCAATTAATGCATTCAGCTGAAGTACTTCAGTGTTTCCCTGTGACATTAAGCAGCAAAGCTATCATAATTATGTATAATCTGTACATTACAACAGATGATCTGTAGAATTTATTATTTTAAAATTGCTTTTCAGCATATGCATTATGCTCCCTCCAATGCAATGAATAATTTTGAATGACCTGATGTTCTTGCAATTCAGTGCTTTTATACCAGTTGGAGTTTACCATAATTACTACTCCAATATTTCTACTGATTAAATATTTACGCACTGCAGTAATCAACAGGAGCGCTAAATAAGGTAAAGCAGGGTTCTTAATGATTGCTTGAAATTGTTATACTCTCACTTCTGATCTCTGACTTCTATATTTTTGGTGTGCATCCAACCTTTGTATTTTTCCTATTTGTAAAATGCTTTAATAACTAATCAAGTTATTACTTGATGTGAATATTGCATAAATGATAATGTTTATTTGACTATAAAATTGTTTATTTGAGTATATAAAATAGATATAATAAACTAGATATTTTTTAAGTCACTATAAATAACAAGCAAAAATAAACTATTGCATGTCAACTTTTCTATAGCACAACAGAATCATTTTAATAGTGGTATTTACCAATATAGAAAATGTCACTTACAAGTTCAACTAAGGTGTTCTCTTTATAAACATGGTTAAAGTGACCCTGTCATCAAAATGAAAATACATGAATAAAATAAAAATCTCAAGCAGATATACACACTATAGAAAAGTGTGAATACTTACCTTTCCCACTGCCCATGCTGCCAATATGCAGTTTCGCATTAGAGAAATCTTCTGTTGAAGTCTTCAGGAATGTTAATCTCTTTGGTCCCCTACAGCGTTCAATGTTTCCTCCTGTCAACCTCTGCTTCACTATGGCGAAAGTCTGCTTAAAATACAATTTTTTGCATATTGTCAAACACTGAAACAGTTAAGCTTTGCCAGCTACTTTTTAATGTTTTACTTTTAAATGTTTTTTGAAATGACAAAGTAGTGCAAAGTTACTGTGTTATGCTGCATTGTCACTGAAGCCATTAAAGTTTTTATCTAAACACAAGGACAAAAATGAAATATATTGCAGATTACCAGTCATCAGACGTGGGAGCTGCATTTGTTTTTTTTCTTTTATTTAAGTACAAAAAAACACCTTGTCAGGATCAGGGGGGGGGGGGGGGGGGTAACAGGGTTCTGGCAGGTCAATGTCAGACTATGCAAACTTCCCAGCAGTTTTCAGGCCTCTATAGAAAAGATAGCAAAACTACCCCCCCCCCCCCCAGCCTCTTTGACCAGCTGCTTATTGAACAGGCTTAAAAGCAAAGTACCTGAATCTACAATTAACCCTCTCCTAAGACAATTCCAGGTTTCTACAACCTGTTGCCAGAAATGTGGAGTCCTTACAACCTTCTGTACACCTAACTGAAATCTCAATCAATGTTAAAAGCCTTTTCTGCTATCCTCTGTGAACTACAAACTACCTCCCCTTATGTGGTGTAAATGAGGGGGAGGGCATGTTTGTAGCCCAAATCAGGAGAGCAGCCTAGGGTGATAACACTGTTCTTCTGTGCATACATTACCATGAGTGAGCATTGTTATACTAGGATGAAAAGTGTGTTACTGGCAGGATCACTGGGTAAAAAATAGCCTAACAAAAAGGAAATAAATGTAGTCACCACATCTAAGGCCTGGTAAACTGCAATATATTACAGTTTTGTTTTTTATGTTTATGGAAACAACTTCAAATTACTTTGCGGTGGTTGAGCAGTGTCACTGTCAAATTATTGCAAGAATAAAGCAAGGATTAGAAAGTGGAGGATATATATGGTGGATTTGGCAGTGTTTGTGCATCGTCTTGCATTGGCATCAAAGAAAAGAGAAAAGCTGACTTCAGGCATAGGGGTTTGGGTTAAGACAGGTGGTGCACCTATGTTCTTCAATGGTGCAAACAATAGAATCATAGGTGGGAAGTGATGAAACTGTAGAGGGGAGAATCACAAGGCAGGGGGTACTACATCCAGCCATCAGGAGAGGACAAAGGGTGTACAGCAGGTGGTTGACACATATGAACAAGATGTTGCGTACAGGGCTCAAAGTCTATGAACTAGTAAAGGGCTGGTTGAATAGATGATAGGGTCTTGACTAAGGAGTGGAAATGCTACTAAAAAAAAAGGTAGGGTAGCTGGAAATGTCTAATTTTCCTTTAACAGAAAGTATGTCTTCTATGTCTACATTTGGTGGTGTTGGACAGTGCCCAATCCCCCAAACCAGAAAGTAAATAAAGAAAAAGGCATGGTAGAAGGATGCCAATGCAGTTGTTGCAGTCATTTAATAACACCCCTAGCACCACTCTGCTTGAAACTTTAAAAAAAACAACCAGCATGTTGACAATAAAGGAAGAAAACCATCAACTAAGTGAGCTTTCTGGTAAGTGTCACTGGTAATTTAATATATCACATTGGTATATATACACACAGTATATATTTTTCCTTCCCATGTATTTCAGACATGAATTTTCTATATGCATTTGAGAATGTATATACTTTATTTGAGGCTGTTTTGGAGTCCTGGGCACCCTGTTAGTTCGAGTCATTGGGTTCACCAGAACAGAAATATTAGAGGAATTAGTAGTGTTGAAGAGTTTTGAACATGACTTCAGTCAGGGTAAAGGCTTGATGGTTGTTCCCTTCAGCTGCTCCAGTCTTGTAGATAAATAAAAACCAATAACGTCTGGAAGTGGGAGAGGTAAAGTTTGTGATGTGGAAACAAGTAAAAGAGACTCTGGGAGACTCCAGGCTTTCTTGCTCTGGTGATCTTGTTGGGGCTGAAATTCACAGAGTTTTTGATATCTAGAGCACTGTTTTTCAACCTTTTTTCAGTCAAGGCACCCTTAAGAATTGTGCATAATCTTGGGGCACACCTGTTTAAGGGCTCGCTCACAGCAGGAAGTGTGCATGCGCTTTTTATTTGTTCTCGCGTGTCGCATTATTCAATGGGCTGTCCTATGTGTGTGAAACGTGTAAAAAAAAGTGCCAACACGATTTTTAAAATTGCACTGCCCCAAAATGCATAGTACTGTGGTACCATGAGTTTTAGTAGGTGTGAATTCAAGCGCATGTGTTAGATGCCTGGGGGTGCCATTAAGAATTAGCATTTTTGTGGGATGTGGGAAAATGCGCAACTAGCCCAAAAATTGTAGTTTGTGAGGCTGTCATCTGTAGGTTGTAGGCAGAGTTTAGTAGTTTGTAATGGAGATTTCAGAGACCAGTAGAGAAATCTGCCTTTCAAATTACTGAACTGTGTATTACTAACTACTGAACTATGCTTTTCCAACTACATAACTGTCCCTTAGTAAGTACTGAACTGCGCCTTAGATGTGTCCATAGATGGATTGAAATTTGGCTATTTCAGCAGGAACCAACTGAATTTCGATCCATCTATGGGCAGTCTGGTTGGAAAAAGTTAGCTCGATCAGTGCTGCCAGCTACAGGCGGCGGTGCTGATCAGTGTATTCTGGTGGCAGAGAAGCCTCCCCACTGTCAGAATACAATAGCTCCGCAGGAGGGATTCAACCATTCAGATGGGAGAATTGATTCATTTTCTTTCATCCAACCTGTTGGTTGAATGAAAAAAATGAATCATGTATGGCCAGCCTTACAACCTTCAGCAGTTACTGAACTGTGCCTTAGTAACTATTGAAGTCTGCATTATATGATTACATATAGAGCTGAAGTTAAATCAAAATCAATGGGATCACTAACAGAATCCTTAGACTTTTGCAGTGTAAAGCACAGTACATATACAGTTAACCAGGTAATGTTCAATGTTAAAGAGCTGAGGACTGAAACTCTGATGCAGCTGCCGAGATAGACTGTAAACTGTGAACAGAAAGGGTGCAATAACTAGCAGGCTCTTCTGAACAGCTGACTTAGGTCAAAGGAAACACTGCACACCCCGCTGCTAACACCGGCCAGAGAAGCAGTTTAGAAGCTGCAGGCACCGCTCACACATCAGGATATGAGAGATAAGATAAAGTGCTCAGGTTTGGATTACAGGCTGGCACATTGCAGACACTGCTGCTGGTACAGCAGCAAGCTCCAGGGAGAAGGAGATATTCACTGGCTTCGGATTTTACACATATATCTTCAAGTGTGGCTCTTGGAGATCTGTCTGTATCCGCTTGTCACTTCCAATCTGGAAACAGAGTTTTATACTTTTCTCCCGACACCCCTGGGAACTCTTCACGGCATAAGACAGTGGTCCATATTCTTCAAACCATTAGGGACACTTGTTCCAGTGACAACTATCTGAGAGAGGATTTTTGCTCACACCAGAAATACTTCCTCCACTTCCTGTTGTATCTACGGGGCAGGAAATGAAAGGAATTTAAAAACTATCAAATAGCTTTACGACCATACTCATATCTGTGACCCCCCCTCCCTCTCCATTTCATAGCCACTTCTCCAATCCTTATGTAGCACCCTACAAGGTAGGTGCTAGGCAAAAGTATAGTGGGCCTTGGCTGCCTAACAGCAGGGCCATGATTTTCAGCTGGGCTGTCAGGTCTCCCAGGTGTAGCTGCTGAGAGGGGAGTCATCCCACTGGCTCCAGGAGAGGATTATCATTGGGCAGTGGAGGAAACCCAATCAGAGGCACATTCAGGCTTGTATCTACCCCAGAAGGCAGATTCTGCCGCAGAGGATTCTGGGAGTGGGTATACGTTTGAGGGGAACGCATGATGCAGCGTCTTTGGCGGGAAGCAGAGTCCCAGGAGGGAGAGTACGGCTGTCTCTTGTCCTGTCAGAAGGATCGAGTGTCTCAGGTGGTTGCCTGAGAGTACAGAGAGAGCTGAGCTGAGCTGCAGAGAGGATCCGGTGTGCCAAGGACCAGTGGAGATAGAGGGGTTCGGTTCCAGGAAAGTATTCCAACTTCGTGAGTACTGTGAATTGCCCCCGAGGGTCTGCCTAGTGTAGAGGGGACCACTCCAGTGAAGGTCCCAGGGATCCAGGAGCCAGCTAGTTTCATGGGGTTGCCTAGTGAGAGGACCCTGAAGTGTCAGAGGGGGGCCTAGTCAGAGGACCCTGAAGTGTCAGAGGGGGTGCCTAGTGAGAGGACCCTGAAAGTGTAGAGGAGGCACCAGCGGTTGGGCCCTGAAGAGTCAAGTGTACAGTGTTAAGGGGTGCAGCAGCACAAGCAGTTACAAGGAGCTACCTCAGTCAGTGAAGGGCTGGAGGGAGCCATTCGTAGGACTTTTGAGCTAGACAGACTGCCAAGAGTCAAGTGTTACTACAGTCCTGGATTTTCTGAGTTAACCAAGGAGTTAAAGTCAAAGTTTCAGCACATTTCAGCAAAACAGTATTTCCAAGCGCCAGGGAGCGTTGGTCGGCATTCAGCTGGCATTAGGACAGCGCTAATAGGCATTTTTCTACAAAGCTTCCCAGTTAAACCTAGTTGAGCCAGAGGAGTATCCCACTCATTCCCTTCTCCCATCCCCATTACAAAAATAAACAAAACAAACCTAAGATGCCGGAATGGTCATTGTCTCAGCTCTCATGCTTGGGTTTTCAACTTAAATGTGTTGGAAGTGTTACCGGTAACAATGGCAGACCCATATCAGGCCCAATGCCTGGAAATCCTGCTACACTTATATAACTACCTTGTTTGCTTCTGTATGTGGGTGGGTGTTTTCTACAGAAAATAGTTTTTCTTAACACTTTGCTGAACCTTTGTATACGAGTACTGCTTGGACCGAGAAGGAAAGCTTGTTCTGAAAATAAACTGGTATTGCAAATAAAAAAGTATCATGTAATCAGCTGTGTTGTTACAGGTGCATTAATATGGCTTTGACCATCTTTAGTGTCCCTAATGATGCACATATAATAACTCTTATAGCCATTGCCTGATAACAGCAAACACCATATTATGGCCTGCGCTTGACTACAGCCAGCACCAGAGTACCACCAGTGCCTGATTGCAACTAATGCCAGATTATGGCCAGCACCAGAGTACAGTCAGTGCCAGATTTCAGCAAGACTACAGCCAGTGCCTGATTACAGTAAGCACAAGATTCTAGCCTGTACCTGATTACAGCTAGTAACAGATTACAGCCAGACTACAGCCAGCACTAGTGTTTTCAGTTTGATTATCACAACCAGTGCCAGTTTTTCCAGTGTTACTGATCACAGCCAGTGGCACTGTTTAATATTTACCTTGAGATGCATGCTTCCCAAAATGTTGTGATTTAATAGGTATTTGTAATGTCTTGGTGCTTCAGGGCCTCCAAAAAATGATAGGTAATGAGGAAATTAGTATTATCTTTCTATGGTCTGGGCGTTTCAGGGACTTAAGAAATAAGCAATCAGAACATACATTTCAATTATATATATATATATATATATATATATATATATATATATCGTAGTTTATACGCTCTGTATATTTTATACAGACTAAATAAAAAAATGTATATACACTTTTGTTGTTTTTTTGTCAAATAAATGTATCAGGGTACATTTTGGCCTAATTAGATAGAGAAAGATGATGATTTGATATGTTGTAAAACAAAAAGTAAGGAAACAGTTATTTTTTCAAATTGTTTTATAGTAAATGTCAAGATGTTCAAACAATTAATTGAGTCTTTTAATAGATCAATGTATAACAGTGGCTCCAATATAAAAATAAATTATTAATATTTTTTAAGCTCGGAATTAATTATTCCTGGAATTTATTGCTCTATGCAGATACAATATATTACCAAAAATATTGGGACGCCTGCCTTTACACACACATGAACTTGAATGACATCCCAGTCTTAGTCTGTAGGGTTCAATATTGAGGTGGCCCACCCTTTGCAGCTATAGCGGCTTCAACTCTTCTGGGAAGGCTGTCCACAAGGTTTAGGAGTGTATCTATGGGAATGTTTGACCTTTCTTCTAGAAGCGCATTTGTGAGGTCAGGCACTGATGTTGGCGAGAAGGTCTGGCTTGCAGTCTCCTCTCAAATTCATCCCAAAGGTGTTCTTTCTATCGGGTTAAGGTCAGGACTGTGTGTAGGCCAGTCAGGTTCTTCCACCCCAAACTCACTCATCCATGTCTTTATGGACCTTGTTTTGTGCAATGGACCAAATCATTTGGTGGAGGGGGGATTATATTGTGGGGTTGCTTTTCAGGGGTTGGGCTTGGTTGCTTAGTTCCAGTGAGTAAGGCGTCAGCATACCAAGACATTTTGGACAATTTTATGCTCTCAACTTTGTGGGAACAGTTTGGGAACGGCACCTTCCTGTTCCAACATGACTGCACACTAGTTCACAAAGCAAGGTCTAGAAAGACATGGATGAGCGAGTTTGGAGTGGGAAAAATTTACTGGCTTGCACAGAGCCCTGACCTTAACCCGATTAGTATACCTTTGGGAGAAATTAGAGCGCAAACTACGAGCCAGGGCTTCTCGTCCAACATCAGTGTCTGACCTCACAAATGTGCTTCTGTAAGAATGATCAAACATTCAATATTGAACCCTACAGACTAAGACTGGTAATATACAGCGCATCTGGAAAGTATTCACAGCGCTTCACTTTTCTCACATTTTGTTATGTTACAGCCTTGTTTCAAAATGGATTAAATTCATTATTTTCCTCAAAATTCTAAAAAACAATACCCCGTAATGACAATGTGAAAGAAGTTTGTTTGAAATCTTTGCAAATTTATTAAAAATAAAAAACGATTACATATGTTTTCACAACCTTTGCTCAAAACTTTGTTGAAGCGCCTTTGGCACCAATTACAGCCTCAAGTCTTTTTGAGTATGATGCTACAAGCTTGGCACACCTATTTTTGGGCAGTTTCTTCCTTTCTTCTTTGCAGGACCTCTAAAGCTCCATTAGGTTGTTACTTTGGATGGGGAGCGTCAGCGCACAGACATTTTCAGACTCTCCAGAGATGTTCAAGCAGGTTCAATCTGGGCTCTGACTGGGTCACTCAAGGACATTCACAGAGTTGTCCCATACCCACTTCTTTGTTATCTTGGCTGTGTGCTTATGGTTGTTGTCCTGTTGGAAGATGATTCTTCACCTTAATCTGAGGTTCACAGTGCTCTGGAGCAGGTTTTCATCAAGGATGTCTCTGTACATTGCTGTATTCATATTTCCCTCAATCCTGACTGGTCTTACAGTTCCTGTCATTGAAAAACATCCCCACAGAATGATGCTGCCACCGCCATGCTTCATTGTAGTGATGGTATTCGTCAGGTGATAAGCAGTGGCAGGTTTCCTCCAGACATGACACTTGCCATTCAGGCCAAAGAGTTCAATCTTTGTTTCATCAGACCAGAGAATTTTGTTTCCCATGGTCTGAGAGCCCTTCAGTTGCCTTTTGGCAAACTCCAGGCTGGCTGTCATTTGCCTTTTACTGCGGAGTGGCTTTCATCTGGCCACTCTACCCTACAGGCCTAATTGGTGGAGTGCTGCAGAGATGGTTGTTCTTCTGGAAGGTTCTGCTCGCTCCACAGAGAAATGCTGGAGCTCTATCAGAGTGACCATTAGATTTTTGGTCACCTCCCTGACTAAGGCCCTTCGTCGCTCAGTTTGGCCTGGTGGCCCGCTCTAGGAAGAGTCCTGGTTATTCCAAACTTGTTCCATTTATGGATGATGGAGGCTACTGTGCTCATTGGGACCTTCATTGCTGCAGACATTTTTCTTTACCCTTCGCCAGATCTGTGCCACCATACAATCCTATCTTGGAGGTCTAAAGACAATTCCTTGGACCTCATGGCTTGGTTTGTGCTCTGACATTCACTGTTAATGGTGGGACCGTATAGATGTCTACCTTTTCAAATCATGTCCAGTTAACTGGATTTACCACAGGTGGACTCCAATCAAGTTGTAGAAACATCTCAATTTTGTGTGTCATGACAAAGGCTGTGAATACTTATGTACATTTGATTTTTTTCAGTTTTTTATTTTTAATACATTTGCAAAAATTTCAAAAAAACTTCTTTTATGTTGTCATTGTGGGGTATTGTTTGTAAAATAATGAATTTAATCCATTTTGGAATAGGGCTATAACATAACAAGATGAGGAAAAAGTTACACAACGTGAATACTTTACGGATGCACTGTAGTGTATTCTTTTAAGCACAATATGTGTGAAAACATGGTCTATGAAACTAGAAAAATAAATTAAGATTTATTTTACAATTAAGTCATATAATTCTATTCACTACAAATTACCTCAATTTGCCCAACTAGAGCATATGTATATACTGGGGGACTGTATTGAATAATTTATTTCTTCTAATAGATACCATAACCAATTACAACTAAACCTAGCAGACAATCTACATTTGACAGTTTACAACTGTTATTCCTCTGCAGAGAGAATAAGGGCCCAAAGAAAAAAAAAATTATAATACAAAAATAAGGGGAAAAAATTCTCTAAATTATTTAAAACTATCTAGAGGTTATGATTTCATGAGCAGAATATCAAATGAACCCAACAAAAATGATTGTAATGGTAAACTAAAAGGGCAAAAGTCATCTAAATCATAGCACACTGTTAGTTACCCTGAAAAGCAGATGAAATGGATTACTTGAGATGAATGTATAGGGCCTTAAGATGGCTGTCGACCAAACCCTCAAAAAGGCTACCGAGGTGTGAAGCTGTATCACACAAGCTGGAGTCTGTCTTTCAAAATGGTGTTGATCTCAGATGGAGCTAAACTTCAATATGAAGACCCTCTATAGTGATGATGAGTGGCTATTGTGAATGGTGATGAATGGTCAATGGTCCTCCAGAACGTTCATCCAGTTTCTCTCTGAGACCACTTATTTATCCCCACAGAAACTGTATTAATTAGGGGAGCATCCTAGAGGGTGTAGTTTGCAATATTTACCCACCTCTGATTGGAGGGTGAATTTATTATCTATTTGCTTGTACAAACAATAGCTTACCCCCAGAAGCATTTAAGACTAGCAATCCCTATATTCCGTTTTCTGGGAGAAAATGGGTTTATTGGATTCAATCTTATCGGATAAACCAATTGTATCCTTAGATTGATTTAACAATGTTATTTTTATTTAGGCATCATTTGTGATTATTAAAGTAATTGTAAAGTCTCTCTTTTTTACTTTTAAAATAACAAACAAGTTATACTTACCTGCTCTGTGCAGTGGTGTTGCACAGGGCAGCCCAGATCTTTCTTTTCCCTGGTCCCTCTTTGGTGCTCCCGGCCCCTCCCAACTGTTGAGTCAGTGCACCCACAGCAAGCAGCTTGCTATGGGGGCACCTGAGCCAAGCTGCAGCTCTGTGTATCCATTCAGACACGGATCTGCAATTCGGCCCCACCCTCTCTCTCTCCTTATTGGCTAACTGACTTTGATTGACAGCAGCGGGGGCCAATGGCACCTCTGCTGTGTCTCAGGCAATCAGGAGGGAGAGTCCCGGGCAGCCAAGGCACTGGTGGACATCTCTGAGTCGAGATAGGGCTCAGGTAAGTATTAGGGGGGCTGAGGGGGGCTGCTGCACACAGAAGGTTTTTTTATCTTAAATGCATAGAATGCATAGGATGCATAGAATGCATTAAGATAAAAAAACCTTCTGCCATTTTTGGTATGATAACATCTTAAAATGAAACCTTAGGGCACCATGGGACAGTACAAAGTCTTTGCTCTCTCTTTCTCATTGTAGGTTTCTATTGGCAACAGCACAGGAGAAACTGCACAGAAACAGTGCTCGTATTGGGGAATTTTGGCAGGCTGTGGCAGTGTCTGCCGGAGGCTATAAATAGTGCCAATTTCCCGCTTCCACAGCTGCCTGAGGAGAACTTCCAGCAGCAGGAGTTGCTGCAGCATCTTATCATTAAGGTGGAGAGCCATGGTGGCGCAGAGTGGTTTAGGAAATTCCTTGTAGAGGAAGTTCCTTTAGGTTCTGCCTGTGTAATCCCTGAGCACACTCAGTCTAACCCTGTGCTGGTCAGAGTTGAGTTTAAGAAAGGTAATGGTGCTCTAGCTCCATCTAGTGTCAGAAGTAGGCTACGGCGGACTGACCAGAGAAAGAGGTTGAGAAGAGAAGATTCTCCCTCTTCTCCAATTAGAAATGCAAAGAACAGGCAGTCATGCTCATGCAGGAAAGCCAGGAGGGATGAACCTCAGCCAACGGAAGCGGGCACTTCCCAACATGTCAGTGAGGTGGCCTCACCTGGACAGCAGAGTAGCGTGGACAGTACTCCTGGTCAGAATTGGCCAACGTGCTTGCTAGTTTGCAAAGTTCAAAAAACATTGGCTCCGTGTGGAATGGTGGTGTTTCTGATGATATAGCTAAACCTGCAGTTTCCGTTGATAATTTTTTAAACAGTTCCGCAAGTCCTGTTCATATTAATATTAATGTTAATTCTTCTGTTCCTACTAATTCAGTTTTTGTTAGTTCTAACAAACCCACTATTTCTATGGACATTAGAAATACTGTGCCAGTAATTAAGTCTCACATATCTGAGTCTTGCTTTAAAGAGGCTCTCCCCTGTGAAATTTCTCCCCTTGGCTATCACCTGCCCAGTTCTGTTAAAGAAAAGATTTGGAGGGGGTATTTGGCTGATATTTGATCCTTACGCCTTTCATCTAAAGAATTCTTACTTAAAAATGATAAGAAAGAAGATGATAAAGCAGAGGATAGAAGGAGACCTGTCCCTAGAACTTTTCAAAACTGTCTCCAAGCATTTTGCATTTATGCTTCTGTTATGGGTGAATGTTTCCCAGAAAAATGTTCTGGTTTGTTCCAACATCTAGACATTATAGCGGAGGCCTTTTGTCATCTTGGAGGCATCTCCTGGTTTATTTATGATGAACATTTCAGAGAGAAACTTTCTGTCCACCCATCACTTAGTTGGAGTGTTAAGACCTAGGTCTTTGGCTTAACTTAATGTTGCCACAGAAACCCCAATTTCCTCAAATTAATCATCCTTCCTTATGTAAAGGAGTTTGCTTCGCCTACAATAATGCACAATGCAAATACCTGTCAAATTGTAGATACAAACACGAATGCTCTTTCTGCGCTGGTGTCCACCCAGCATTTCACTGTTTTAAAAGATCTTCTGTCACCACACAACCTCAATCTAGAGACGTTAATTCAAAAAGCTTGGACGCCATTGATATTATCAGACATGCTGCCAGGGTTAGATCTGTATCCAGACAGCAGGATGGCAGAGCTCTTTCTTTATGGTTTTCATGTTGTCTTTCTAGTTCCTTCCTTTTCTGGTCAAGTTTGGCTTTCTTCTAAGAATTTAAAAAATTTTTCCGTGTCACCCTGAAATCATTCAAGAAAAAAATAACTAAAGAATTAAGGGATGGTAGGGTTGCTGGCCCTTTCTATCTCCCCCTTTTTCAAATGTCAGATTATCTCCATTAGGGTTAGTTCCAAAGAATGATTCTGGATCATTCCACCTAATTCACCATTTATTTTACTCCCTGAATGATGAGGTATCAGACTTCAAAGCCTCAGTAACCTACACTTCCTTCGATGAAGCATGAAGCTTGCTAAGACGATTTGGCAAATATTCCCTATTAGCCAAAGCTAATATAAAGTCGGCTTTTTGTCTTTTACCTGTGCACCTCCAAGGCTTCAACTTGCTTGTTTTTTTAATTGAATGGCCTATTTTGACAAGCGTATGTCCATGGGGTTTTCCAAATCCTGTGTTTATTTCAAAGCCTTCTCCACCTTTTTACAATGGGTTCTATCTAAAGTAGTTACTCCAGGTGGTATTATTTACTACCTGGATGATGTTTTATTTATAAGTTCAGCAGATTCTGTTATTTGCACTGATGTATTATCTGTTTTTCTAACCTAACCTAAGTTTTTTGGCATCATGAAAAGACAGTTCATCCTATTTCAGTTATTGAATTCCTTGGAATTACCATAGACTCAGTTGCTAGGGAATTCAGACCTCCTGGATCAAAGTTATTAAGGATGATTATTTTTGTCAAAAAAGAAAGTTTTTCTCAGAGATGTACAATCTAGGGTTATTGCAGTAGCTAGAATTTTTTTCACGGAGATTTGCCCTTGCTACCGAAGGTTTCAAGAATCCTTTCACCCATGTTTCTATTACTCGTCAGATTAAGGAGGATTTGAGAGTGTGGGATGAGTTTCTGGTCAGCTTTAATGGTGCCACTATATGGCAACACGATTTTATAAAGTATATAAAGCCAAATCAATGCGCTACCAAATTAACAATGAAGGTAAGGCAAATAATAAATAAATAATAAACACTATATTATAGAATATATCAGCTAATCCCTGTAGTGTCACCACATACAATAGGAATAATATAAAAGCAATATGGAATGGCGCTATAACAGTGTCAAAAACAGTTGTTAAATATAGCAATAAGTGTATATAAGGTAAAAGTGCTCTAGTGCATCAACTCAGTTAGAATGTGAAAATTATATTGTTTACACTGTTATGTGGTTCCCATGGTAACCACTTCCTTATTGAAACCCGGTGACGGTCGCTCAGCCTCCAGCCCTTAAGAAAATCACGTGATTGTGACACAACGTGTCGGGAGGAGCCGGGTGACGTCATTTCCGGTCTATGGCCGAGACCGGAAGTTCAGAATTTCCTCGCTGTTTCTATGCTAGGACCCCTCGGTCCGGTTTGCTGTTACATCTATACATATCTGTGTTACTATAAGTTACTATTTATCTTATTAAAGTCAATACCTTACTTACTACACTATGGAGACCCTGTTTTATATAATATGAGTGGAGAATTATCTACAATGGAGTAAATCCCCTCAAGCAAAGATTGTTTCATGTGAACACACTATGATATTGTTTTAAGGTGAGCGGCCATTGCACTTAACCACTTGCCGACCGCCCGCCGCAGATATACTGCAACAGGCTGGCTCAGCTGCGCTAGCCGCCGTACATATACGGCAGTTCGCCGGAGCGCTCCTGTGGGCAGCGGGGATGCTGGCCGCGATTGGCCCTGGGCACCTGCGATCGCTCCCCGCTGAGAGAGAAGGACGGTCTGCTTTTGTAAACACAGCAGACAATTGTTCTTTTTTTATTAAACATTATTATTAATTTTTTACTTAGGTAGAAAGAGAAACATTGCAAAACAAAAAAAAAGACAATCAAAAACAAACATTCATTTACACATGGAATTCCAAAAGTGAACATATTACAAAAAATATGAATATCCCTCGATGCATTTATACTTCCCCACTGCTCAGAAATAAAAAAAAGGGGGGGGGGTAACCATATCTATAAATGTAAATGTAAGAAGGGAAAACCAGGGAGGATCCACTACTTGATAACCCCCGATTCCACCTATCAAAACTCACAATGCCCATTAACCTCCTCCTAAATCTTCACCCAGTGAACACACAGTGAACACACAAAAAAAAACACAACCCATATCTAGCCAGGGGGATCCAGTATTTAATAACCCCTGGTTTCACCTATCAGAACTCATCCTTACCCATTAACCTCCTCTTATATCCTCACCCAGTGAACACCCATACAAAAAAAAGGGGGGGGAAGGGAGAATGATTGGTTTATTAATTAATTAATTATGGGGTGGGCCCTGTGATACCTAAGTAGGCCATCTCCGGTTCCACCCTATTTATCATAATCCCTTCCCAACTACATACCACATTTACACTACTACATTACCATGTACAAACAGGACAAAAAAAAGGGTGGCACTAAGCTTAATGAGTTAGCTCCCTACGGATTCGGGAATCCCCGGCTCCAGCTCGATGAAGGGGTAATTTCAAGCACAAAAATAATATTGTATTTCCTGCCCTCTACTAATGGATTTAGCCCAACCAATACTGCTCCCCCGCCACCAGTAGCCCAAAGCTCAGAGCCACTCGGATGTACCATCAATGAGTTTATGGAATTCCAGCGAGTAAGACATCCACCCGGACCAGGCGTCTATGATTTGCGGTTCCCTGTCCTAACCTACATGCACCCAACGTTCTGCCTCCATAATCCTGTCCACCTCCCTCTTCCATTCCCCCAAAGTGGGGCAGGTAACCTGCCTCCAAAAACGAAGAATGAGGCCCTTAGCTGCATTCAACAAATGAGGAATTACACTCCTTTTGTACGACTTCAAGGATGAGGTTGTATCATTAAAGAGGTACCTGAGGGGTATAAACTCCAGTGGGCCGAGGGTTAATTTTTATATCCAGGGGTAGATATCATCCCAGAACCTTTTAATCTTAGGACACGTCCACCAAAAGTGAAGATTGGAGCCCTCCTGAGAGCAACCCCTCCAGCACCTGGAATCCACTGTAGGGAACATCCTAGCCAAATTGGACGGAGTACGATACCATCTAGCAAGAAATTTATAACAGGATTCCTGCGTTCTTGTGTTAATAGATGAAGCATGTGTAAACTTAAATATCCTCCGGATTTGAGGCAGTGTAAAAGTAACTCCCAATTCAATCTCCTATTCCCTGACAAAATAAGGGATGTTTTGAGAACGTAGATCTAGGAAAAGTCTATAGGTACAGGACAATAAATGGCCACCATCTGAACGCTGTGCACACATGTCTTTGAAAAAGGTGCACAATGTTGGGAATGGCGCTATCACTTAAAATATTCAATGGTAAAAAATGTGTTTTGTGCGCATTAATAAAATAAACTGCATAAAAACATCCGTATTGGTAAGGTGCATACAGTGCCTGTGCCCCTTTAAATACAAAGTGCTACGTGCTGGTTAAAATTCAATAGATAATGCATGGGCTGTGTTTAGTGTACCATAACATATATCACATATGCATATAAAGTGCTGAGTGTTAATATAGCCGTAAACCACGTGAGTGATAAAGTGCTTTTTTAATAATGGATGTGGCGCCTGTGGGTCCCCACAGATAGCGCCGCTGCTTACCGCACACGTAAGGCAGATGACTCAGCCATTCCTCGGTCACTAGAACACAAAAAAAGCCTCCATTGCGTAGTATATGGTAGTTGGGTTAAGAGCAAGTAGCATCCACTCACATTTAGGGAGTTCACTATCAGCATAGGTGTTCGCCGCGATGCTTCCGCGTTCCAACTGCTCAAACCACCATTACCGGAAGTGACGTATTGATGTAACAAACCACGCCCTACGTCTATTCCATACCATTGGTATCTGCCCTCGTTTTTCTCCTCATTTTTTCCTCGTTTTTTCCTCCTTTTTACCTGGAGATATATATTTTAAACTAATTAATTTATTTCCTATATGTTCTTCACTTGGAGATACAAATTGTCTTGTGCCCCTCCCCTGTGGGAATTTAATATTTAATATTTAACATATATCTTTTGACTTTTTTGACTTTCATCAGTCTAAGGGCAACATAAATCCATATAACACAGAAGGAGTATGAGACTTTCAGTATACAACCTTAGGATGAAGAGACTCCAAAATTGCCTCTCAAATGGCTTCCAAGGTTGCATAAACTCGTTAATAATAATTTTTACTTTAATTTTTTACTTTGGAAACATATCCTCAGAAGTCCTTGATTTTTAAAGAATTTTTAAAGATTTTTTCAGATTTTTTCAACAAAAGATTTTTACACCGATTTCACCGATTTTATCGTTACATGTATGGGCACTTTTTTGATATAAGCACTAATTGCATGAAAAAGTGGGCCCTTCACTAATAAACATGAAGAATATTTAACACATCACTGGATCACTTTGTTATTTTACCTTATTATGCAGCACCTAAATATCGGAGCACTCCCGATTGCATCGGGCACATCACTCCCGATTGCATCGGGCACATCACTGTTCCGCACTAATATTGCACCATATTGTATTAAAAGTTTTTAAACAAGTTAACTATTAAGCGTGTTTGATCATACTTTTATAATGTGTAATAAATATATTTGTATTGTATGTATGGCGAACACAGCAAATAGGGAGTTCACATGATGAATAAACATTCGGTTAGGCTGTACTAAACTGGAGTTTTACGTGGCAGGTGCACCAAGATGGCCGCCGTGTCTGACTCTCAGTGGGTGTACAAAAATGGCGGCAGCCCAGCCTATAAAAGGACCGGGAGTAGCTCTAGATGGCACGCTCCAGATGACGTCGTATGACGAAACGCGTAGGGCGTGGTTTGTTACGTCAATACGTCACTTCCGGTAATGGTGCTTTGAGCCGCTGGAACGCGGAAGCATCGCGGCGAACACCTATGCTGATAGTGAACTCCCTAAATGTGAGTGGATGCTACTTGCTCTTAACCCAACTACCATATACTACGCAATGGAGGCTTCTTTTGTGTTCTAGTGACCAAGGAACGGCTGGGTCATCTGCCTTACGTGTGCGGTAAGCAGCAGCGCTATCTGTGGGGACCCACAGTCGCCACATCCATTATTAAAAAAGCACTTTATCACTCACGTGGTTTACTGCTATATTAGCACTTTATATGCATATGTGATATATGTTATGGTACACTAAACACAGCCCATGCATTATCTATTGAATTTTAACCAGCACGTAGCACTTTGTATTTAAAGGGGCACAGGCACTGTATGCACCTTACCAATACGGATGTTTTTATGCAGTTTATTTTATTAATGCGCACAAAACACATTTTTTACCATTGAATATTTTAAGTGATAGCGCCATTCCCAACATTGTGCACCTTTTTCATTTTACTACCTCAGTGGTAGGTTGGAGGCAGCTTACATCACAATATTTAACCTGATTAAGGTACTGAAAACTCCATAGCGCTGGTAATCACCCTATTTCACACATGTCTTTGAACTTCATTAGGGAATCGCAAGGACGTAATATAGGATGTAGTTTGGACAAAAAATCTTGTATCTGTCTATGGCGCCAAAAGTCCATAGGGAACTGGCCATGATTCTGGCTTTAATCAGTCAGGGGGATAATACGTCCTGAGGGTGCTAATCTCATACACCTCGAATCACCACCCGGGTTCCAACGGCCAAAAAAGTCCAAATTCTCCCTTGGGGGAACCATGGGAATCCCCCCCAGTGGAGCCAAAGATGAAGTGGCCGGGGCCAACTCTCTGTCTTTGTTGCATCTAT
Organism: Pelophylax lessonae; assembly: GCF_965119305.1. Lineage (NCBI taxonomy): Eukaryota > Metazoa > Chordata > Amphibia > Anura > Ranidae > Pelophylax > Pelophylax lessonae. The sequence continues at coordinate 167,565,898 of NC_138768.1, forward strand.
CCCAGTCCGTTGTTCTGTCTAAAATGATCACAGAGCACCTGTGATCCTCCTATATAGGATCACAGGTCTCTGTGTTCATTTCAAAAGTCCCTCCCCCATACAGTAAGATAGCACCCCCTAGGCTCACACTTAACCCTTGGATCACCCCTGGGTTAACTTCTTCCCTGCCAGTGTCATTATTACAGTAACAGTGAACATTTTTAGCACTGATTACTGTAGTAATGTCACTGGTCCCCTCAAAAGTGTCAAAAATGTCAGTTAGGGGTCCGATCTGTCCGCAATGTCGCAGTACCGCTACAAATCGCAGATCACCACCATCACTAGTAAAAAAATAAAAATGACATAAATCTTTCCCCTAGTTTGTAAACACGATAACTTTTGGGCAAACCAATCAAAATACACTTATTGGGTTTGTTTGACCAAAAATATGTAGCAGAATACAAATTGGCCTAAAAGGATGAAAAAAAGGTATTTTTTGTTTTTTTTTGGGGGGGGGGGGGAGTTTAGTTTTACTATATATATATTTTTTTGGGACTACAATTTATCATTTCACTTGTCAGATAGTGTACATTATTTATCATGTTATTTTTTGCAGATTCACTTTCAGATTTTTTAACTTGTTTTTAATATAATTGTTTGCACATGCACTTATATGAGTTGACGCACTAGAGCACTTTTACCTATTATACACTTATTGCTATATTTACCTCAATGTTTTTGACACTATTATAGCGCCGTTCCATATTGTCTTTATATATGATTTTTTTTAAGGATTTGGATAAAGGCTTATATACCGATGCATCTGGTTTAGTAGGTTTTGGTGCCTTTCTCAATGGTCTTTGGTGTACATTCAAATGGCATTCGGGAACTGGAAGGTTCCTGAAATTTTACATAATTTGGTATTATTCTAATTCTTTTCAGTAGTGGTTTCGGTAGTAATATTGAACAAATCTTTTAGGAACCAATGTGTTATTTTACACACAGACAATAAAGGTGTATTTTTGGCTATGAATTGTCTGTCATCCAAATCTGAACTAGTAGTAAAATGACTTTGTTTCTTAGTTTTACAATGCCTTAAATATAATATTTGGTTGAAAGCTATACATGTACCCGGTATTACTAATGAGATTGCTGACTCATTGTCTCATTTACAGTTTTCAAGGCTCTGAGAACTTGCTCCAGAGGTGGATCCGGAAGGTTGTCCATACCCAGTTTTCTTCTGGGGCTTGATCTGGGATTAATCTCCAGCAACCTCAAGAACTCAGTCACACACAGGACCTGGGAGGAATACCTTCAATCTCGGTCTAGATTGTGTTCTTTCTGTTCTGTCACCAATATGGATTTTACTGATGTTAATTCATATTCAGCCTTATGTTTTATTTCTTTCTTATTGAAATCTGGATTATGTCCTAGTTCAATTCAGAAAATTCTCTCAGGAGTTTCTTTCTTCCTAAAATTTTGTGGTTTACCTTCGCTATCTTCATTTTTCCTGTTTGCCAAGTTCTCAAGGGTTTTAGGAGATCTCATTCTGTTATTCTGAAAATTTTGTGCATATATCAAAAATGGAACGGTCTCATAAAGACCGTTTTGTTACACTTCATAATTCTGCAATTTAGTCTATCTGCCATGTCATTAGAATCTCCAAATACTTTTCAATTAGGCCCCCCCCCTTCAGGTTCTTTCTTTATTCATTCTGACGTGTCACCTTTAACAAGGTTTCAATTCTCTGTCATCCTATCATCTTTTTTAAAAAAACTGAATCTATCTAGCCTTCGTTTTTCATCCCATTCTTTTAGAATTGGTGCGGCCACAGAAGCTAGCCTTTTGGGTTTTTCTCCCGATGATTTAAAAAAAAAATTGGGGCATTGGAATTGCAATAGATATCGAATTTATGTTTGTCCTGATCTTATTATAATTAATATTTTTTTGTTCAATGTTTAGCTAATTGAGTTGTTTGGGTCATAGGCCATTCTTTTATTTTTTTGGGCCAAAAAGAGAGCTGCAGCCAGGAGCTATACATTCAACTTAGTTTTGGATAAGAATAACTTCAAAGTTCTATGGTCAGGACTCAGGAGTAAGAGGTTTGAGATGGAGGAACCTTAAAGAACAGTTAATTTTTCTCTCAAGTCAATGGCCTTTAAGGAACTCAGTTCCCGAGTGTCTGTGGCTGTTGGGGTTGTCATCCAGTCTAGTTCTGGATGGACAACGTCATAATATTATCTGGAAATTGTTTATGGTTGATCTATGCCTTTAATGCAAGATCCATTCTGCTATGATTTGAATAAATAATTATATGAATTGGGTTACCCCTTAAATAAACACAGTGGCCAATTCAGCCCATTAAACTTATTTATGTGTCAATGTCTTTATTGATGTTTATGTCACTTGGCTCTTTTGTGCTGTCCCATGAGTATACAAGAACGTTGACTCTCATTTACCTAGGTAAACAGATTGTGTCTTTTTCTAAATAGGTCACTTGTTCTTTTTCTGCAGGCCTTGTACACATAGAAGGCCTGCAGAAAACGTTTTAACTTTCAGGGCTTGTCTATAAGAAATGACCATGTTCAGATGTCTGATACTATTTCACTTAAAGGGTAACGCCACTTTCGTGGGGAAAAAAAAATCAGCAAATAAAGAAAAACAATATAGCATATACAAGTGTGATGCAAATCATAGTGTAATTGAATAGTATAAAAAAAATTACCTTTCCTTTTCAATCTGCAGCTGTTGAAATTTTCTAAAAAGGCAATGCAATATGGCTACCTGGAGCTGTTCAGTACACAGAATGTAAACATAACACACCCCAGAAACATAATTTCCTGCTTGTGTGATTGGCTCACCAAATTTCCCAGAAGTCTGCAAAATACAAGTTAGATTTCTGGCATCCCCTGAAACAAAATTGTCATTTTTGGTGAGATACTCCCAATAGGAACACGTCTAAAGGGATGCAGGCCCAGCAGCTTTTCTCATTAGAGCTCTGCAGCTGCCACAGCTAACTGAATAATAATTTTAAAACCACTCCCATTAGACCCACTCAGCACTGAGAAACAAACAATGATTTCTTCAGAATAAAAAAAGGTAGGAAACTGCAAGAACATTTGTTAAAATCCCTGCAATGTACAGAGATCACTCAGAAGGGAATGTTTTTTCGTCAACAAAAGTGGAGTTATGCTTTAAGCTAGGTACACACAAATCAAAAATCGCTGAACTGTTGGTTCAGCGGTAACCGGCCAACTTTGATGTGTACAGCTGCGCGTACCGGCTTCTCATGACCTGCTTCAGCTTCCGGTTGTAAAACCAGCATCCAATCAGTGCTAGAACATCAATGGATAGCATACGGTTCTAATTCATATAGGCTCTGACATGAAAAAGGTGGTTATTAAGTACCATCAAAATAAAGCTCCACCTCAAAAATTATATGAAAATAATGTGGGTACAGAGTTGCATGACTTTGTAAATGTCAGTCAAACTATCACAGCTGTAAAAACTGAAAGATTACCTGGATAGGGACGAGATATATCATGCTGGTACTGAGGTGGGTAATGTACATAAAAAATTATAATTACAGTGCAATGGTCACTTTGGGTAGTTACTTGTCTATAATGCCAAAGATAAAGGCTAACCAACAAAAAAGACTACTTCCTATGTAGTGCGAATTGCTCTGCTGAACAGATACTTGGATGAATGTTTCCTTTAACTGTTTTGTCTCACCAGGTGACTTACTGACAGTTTTCCATTGTGTTAGAAATAGATAATTTAGTAGAGCGATTTGTGAATATTACTTGAGTTGTACAGATTTTATTTACTTATTCATTCATTGTTTTTTTTTTTTTTTTTTAAATCTACCAACTAAAAAAATAAAGTATATAAAAAAGGCAATGTTCTATGCCCAGCCTTTGTGCTTTCTTTGTTTTCCTATTTTATCAAAACAAAACATGAAATAATCAACTGCACTTTGTGCAACAGAAAAGAGAAAAGAACAGTAACATACAACAATAGGAAGAAGAACAAGAAGCTTGTACTTGTTCACTGTGGAGAAAAAAAAATATCATAAACATTATTTTTTACCTTGATGTAGTATATAAGTAGAAATATTTTTATTTTTGTAATATGGTGAGAGGAAGTATTTGTCTATGGCCAGATATGTGAACTTGTGGATGGTTGCATGGATTAATGGGAGCAGGGAAATTCAGAAGACTAGGGGGATACTTTAAGACATTGTAAACCTTCGTTCCTGCCACTTGTGTTTTTAAGCTGCATAGGATGAACATTGGTCGTGTATTTTTCTCTTTCAATAGATTTTTATTCAAATATTTAACAAAATAGAAAAGTACAAACATTATTAAACAAATGCCATATATACACTGAATTAGGGGAGGCTCCATGGTCCCTCCATTGGCATCCATATTAAAAAAAAACATCAATCATAAGAAAAGGAAAGGAGAAAGAAGAGGAAAGAAAGAAAGAAGGAAGAAGGACAAGAATTGGTCCCCTCGATCCAGGTCCCTGACCGCAAGATGTCCCAGCACCTAGGGAGCTTGAAAGTATTTAATCCAGGGATTCCACACTTTTTCAAACCTTACTTGTTTTTCTCTAAGAATGCTGGTCAATTTTTCATTAATCATAATCCAAAATATTTTGTGTTTAACCATGATGAGGTTAACCAAGGGGGATTTCCATGCTTGCGCTATAGTAATTTTAGCTGCTAAAAATTTAAACAAGATGAGGGTTTAGAGGTGTCTGGGGATCTCATCCGGTCAGCAAACAACACTGTTTTGGGGTTTTTGGGTATATTCTGTTCCTTCACCAAGTAGACAAGAGTGAATATTCTATCCAGAATTGCTGGACCTTCAGACAGGACCACCAGACATGGAACATATTGCCCTCCTGCTGACATCCTCGGAAAGAGAGGGGTGAGGTACTAGGATAGAGTTTAGCCAGCCTTGCCGGAACCATGGACAACACCTTGTATTTTGCTTCCACTAAAGAGGTATTGAGTATTCCTTTATGCATCAATGTTGACAACTGCACCCACACCTCTTCCTCTATAGTCTCACCCAGGTCTGATTCCAATGTTGATTGCCAGGATGGCTTGCTACATTGGCTAATGAAGAGAACATATAGCTCTGAAATCTATTTGCCAAACTCAGGACCACATAGGCATTTATTTTCAAATAAAGTCCTGGTTGTTATGTCTACCTGGTCCTTACTTAGAGTCTGTATAAAATGAGTAATTTGACACAAACTACAAGGTTTCTATAGGGGGCATCTGTAACGTTTCTAGAAAATCATTTTACGTACTTCACCATGGAGATCCCCTCTCTTTATTTTTGAGTCACGGTGCCACACGGCAACCCAAGCATTCTATACTGGAGCAACATATCTCTACCAGCTGCCATTCATATGAGACCAGAACCTCTATTTAATCCCAGGTGTATGATCTTCCCCTTTCTGGTGAGCGGGGTCACCATAGGGGAGCACCAACTGGAGCACGTTTGCAGCACTCAAACAACGTTTACCTAGCACCTAAAGCACTGAGAGCACTTTACATGGACTTTTATTTATTGTATTTATTTGCTGTACTTGAATATTGATCATCGATTGTCAGTTATTTATAATTTATATTTTAGCACAGATATGAGTATATTTATTTAATGTTATAGAGGATTGCACTCTTCATTGCACTTCAAGATTCAGCAATATTGGCACTTTATTTGTATTTGTAGCAGCGCTGACATTTTTTTGGTATTTTCTATTTAAAGGCACAGGCACTTTTTTGTTAGCAGCAGCTCATATTTATTTAGATTTTGCCACACAAGCACTTTACTCTTTATAAATTTATCCATAAGCGTGAGGTCCCTTTTGTTACACTTTACTAACAGTCCGACGTTAGTACAGCAATCTCTCCTGCTGAGCTGTTGTGTTCTAAGGGGGGGGGGGGGCGGCCCCCCCGCCAGATCCCTCTGGTCAGTGCTCTCAACCATTGGCTGAGTACGCTGATCGGGAGCGGGTGGGCTGCTGGTTTTTCAGCATGCTTATCTAACAAAAGCTGGCCAAATGGCTCGCTTCTTTTGGACCAGCTGACATACACACGGGCCAAACGTCGGCTGGTTTTTACTGAACAGGCCAATGTCTCCCGACATTCACCCCATGAGTACTAGGCATTATTGACCCGCCATGTGAACTGTTGGGGATTCTGTCCTGGGGGAAAATGTGGATTGTTAAAAAGAAAGAGGGGACACTGGAGAATGGGGAGATTTCAAAGAATATAGTTTGCACACCGTGTCGCAAAGATGGACCAACGTCCCTTTGAAGGAAGCCACAACAGGAGATCCATGGGAAGTGAGGTACTAGCTCGTGCCTCCAACTGAACCCAATAAGACTGATATGCCTTGGAAAAAATGTTATACAGCTGGACTAATTAAGTGGCTCTATTGTAGAGCAAAAATATTTTGAACTCCCAGACTGCCCCCCCCCCCCCCATTTTAAAGTATACAAAGTGAAACGAACCACTCTGCAACCACTAGTACCCCAAATTAATTTATAAATCAATTATTGCAGTTTCCTGAAAAATGCAGATGGTACTGGAGTTGGCAGAGACTGGAAATAATATAGGATTCGAGGAAGAACTGTCATCTTAATGAACGCTATTCAACCCATCCAGGAAAGAGCAAGGGCCTGCCATTTCTTAAGGTCGTGTTCAATTGAGGTATAGAGGGGGGCATACTGTGGTTAAATCGATACAGCATAGAGATGTCAGTGGTAAGATTAACTCAAAGATAAGGGAGTGCCTGTGTACCACACTTAAAGGGGAAAAAACATCTGTTCCGCGTCCCAGACAGAAAATTTATGTCTACCGCTTCAGACTTCGATTGGTTTACCCTTAATCCCAAGATTAACTCAAAGTTGGACAGGGTAGCAAATGGATAGTAATGGAGTCTGTGATAAATTGCAACAGGTTGTCAGCAAATAAAGCCCATTTATGAGTTTTGCCTCCACTAGGAATGTCGTTCTAATTAGGGTTGGATCAAATGGCTATTGCAAACATTTTAATTGCTATGATAAAGAGGGCATCCCTGCCCAATCCCTTTCTAATTTGTTGGAGATACGATTTACGATTATACGTGATAATGTTAGTAGAATATAGGGCACCTAAGAGAGTGAGACATTTCGGCCCACAGTTTCATTTCAATGTGGAAAGAGCCAATGAAGGTCTAATGACAATAAAATTTCTCGTCTGATGCCTACATTATACAAATTAGACCACAGCAAAGAAACCAGGTCTGTGTCCCATCGGATCTGGTCTGTGGCATGTCGCCCTGGGACAAATCCTAAATGATCAATGTGAATATATTGCGCCAGGAATTTATTGAACCGGTTTGCGTATATTTTCATATAGAGTTTTAGGTCATTAATAATTAACGATATTGGGCAATAGTTAGCCACATCACTATGGTTCTTGTCCAGTTTAGGGTATTAAGCATATATGAAATATAGTGAGGCACTACTACCCTTACTGAGTGATAATTATAATAGTAATAATTATCACTCAGTAAGGGTAGTAGCGCCTCACTATATTTAATTTCCAAATTTAAACATATACTTAACCACTTTACCTCCGCCCACAGTAATATTACTGCGGCAGAGTGGCTCGTTATCGTCTGACGTTAACATGTATAGCTTGGAAGAAAGAAGAGACAGAGGGGATATGATAGAAACTTTTAAATACATAAAGGGAATCAACTCGGTAAAGGAGGAGAGCATATTTAAAAGAAGAAAAACTACCACAAGAGGACACAGTTTTAAATTAGAGGGGCAAAGGTTTAAAAGTAATATGAGGAAGTATTACTTTACTGAGAGAGTAGTGGATGCATGGAATAACCTTCCTGCAGAAGTGGTAGCTGCAAATACAGTGAAGGAGTTTAAGCATGCATGGGATAGGCATAAGGCTATCCTTCATATAAGATAGGGCCAGGGACTATTCATAGGATTCAGATATATTGGGCAGACTAGATGGGCCAAATGGTTCTTATCTGCCGACACATTCTATGTTTCTATGTAGTACTACGTCGTCAGACACTCCCCCTTCTGGGCGGCGCTTGCGTGCCGCCGGAGGCTCGCTCCCGCTGTTTTCGGTCACAGCGGGAGTCGGGCCAGGGGAAGAGCAGCGGCGATCGCCGCCGCTCATCCCCGATCGTCGGGGATCTAGTGTGGAGATCCGCCCGCCTGTGTAAACACAAGCGGGCGGATCTCCCAAGTGACAGGGAGTGACAGATCGGAGTGTTCAGCATAGCTGGACATCCGATCTGTCCTTCTGTCACATAGTCACCTCCCCCCCCACACGTCAGTAAGCACCAGGCATACATTAACCCCTCCCTCTCCAATAAAATTAACCCCTTCCCTGCCAGTGTCATTTTTACAGTAACAGTGCATATTTATAGCACTGATTACTGCAGTAATGTCACTGGTACCCCCAAAAGTGTCAAAAATGTCAGTCAAGGGTTCGATCTGTCCGCCGCAATGTCGCAGTACCGCAAAAAAATCGCAGATCGCCGCCATTACGCGTTAAAAAAAAAAACACCAAAAATGACAGAAATCTTTCCCTTTGTTAGTAAACGCAATAACTTTTGCGCAAACCAATCAAAATACGCTTATTGTGATTTTTTTACCAAACATGGGTAGCAGAAAACAAATTAGCCAAAAATGTAAAAAAGAATTGGTTTTTACATCTTTTTTGGGGGGAATTTCATATAAAAAAATGTTAAAAATATTGTTATTTTTTCAAAATAAACGCTCTTTTTTTGTTTATAGCGCAAAAAGTAAAAATCGCACAGGTGATCAAATACCACCAAAAGAAAGCTCTGTTTGTGGGAAAAAAAGGACGTAAATTTCGTTTGGGTACGGCGTCGCACGACCGCGCAATTGTCAGTTAAATTCGCACATCGCCGAATCGCAAAAAGTGGCCTGGACGTAAGACAGCAAAATCCTCCGGTGGTAAAGTGGTTAAATTGACGGCAAAATTACCCCTATTTTTTATTTTAAGGGTAGGATCGGCATTTTCATATATACAATAAAGCATATATGGTCTCTGTTGCAGTCTGAGTCTAGAGCAACACCATCCCATATAGCTGTAAAGAAAATTAGCAGGTGAAGGGGCAGCAGTGCGGCGAATTTCTTGTAGTAAGAGACAAAGAAGCCATTTGGACCCGGGGTCCTGAACACATTAGCCTGTTTGAAAAAGGCCAGTACCTCCTACATGGTAATTTTCTTCTTCAGAATTTGTTGGTTGTTGGTGAGGGGCTGAGAGAGAAAAGAGAGAAAAACGTCCAGGGCATCGGGGGATGGGCCTTGCCGCTCACCATATAGGGAAGTGTACTAAAATGTAGCATTCTAGCCAGCTTAGACCCTATTTTCAGGTAATGTCCAGGGCCACATTAGAGTCACCTCCAAAGAGCACAGCACCCTCCCAAATCAGGGGTCACGGTATGCAACATAGTTAGAAAAAAAGGGTAATCTACCCATGTTAGAGACATACTAGGAAATTAAGGTGACCAGAGAACCCTCCATGTGTCCCACTAGTACCAGGTAATTGCCGTATGGGTCACTAACCTGCTTCTCCAAAAAAAAGGAGACCCGCTTGGAGAAACACATTGCTACTTCCCCAGTCTTACCCAGGCCATTTGCCAAATAGAAGTGAAGGTGGTAGTGGTGTAGGAATTTTGAGTTGTAATTTGGTGGAAAGTGCGTTTCCTGAAGGAAAAGTACATACACGTGTAGGGATTTGTAATGTAGAAAAGCCATCCATTGTTTAGCTAGGGAGTTCAGCCCCTAGACATTGTGTGTGATGAATTTAAAAGGATGACTAGTATTAGAGTTCGCCATGGTGCACTAGGGGGAAGGAAAAGCTCACTTACCGACTCACAGGGTGATGGCAGGCAAGATACTCAGACCAGTGGAATTTATCAGGAGGAAAGAAGAGCATAAGGAAGAGGAAGAAGTCAGAATACAATCAAGGTAAGTACTGTCCTATAAGAACAAGAAATTAGAACAGGTTACTTATTGCAATGTCAATATCTAAACAAATTTAAAAATAAAAGGATAAACCCCTTGTTGTCTTTAGGTGTCATCACTAGGTCAAGCCCAGGGCCAGGTTTGATTTCGATCTCCTCAACGAGGGAGGAAAGCAAAAACAAACAGGGAATAAGGCCACCATCACCAGACTCTAACACACTTTGAATCATCAACATTAATGTGCACGAAAACTGTATGAAAAGGAAGTCCCATTAAATCATAACGAGACACAGGGAGGTTCGGGTCTAGCCATCAGGTTTTTCCTCTCTTGTTAAGTATAACGAATTCCTGAACTAGGAGGGGTGTGAGATGTGTGAAGAATCAAGGGACTAGGAGTGAGGGGAGATTATTTGGAGAATCCCTGACCTAGGAAGAAAGGGAGGGTGCTTAGAGAATTTCTGGATTGAGGGGGGAGTTGTGTGGAGAATTCACAGACTAGGAGCGAAGGGAGAGTTGTGTTGAAAATCCCTGGACTTGGAAAGGGAGGGGAGTTGTGTGGCGAATCCCTGGACTAGGACAGGAGAGGAGTTGTATGGAGAATCACTGGACAAGGAGAGGAGGTGGAGTTGTGTGGAGAATCCCAGGACTGAGGGGGGGGGAGGTTGTGGAGAATCTCTGGATTACGATGATGGAGAGGGAGTTGAGGAGGACCCCTGCACTAGGAGAGGGATGAGTGATTTGGAGAATCCCTGGATTAGGAGGGGGGTGGAGTTGTGTGAAGAATCCCTAGACGGAGGGTTGTGTGGAGAACCCACGGACAAGAAGGTAAAGAGTTGGGTGGATAACAATGACTACACTGATGAACTGATGAATACACATATGATGGTGACGATAGCAGCCTTTTTGCAGTGCAAGGCCACATATGAGGAAACCTCAAAATGGTTCATTGTATTTTGAACAGTATCTCTGTAACAGATTCTCTGATGGCAGGTGGTATACAGGATATCAGTTACTATCTACAGACATACCCAAGAACAAGTAGTCAAGGAAAGCACTCCTCAAAAGTGATGCTTATATTTTACTTGTCTGGGGTGTAATAAAAAATGTGGAACATATAAAAAAGCATCCCCTATATTTACAAGCCTTGAAATGTCTTTTGGTTCTGCTTTTTCATCCTTCAAGATATCTAGGGAGGATGAAGGGGTGAAGTTGAGACATGCCTTTAAAAACACTTGCAACAGAACATTGGTCTGCCAGTTGTAGCAACAAATTTCTATTGAAGTAAATTGTGATCTTAATTACTTATATATTTTCTCTATTTTACATTTTTGACTACATGCAATAAATAGAAAACAATTGAAGATTTTCCAACATGCCTTTATGTGGATCTAACCTATTACATTTTCAGTGGTTAAAAAAAAAAAAAAAGCTTCCAAGTTTGCTGATGCAGGCGTAAGTTTATGGCCTCTGGCTGCCTACAGTAGTATTACGGGTATTCAGTAGAGACTGCTGAGAGTCTGTTGATTTCCGACAGACCCTGTCTGGAAGACTTACATTGACACAGGCAGATCAGCAAGGCACAGCCATTATGGTTGAGGCATATATATCAATAATTAATGCACACAGATGAGAATACTTACATTAAGCAGATCGTTTTAATACGCATTTTAACAGACTATTACTTTCTAGTTCTGCTCAGGCATTTCTTTTGGCTCATTTTGATGTTGCTGATGGCACTCTCTTCGAAAGTGCGCAGCTTTGCACAATATCTGTTTTAAAAACTGTCTATAAGAAACATTCCAATAATTCTACTTAGCCTAAAGCAAGTAATTCTATAACCTGTTTTATAGGAGATCTGTTTGCATCTTGACTCATCACATAACATCACATAATATAACCACCAATTGAATTTAGAAAAAAAAAAAAAAAACAGACATTTCTGTGCAAAGGGGGAATTGTAATATATGATAAAAAGCCTTTATTTTAAAAATGCTGAAAAATAATTTTAAAGTTACATTATATGTTTGTTCATACATTTTAGTGACTGGGTTTGCATTTTCCTTAATACAGCACATTGAAAAGAGAATTGAACACAACCCGCAGATCTACATGAGAGAATACCCGCCACCTGTGTCCACAAAAGATGCATTTCCAGCACTTTACTCTGAACAAGTTAAACTGGTTCTAAAGACAGAATTTAGTTTTTTACCTTAATGCAATCTCTTTATTAAAGTGAAAAACTTTCTTCATGCACCTCCCGCCAGCCCCCCCACCCCCTTATACTTACCTGAGCCTGATCTTGATCCAGTGATGTGCACGAGAGCAGAGGCTCTATTGGCTTTCTCCCTCCTCATTGGCTCAGACACAGCAATGAGAGCCATTGGTTTCCACTGCTGTCAATCAGGGCAAGTGGGGAGGAAGTGGGGGGCAGGGCTTGGGAGCAAGCACGCAGGAATGCCTAAATAGCAAGTGACATGCTACGGGCACTTGGCAGAGGGGAGGAGCCAGGACCGCCAGTGGGGGACGCAAGAAGGGGAGGATCAGGACTGCTCTGTGCAAAATCGTTCCACAGATTAGGTAAGTATTATGTTTGTTATTTGAATTAAAAGAAAACAAGCATTTACAATCCCTTTAACAGTCTGTACAGTCATACCTGGGAATTGCTATGCTATGTTGATTCGCTTCCCTCCCATTTATAATGGTCAGAGTAGGTGGCTGGGTCTGCCCCCCTCCGTCCCCGCTCTCTTTGCGGGTGAGTGGCGGGTTCCTCTTGCATCGACACCATGTTCTGCCAGTGGATGACATTTGGGCGCACTTGAGTGGTTGCACCCTGGCGTGGGCTGCGGTCCTGATGCTATCTTGCTCACTGCTTGTGGGCTTTGGCGGTGAACTTGGTTCCTCAGCTGTGGAGTCACATGGTGTTGGAAGGGGCTTCACGTCTTCCCTCAGGAATAAATTGAGTGGGGCATTTCAGGAAGGTTGTTCGATCACCCAACACTGGTGTTCTTTACGTTGGAGTTTGTCAGTTCACACATTACAGCACATGGTGAATTTTTATTTGTGATTGTTTTTTTTAATATGCTTATGTGGGTATTGGCACTTTCTCTGGGTATTCCCATTATCCTGGGGATTTTTACTATATCACCTACCTACAATTATACTCCTATGGAGCTACCTCATTCATCTATCTTGCTTCTTTCATTTTCACATGAAATATAGAATATTTTTGCTCTAAATATCATTTTGGTGGGGAGGCTGTGGTATATAGGGATTTCATTTTCCCTCTATTTTACTTTTTTTGCTTCACAGGTGGGAATTTGGGTCATCATTTTCCATCTATATACCTCCCTGTGCCGCTCTTTAGTTGCACTGATGGGGTGCCCCAAACCCCTTCCACAACTACCAGGCCAGACACTGTGTTTCCATTATTTTTATCTGGTGATCCAGCCAGTAAGTCTGTTGCTTTTCAAAAGAACAAGCTCTTTTATATGGATCAGTTTACAGGGTGGGACAAACCATTTAACACTGGCAGGGGTGCTTACAATAACCAGTTTTTATTTATTCATATAAAATCTTTATTCTAAAAAGGAAAAAATATGTTTGCTGTAACTAAATATAAAGTGTGTGCTGAAGTTTGGCTACAACCTGTTAGTGTATATAAATCTGCTAGTACATTTAACGCTGCATTCCTCCAAACTAACAATGCTGCTGTCTGCTGTGCCTCCTGTTCTCATTCATACAGTGGGGGGCACTCTAATATAGGAGGTATGTTACTGGAAACTCAAGTCTATATAGTTTGCACACATAGTAAACAAAATATCTGTGGAGTTGAGACATCCAGGTCAAACATTGCCCATACCCTGTTTTGGGAGACAAGTACTGGGCCTTTGTCCTGTAGAGTCTGCACTCCCTGACTTCTTGGCTCAACCTACCTCATCCTTAACAATGATGAAGTAACAGCATTTTTCCCAAGGATTGGGAACTTTTCCAAACCAGGGTTTCTCTTCACCCCCTTCCGGCAAGGGAGCACTCCCTAGTGCCCCTGGTGCTTCCTCTGTTGCTGCAGTAGCCGGCGCTTGTGGCTCCTCTTTCCTGGACCAAGAGGATCCTTAGGATGCTCCAGCACGTCTGGAAACCCCTTGGCATAGATCTTAGCTGTGTCCTCACTCTCAGTCCCGCTGGTCAGCAGTCGCTCAACCAAAGGTATCAATGCCAATGCCTACCAATCCTCATCTTCAGGACTTTCCAAGTCCAGAGAGCTCAGATGCACAACCTCCACTGTGACTCCCTTGTAATGCAATGAGCCAAACCAAAGTTTGGCCACCTCCACAACCTCCTGGTTGTTTACATGTTCACAGTGGCCAGCCAGCAGATGATTTGAATATGTATAGTGCTTATCACATGACACAACTCTGCTTTCTGGTACTCCTCCAAATAGAGAGGCCAACACATCTTCACAGAAAGTAAAAATGCCCTATCCTGTGGACTATGCCAAGTGAAAGTGACCTAGATTCACTGCCACCTCCAAACCCATGGGCGCAGCCCTGCTTCTTCTTGAGATAAGGTACACATATGGCTGTCTTTAGGAGAAACTCTGACATATTGTATCACACAAGCTCCAGGCCTAAGGCCCAACACCTTGTCACTCTTCAGACATCCAGAACAGATCAATAAATACAGTACAATAATTCAGAACTCGAAAGTTTTGACACTTCTTCCATCCTCTCTCTACTGTGATTCCCACTACTGTAAGTCCCTATCTAGAGCCTCTTGTCAGTCCAGCCCGGAAGAGCTCTCTCCCCTGCTAAAGTCACAAACTTACATACTATATGGCAGGTGTGACCTGTTCCCATGCTCCCGTCTGGCTAGGGCTTCCCCCACTACAGCATATTAGGGGTTAACAACTCCACCCACTAACTACTCTGGGGAGGAACTTTACTAGAGGGGGACTAATCCATGCTTACTTCTAGACATAATTGTGTTTGCTCACACTAAAGTTCATCTAAAACCCCCCAAAAAATGTTTATATATTGCAACCTAACAGTTCTTTGATATGGCAGCTGAAAACATTTTCTGCAAGTTCAGAAAATCAGCAATCCACTGTCACTGTAACTTCCTGTGAACTAAAACTTCAAACAATGTTATCTGTCTTCCCAGCTATTTCCTGTAGGGATGAAGAGAGGGGTTATG
This sequence comes from Pelophylax lessonae, assembly GCF_965119305.1. Classification (NCBI taxonomy): domain Eukaryota; kingdom Metazoa; phylum Chordata; class Amphibia; order Anura; family Ranidae; genus Pelophylax; species Pelophylax lessonae. The sequence continues at coordinate 167,581,099 of NC_138768.1, forward strand.
TTTTTAGTCCAAGTCAGGAGAGCACCCTAAGGTGACAGCCACCCTTAGAGCACAAGAGTGCTTTACTGACAGGATTCCCAGTGAAGAATAAAGAAAAAATAGCATGATAAAGAAACAAATGCAGCCACTACATCTAAGGACAGGTAGGTTGAAATGCATTTATTGTTTAAGTTCCTGGTTTAGATCCTGTTTAAAATATATATCTGGGCAGCAAAAAAAGAAAAAAAAAAACATTCAGTACATCCATGCCAATACATTTTTTTCGTCAGCCTTCACTCATCTGTTGGACTACAGAATATCTCCCTCATATGATATGAAGATAAGAAAGTGGGGGAGGGAAGTTGTATTCCAGCAGAAGTGAACTAGGCAGAACACATCTTGGGAAGGAGAGAGAGTGAAATGTTCTTCAACGCCGGGAAGCAGTGGGTGTTTTTACAGGATTCTGGCTCGTAACCGAGCACAGAAGAAAGATAAGTATCTTTACCACCCTAGAGGCTGGCAGGTACCTTGGATGAATGGGAAAGGGGGACAGGTTTCCTTTAACATGTATATGTGAACCGGTGTTTCTCTAGAAACCTCTATTTCAAACTTTAGCAAACTTTAGAAATAAAATAGAAACTGACTTAAAATTATAAAGGCAATATTTTCATATTGCCGTAGGGGATATCCACATGTGAGTGTTGTAAAATGTAAGAACAAATGGATATTTTATGCATAGAATCTGTAAATGTGATTATTTAGTTGAGAGTAAAACATTGCTCTATGTTGTGGAGTAATTCATGATTTATTGCTATTTCCGCACAATATGTCTATAGGGAGATGGGAAAATAATCTCAGAATCTATTTATTCTGAATGATGTGTGCAGGTGTATAACAGTTCATTTGAATGGCAAATGGTGACAAGTGTATAATACAAATGTACAAAATAACTTCTTTTAATGTGTTTCAATAAAGATTGAAATTGCTTTAAAGTGTTTTCTTTCAATGATACAAGCGATCACATTTCTTGGGTTGTGAGGCTTACAGACTTAATAAGTAAGCAACACAAGGAGCTAAAGGGTCAAGCCATCCAAAAGTCATATTTCCCTTTCATTCATTGACGAACGCAGCGCTCCATAATTTATAGCCACTGGGCTACATTGCCTCCTCCAGGAGTAGGACTAGGCAGAACAAAAAACACCTGGCTATGCCCATGGACCATCCTCAGCTGGTATATAACCCCCCCTCTCTGCTCTAGGTAATCAGTTTTAATCTGTCTAGTCAGGAGTAAGGACCTAGGCTCCCAGCTGGGATCTGTGGTCCTAGCAATTTTTTCTCCTTCCTGACATCTTTTTTTGTTTTTTCTCTCAGGAGATCTATAATTAACTTCCGGGCTGGGAGACAAGCTAGATAATTTAGATCCAGTGGTCCTGGATCTACGCGCTAGGTCGGCCCCGACATAGCCTCACAGACAGAGGCTGACCATGAGTTAAACATCTCGCAGGGTCGCATATGACCGGGCTTGCGTCTGAGTCGCAGTGGTCCCTTGGTCAAAAGCTCCCCTACTTCAGTGGCGAGGATTCTGTCTGGAGCATTATCTGCAACTTGTACAAGTACAGTTCCCCCTCTCCCCTTTTGACAGTTTTTTGGAGTGGACGCAGGTAACCTTTAGGGATGGTCGGACCTGGCTGCAGGTTCCCTCTTCCCATCCTTAAATCCCTAAGTGAGCTGGGCTTCCCCCACTCCCTTTACCCCCTATCTGGACCTGGAGTCTGGTGGGGGTCCCAGGGCAGAGAATGCAATGGAGGCCCCTGGGGTCTCCCCCGCTATCCCTACACTGTAAGGGTCCTGGGATAGCGTGTGTCCTGCCCTGGCAGTCTGGAGGGGTCCCAGTGTAGGAGACCCCCCTAGGTGCATAGCGGAGTCTCCCCTAACTTGTGTCCTACCTTCAGGGGGGGGCCCTTGCAGAGGGTGCAGCATTGCAGAGGGCGCAGGGAAGATTCTGGCAGCATGCTTCAGCGTTCGTAGCTGATGGCAGCCATTTTCCCTTAGTCTGGCTGGTCTTTGGTTGGTGGCCATGTTTGTGTAGCCCGATGATATCACGGGGGCCATTTTCCCTTAGTCCGAGAGACGCTGGAGATGACCAAAGTCTCCTCCTCTTCCTCTTTCTCCTCAGTTTCCTCTTCCTGTGCCTGGGACATATGAACAGGGATAGCGTCCATGAGGATGCTGGGTTTGAATTCTCAGCGCTCCTCCGGTCGGTAGAGTCCTTGGGGGTCCCTGTTATCTCTCTCTCTGCTAATAGGTACCCTGTGCCTTGAGGGGATCCTTTACTGGTGCCAAAAGATCATAAAAAATAAAGTAATGTCAGCACCTTAAAAATATAAGACAGCAGCTTGCAAACAGTTTGAATATACAAACACCAAAATAACATGTAAAATAAGGCTGCAGCGCTATAGAGATGGCCTAGCAGTTTGCCCAGCGGTCAGTTTGCGGCAAACTTTTCTTGTTCGATGTCCGCCGATCATGTGAACATGTGGCGATGTCCGCGCCTGCCATATTCTTTTACATTGTGAAGAACTTTGACCCATGACACATCCATCAGGTGGTACAGGACAGCCAATTGAGACATTTCAGCACATGGACATACCCCCTACCTTATAAATAGACCTGATCTGGCTGCCATTTTACATTCTGCCTTTTGTCAGTGTAGGGAGAGGTTTGCTGTGTGGAGCAGCGACAGACTGTCAGTGACAAAAATTGCTCGGTAATAGGTCCACAAAAGTCCTTTTAAGGACTGGTATAGGTGTACTGTCTATATTCGGTCTTTTGTTAGTGTAGGGAGAGGTTGCTGTGGGGAGCAGGGACAGACTGACAGTGACACAAATCGCTCGGTAATAGATCCACAAAAGTCCTTTAAAGGACTGGTATAGATGTACTGTTTATATTCTGTCTTTTGTCAGTGTAGGGAGAGGTTGCTGTGGGGAGCACGGACAGACTGTCAGCGACACAAATCGCTTGGTAATAGGTTCACAAAAGTCCTTTTAAGGACTGGTATAGGTGTACTGTCTATATTCTGTCTTTTGTCATTGTAGGAAGAGGTTGCTGTGGGGAGCAGAAACAGACTGTCAGCGACACAAATCGCTCGGTAATAGGTGCACAAAAGTCCTTTAAAAGACTGGTATAGGTGTACTATTGTTTGGTGTGCAGTATATAGGGGTGTAATACACTTATAATATACTTTCTAATATAGAAAGCATATTATAGTGTATTTGGGTACTGCAGAAATTTTGCCTCTTTCGCTCCGTTAACTCTCTTACACACAGGGACAAAAGTTACTAGAAAATATTTTACATAACTGGTGTGATAAACCAGTGACCCCCCAAAACGACAGATTGAAGCGGGGTGTTATATAACAAAATACTTTCATAATAGTGTATTTGGGTACTGCAGAAATTTTGCCTCTTTCGCAGCGTTAACTCTGCTACACACAGTGACAAAAGTTACTAGAAAATATTTTTCATAACTGGTGTGATAAACCAGTGGCCCCCAAAATGACAGATTGAAGCGGGGTGTTATATAACAATATACTTTCATAAAAGTGTACTGTATTTGGGTACTGCAGAAATTTTGCCTCTTTCGCTGCGTTAACTCTGCTACACACAGTGACAAACGTTACTGGGAAAAAAGTATTATAACTGGTGTGATATACCAGTGGCCCCCCAAAACGACAGATTAAAGAGGGGTGTTATATAAAGAGGGAAACCTGCCTTTTTCTAGCAAAACATGAGGACGGCATTATGGAAGGTTGAGTGGAGGACAATTATGAGGAGAAGGAGAAGAGGCTGGACGGTGAGAGCCTGGAGTATGGCTTAGTGGGTTCTGATGGCATTGGGCTGGGGATGGGAGTTCAGGTGCCTTCTTAGGCCCCTTTCACACAGGCGGACCGTTCAGATCCGCCTGTCCGTTTTTTTGGCGGATCTGAACGGTCCCCCCATGCATGTCTATGGGGCATCGGATGTCAGCGAAGACATGTCTGCTGACATCCGATCCGTCAAAACTGGACAGATGGAAACCCTATTTTCCATCTGTCCAGCGGATCATCCCATGTTGGGCTTACCGCGACTTATGCATTGACTGCAAAGGCTCCAGCATCAGGGAACGCATAGACCGACAGGTGTCCGACTACATCGGGTTAACCACCGATGTGGACGCTCTGAGAAGTGATGAACCCCTGGACTACTGGGTGGGCAGGCTTGACCTCTGGCCAGAGTTTGCACAATTTGCAATGGAACTGTTGGCTTTCCCCTCGTCCAGTGTCCTGTCTGAAAGGACGTTCAGTGCAGAAGGGGGGATCGTGACCGATAAGCTCACTCGCCTAGCTCACGACAGTGTTGACTACCTCACATTTCTAAAAACGAATGAGGCATGGATCTCGGAGGAATTCAACACATGTGATCAGTAGACCATGTTTGATTCAAATTCCTCATGACAGCCCACAAATATCCGCCACCGCCCATAACAATTCATGGTCCCTGTCTTAGGTAAATACAGCGGCATATGTCCATTGAATGCCTAATTGCTACAGTCTGTCCCTGCTCCACACAGCAACCTCTCCCTACACTGACAAAATACTTTTGTGGACCTATTAGCTAGCAACTTGTGTCACTATACAGTCTGTCCCTGCTCCACACAGCAACCTCCAGCCACAGAATACAAAGTTCTTTGCTGTCAGGTGAACGCCTGTTGGCTAATTTTTGGGGCCTGTACTGGCCAACACTTACTTCTGTATCCTGTGTATGCCTAATGTACCTCCAGCCAAAGAATACAAAGTTCTTTGCTGTCAGGTGAATGCCTGTGGGCTAATTTTTGGGGCCTGTACTGGCCAACCCTAACTTCTGTATCCTGTGAATGCCTAATGTAACTCCAGCCACATAATACAAAGTTCTTTGCTGTCAGGTGAACACCTGTGGGCTAAATTTTGGGGGGCCTGTACTGGCCGACACTTACTTTTTTATCCTGTGAATGCCTAATTTTTCAGACTGGCATTGAAAGTCAATAGGTCTGTAAACGTTCCGCTAAATTGTGGAACGGATGCGGACCCATTTTACAGACGTGTGAATGGACCCTATATGTATTTGACATGTATTTACCGGCTGCTGTCAGTTCTGGCTGATTTAGAAAAAAAATAAATACATTTTCTTGCTGGAAAAAAAAAAAAAAAATTTTATGGCAACTTTTCCAATAGCAATACTTCTGGTATGTCAGTGTCCATGTTGTGGGACTATGTGTGCAAAGCTAGTAAGTATTTTGTTGCTGCAAATATGACCTGGAGGTTTTTCATGTTCGCCTGCCATTAAAATGAATGGGGTCCACCACGAACCTACAGTTTGCGAACATTTGAGCAAGTTCGCCGATCGTGTTCGCGAACCGCCCCGGCAGATGTTTGTCCATCACTACAGCACTAAAACAGTGATTTAAAGTGACAAATGATCCAAAGATAAAGAAAGGTATATATGACAATTCAGTCCATTACAATATATAACGTCTTTTAAATAAATCCACATGTGTGCTGATATTCAGTGCCAATATAGTTAAATAGACACTTCTCCACCAGTGACCCTTCACTAAAATAGGAATGCGCACTCACCAGACCGATATGCTGCCTTATTAGGACAGCTGATGCGTTTTAGTGTTGTATCAGGTCTTGAGCGAAGCCAGATATAAGGGGGTTCACACCAGAGGATATCTCCTCCAATACTTCAACAAGGCAGTGTACAAATCAACAGACATAGGAGAGAACAAATCTTCTCATAGTGTAGCATTTATTTAAAATGAAAAACATAACAAGCAGTTCTAGAAACTGATGAAAACATCCGATATTGATCCATGCAATGCAAGCATCTGTAAAGCACTTACATGAAAAGCCACTAGACTCAGGATAGTACTTGTGGCTATGGACCTCTGGCATGTAGCACTGCTCTGCGGCTGTTTTGCGTTAGTACGCTTCCTCAGGCTTTTCATGTAAGTGCTTTACAGATGCTTGCATTGCATGGATCAATATCGGCTGTTTTCGCCAGTTCACAACCATGATCCAAGTAGAGGAATCCCCGTCCTTTAAGGACCCGGCTGATAGGAAAGCGGAGGCATTGGCTCTCAGCATGTTTACTATGGCTGGTTCAGCACTGCGGCCAGTCTTTGCCTCAGCCCTGGTGTCTCAGACCCTAAATGAATGGGCCAAGCTTTTGCGCCAGGGCCTGGGGAGTGAGAAGGTCATCGCTGCTTTTGTTGATTTAGCGGACCAGTTGGTCCATGGGCTGCAGTTTATTTGTGATGCAGCTTTGGATGTAGGTCCTGAGCTGTCCAAACTTTCTGTTTCAGCAGTGGTGATTAGGCACGTGCTGTGGCTTAAGAATTGGTCCACAGATCAAGCCTCTAAGAAAGCTCTCATTGATCTGCCCTTTCAAAGCGATCTCCTGTTTGGGGCTACCCTGGATGACATCATTAAGGGTATAACAGGGGGGAAGAGTACCTTCCTGTCACAGTCAAGGAAAGGGAAGGAGCCTCATCGCAGATGGGGGCCCTCCTTCTTAGCCCATAGAAAATTATTTTGTGCTTCTGGGACAGAGAATAAGGGAAATAGATCTTTTAAATCTTCCCTGGGAGGTTCCAAGCAACCTTGGTCTGGTAAGCCTAGAGCTAGCTTCTCCGGTCCAGCAGACAAGACCCCTTCAGCATGAAGGTCTGCCCTCACCCATTACTGGGGTGGGGGGGACATCTTCGCTGGTTTCCAGCCCCGTGGACATCTTTTGAGACCATTAAGGAGATCTGCGAAATGTTTCTCTTGGGGGTACCCGGAAAGGGGGGGGGGGTTGTTTTTTTCAGGTTTTTTAGGTCCTTAGTCTCCTTTTGCATATTTAATTCCTTCAAAGGTTTAGGTAATGTCCAAACTACCTAAGGTCCCCCCCTATCCCTGTCCAGGGAATTGAATTACCTAGGTCTGATATTTGTTCTGACCAGGGTGGTCCTTCCTCTGGACAAATTTAAGGAACCACAGGCTGTGATTCACTGGCTGCTGTCACACAGATAGTTCCAGATTTGCATACAGGTTCTGAGTCTGGTGGTATCCACCTTCAAGACAGTTCTGTTTGCACAGTCCTACATGCAGCTCCTTTAGCAGGTTCGGCTCCAAAGGAGGATACCGAAGTTCGTGGCGATATCACGGGTTCCTCTGGCAGACGCCGCAAGTGTCCAATGGCCATGGTAAGGCCAGTATGATCCTTGGCTCAGGCTTCTTCTGCAGTTCCTGTGAGAAATTAAAGGGCGAGGATCTTCCTATCAGTGTGGTGGGCATAAAAATCCCTTGGGGGCTTCCTCTCAGAGAAGACCAGTTGTCCCAAGTGCTAATCTACCATCCTGCTTTACAGTCGCTGGTTTTAATGGCTTATCTATTAAAAGCCAGGTACTATGGTGAAGGCAAGGAAGTCGTCTTCCAGCAAGATATACCATCCTACGTGGAAAGTGTACATTTCTTGGTGTAAGTCGATTGGTGCTCATCCTCGATCCTTTTCTGTGGCTCGGATGTTAACCTTTCTTCAACAGGGCGTTGATCAGAAATTGGCCTTGAGTACCATCAAGGGCCAGATGTCTGCCCTAACAATCTTCTTTCAGCGACCCTTAGCCATTGACTCTTTAGTTTGTACCTTCATTCAGGGAGTTTTACATGTGACTCCACCTGTATTATCTCTTTTGCCGCCATGGAATTTAAATGTAGTACTTTCGGTTCTCCAGAAAACCTCAATTTAAGAATATTCAGGAGATTTCCTTGCCTACATTATCCCAGAAGGTGACATTCTTGGTGGCTATTCCCTCGGCCCACATGGTATCGGAATTGGCAGTGGTTTTTCGTCCCTGTCCATCATTTCTGCCCAAAGTTGTGTTGCCTTCCTTGTGTCTCAAGCTGGCTCATCCCAGGGAATTTGCTTTGCATACCTTAAATGTGGTTCATGCGATTCGGGTGTATCTGGCAGCAACTGAGTCCTTTCGGAGGTCAGACTCACTTTTGGCAGTTACGAACGGACCAAGGAAAGGGCTGGCCGCTTCTTTGGCTACCATCTCCAGAAAGATCAGGCAGACGGTGACTCAGGCCTATTGCTTTAAAGCTCAGGTTCCACCTTTCCTTGTCACTGCTCATTCTACTCAGGCTCCGAGTACTTCTTGGGCCTTCCGTCATCAGGCACAAATATTGCAAGTTTGCTAGGCGGCTACTTGGTAATCGGTGCATACCTTCACAAACTTCTATAAGGTAGATACTTTGGCATCTGCGAATGCTTCTTTTGGGTGCATAGTTTTGCAGGCTGCTTTTTAAGAGGGGCTGTTCCCTCTTGAGTGGTGTTTTTCTTTAAACTTTTATTTTTCAGATGGGGCTTCTGTGACCCGGTTAAGGCTCCTGTGTCCTGGTTAAGGGTTCTTATGTTTAGCCTTGGGTTTTTTCCCAACCCCTCATTTTTCTTTTGGCACTATTGATGGACACAGCACCCATCCCTCTATGAAGTTCTGATACTTCTAATACTGCTTGCTACTAAAATGATTATTGTGAGCAGAGAGGGGGGTTAAATACCAGCTGAGGACGGCCCATGGGCGTAGCCAGGCGTTTTTTGTTCTGCCTAGTCCTACTCTTGGAGGAGGCAATATAACCCAGTAGTTATGATTTATGGGGCTCTGTGTCCGTCGATAAAATCAGAGAAATGGATTTTATGGTAAGTACAAAAATCCCATTTTTAGTCTTTGGGAGCTATAGCAGAGTTGATCCACCTAACAGTTTACTATATCTCTTGCATCATCAATGGTGAAGCGTCCATGAAGTGATTGTAAATGGTCACCTTATAAAATAACCCATTAAGTTTTAGTTCCCTTTCACACGGGGCAGATCCGTTTTGACGGACTCCGCTTGCTCAGCAGGGATCGCGCCGCTGATCCCCTCTGAGCAAGTGGATGACCAGTCCATCTCCACTAACTGTGCAGAGATGTACCTGTCAGAGTCTAGCTCTCCTCTATGGGGAAATTGGATGAAAACAAAAAGCATGTCCATTATCATCAGATCCCATCCGATCGGACCTGCTGGACAGATGGTGAACATATCGTCATACGTCTGTTTTCAGCGGATTTTGACGGATCAGATGTCAGCGGACGGACAAAAAATGGACAGGTGAACCCGATCGTTCCGATCATATTAAAGGGGCCTAAAAAAGAAAATGGTAAAACATTTGTGTATAGAAATAAAATAAAACATCTTTTTTCCCCTTTTAATGAGTGATCACATTCCCTCTGTTCTCAGCTGCATAAGATGCATAACACCAGGGATTTCACACAAAGAAAGCAATACAAAGAGAACAGGATACTTTTTCATACAAGTATATGATACAGCAAGGACATACCAGGAATATGAAATATTGAGTTTACAAATGCTTTACCTTTTCTGACCTGCTCACTTGAATCCCTCAGGAAAAAGAGTTTCTAAATTTCCTTTTGGATTTTTAGCTTTTTAAAAATGGAAATGCAAAAGAAGAATTGGCAACACGCAGCATTTAAGTATGCAGGAACAGAGCCATCAGAGGTTGTGTGAAGAACCACCAGAGACTTCAAGGAGTAAAAGAAGCCAAAGGGTAACCCAGGCTCCACTAATATTCAAACTATTATTACCAACCAGAAATTAGTACTTTGCTTATTGCAGTGTTTAACTAAAATGACTAAAATAGTTTTGGATCCAAATATTTACATTATTTGTATACATATGTGTGTTTTTAAACTGATGTTTTATATCTGTCTTTTTACTACTTAACCACTTGTCCACCAAGGTACATTTATAAACAGCATGGTAGACAAGTTCAACTGGATCAGTAATAATGAATTTCGATCCATTTATGGAAATTGAATGTGTGGTGGGGAAATGTTTTATTTTTTTTGCATTCAACCCACTGGGTGAATGATAAAAGTGATCAGACAGCTCTAGAGATGCCTGATCACTTTTACTGGGCTCTCAAAAGCTGCTGCCTCCCTCACAGATGGCACCCGCAGTACACACTGTAGACTTTGCGACGCTTCTTCCCCCTCCTGCGACTAATGACCTCAGAAGCAACATGTATTACCTCACTTCTGGGTTCAAAGTGGTCATTCCTTAGCTAGTGTAGCCGAGGATTGGACAGCTAGGAATACATTGGGGGTCCCAATGTCTCCATAAAGAGTACTTGTCACCTGCCCATGCAATCACATGGTAGAAATACCCATGGTAGCAATAAAGGTAACACAATTAAAAAGTGTAAAAACAATTGTTTAAAATAAATAAAAATAATAAGAAATTTTTTTAATGCACGCCCATCCCACCCATACATATTCTTTGCATGTAAATATCAAATACGCCACACATGTGAGGTGTTGTCACGAATGCCTCTCACGAAGTGAGAGCAATAATTCTAGGCCACAATTCATGGTTAACTTGAAACTGATAACCTGTAAAGGCTTTTAAAGCATCGTCTTTTAAAAAATTTGGATAGCATATTTTTTTGCAAATTTAAGACTTGACATGTTTGGTATAATATATAATATTGTGTTGTTTGCACTAAAATTAATTTTAATGTATTTTTTTCTGAAAAATTGTATTTGATAAATAACTGTGGAAATATTGGTGTTCTTCAGGGTCTCTGCTTTCATAAAAAAACATCCTTTTGGGGGGGATTACAAAAATGTTGTCCCAAAAGGAAGCCTCTTCTAAAGATGATGCACAAGAAAGCCCGCAAACAGTTTGCTGAAGACAAGCAGACTAAGGACATGGATAACTGGAACCATGTCCTGTGTTGTGATGAGACCAAGATAAACTTATTTGGTTCAGATGGTGTCAAGTGTGTGTGGCGGCAACCAGGTGAGGAGTACAAAGACAAGTGTGTCATGCCTACTGTCAAGCATGTTGGTGGGAGTGTCATGGTCTGGGTCTGCATGAGTGCTGCCAACACTGGGGAGCTAAAGTTCATTGAGGGAACAACAAATGCCAACATGCACTGTGACATACTGAAGCAGAGCATGATGCCCTCCCTTCGGAGACTGGCCCGCAGGACAGTATTCCAACATGATAATGACCCCAAACACACCTCCAAGACGACCACTGCCTTGCTAAAGAAGCTGAGGGTAAAGGTGATGGACTGGCCAAGCATGTCTCCAGACCTAAACCCTATTGAGCATCTGCGGGGCATCCACAAACAGAAGGTGGAGGAGCGCAAGGTCTCTAACATCCACCACTCCGTGATGTCCTTAATGGCTGTGTATTGAGTTATTTCGAGGGGACAGCTAATTTACACTGTTATACAAGCTGTACACTCACTACTTTACATTGTAGCAAAGTGTCATTTCTTCAGTGTTGTCACATGAAAAGATATAATAAAATATTTACAAAAATGTGAGGTGTGTACTCACTTTTTTGAGATACTGTATGCTGACAGACGGAAAAACAGTTATGACAGACCAATGAGGGTCTATTCTGTCATAAAATCCTACCTCTCAGCAGTTTTTGAAAAAAATTTTTAGGTGAAATTCAACTTTATAGCAAAAATGTCAGGAGATAAACACCATTTCAGAACTATGTATATAGATGTAAGAGAAACATGGACTTTTTAGGCACACATTTATAAAATCCAAAAAGTTTATTTAAAATACAAGACACAATACATATCATATAAAACCATATAAAATCAACCTAGTATGATTGAATAACTGACCAGACCACAAGCTAACACTAACTGGGATCAACTGGCAACCCAGGGCCCATAAGTGGCCCATAAGGGCCCATAAGTGGTAGCCAAAACAGTTGAAATAGGTCAATATCAGAAGCTCAGCATGTTTTGAGATTTTTTTGCTTCTTCAGGAGCTCATTTAGTATTCTAAATGGATATAAAAAAAAACAACCATAAGTACATTTCATTACATATTTAAACAATTTTCACTGTTAAACCAAAAATAATGGTGTGGGTAGCATGTGCGCCCCACATCTGTCCTTGGCTTCTTTGCATGCTGATATTCACCTTAGACCTTGAGCACAGGTTATTTTATTTTTATTAACTTATTAGTGAAAATTGTTTAAGTATGTCATGAAATGTACATATGGTTGTTTTTGCTACCCATTTAGAATACTAAATGAGCTCCTGAAGAAGCGAAAAATCACTAAACATGTCAAGCTTCTGATATTGATGCTGACCTATTGCAACTGTACTGGCTACCACTTATGGGCCTCGGGTTGCCAGTTGATCCCAGTTAGTGTTACTATGTGGTCTGATCAGTTATTCATTCAGATTAGGTTCATTGTATATGGTTTTATATGATATGTATTGTGTCTTGTATTTTAAATAAATTGTTTGGATTTCATACATGTGTGCCTAAAAAGTCCATGCTTCTCTTACATCTATATACTGTAGTCTAGTCAATAGGATGTGGCACTTATTACCATCTATTTCTGCACCCAAGGTACCAGCCCGTGCTGATGTAATCTTCATTTAATGTACCATTTCAGAACTGCTTTTGAGAATGTTAAACTTTTGGCTGGTATGCTGATCCACTAACTTTTGTACCTTGCTAGTGTTTTGAAGCCAAAGGATAAGCATTGAAGCCATGCATTCAGCATTTCCAGGGGGTTAGAAATGGCAGCCCCTTTGTATAAAAGCAGTATCAAAAGCATAAAAATGATTTGCAGTGACAGTCCTAGTGTTTTATATACCTGGAGTGCCAATCTTAGGTTTGCAGGATTTTACTGCACTGCACACAGTCAGATTTATGCACACTTTGAATACATATTCAGATACTCTTTGAGGCTTTATTAGATTGTCAAATTACGAAACCCTGCATAACAGAGCCACAAAGTATCACTCTTATTTCTTCACCAAATAGCATCAAGAGACAAGATAAAAGTCATCTCTCTGGCTGTGTGCTCCAGATATAGCAAACAAATCCCTGTTCCAACTGCTGTTCATGTGAACTAAAAACTGCTAACAAGGACAGGTCTAGCCATATTGGTGTGAGTTTGTGGCCCATTTTGCATCTAGAATGGTACTGTATATAACCAGAAGTGCTACCTAAGGCTTTATACAGAATTACACTTCAATGCTAGACTCAAATTATTAGTCATATAGTCAGTGTTACTTATTTCTGATTGAATGTTGCACTTCCCTTCTAAGTAATAAACTCTTTATTATTTTACCCTTAAAGCTTTATTATTGTGCCTATAAAGGACTCCATGCAAGATGCTAAATACATGGATGAAATAAAAAACAGAAAATAGGTATTTTAGCTTGCGGTCACATGGGACATATCAATGCATAACCTGTGTGAGGGCCATCTTTACCTGCAAGAGGATGCACAGGTGTCCCTTGCATCCCCATGCAGACAATCCCAATTATGTTTGTACGGGGGTTGATGCACAGCACTGAACTCACACTGTCTGCATTCACACACGTATATCAAATTGGGAGCAGTGGCTGTGTCCATGCAGCTGCTGCATCACAGTAGGCATCCATGGGAATTGCCTGCATGGGGATGCATCCCTATACAGGTAAACATGGCCTTTGCACAGGGTATGCATTGTCATGCCCCATATTAACTCAGCCTTATCTGTCAAAAGTACACTACCAGTCAAAAGTTTTAGGACACCCCTATTTTTCCAGTTTATTGAAATTTAAACTGTTCAAATCCAGCGAATAACCTGAAATGGTGCAAAAGTAAACTGACTGTGTTAATACACCCTCCAATATTTGGGCAGTATTGTGCTGCAGGAAGTAGTACAGTTTACATTGAGTACAGTTTCCCACACTAACAAAAAATACTTGGAATTTAGATAAAACTCTGACAGTAAGAGGTCTCGTATACCCACATCCACAACAGAATCAGAAGACACATTTCTGAGAATCAACAGCTTGTGTGACAGGTGGCTAACAGGAAAACACCTTCAAGCGTAGTTTAACATTGATTGAAGTAAGCAAGCCTCAGTTTCAACCGTGAAGAGAAGACTTGGAGCTGCATGTTTGACAGGTTTAGTGGCTGTAAGAAAACCTTTGCTAAGATAACAAAATAAGAAAAAGAGGCTTGCCTGGGCCATGAAGCACCACCAATGGACTACTGAAGACTGGAAGAAGATCTTATAGATCACCGAATCAAAATTTGAAATCTTCAGTTCATCACACAGGGTTTTTGTACATCCCCAAATAGAGGAAAGGATGGGATACCAACTGTCAAACATGGATCCAGGCTTGGCGACTTGCACAGAGTGAGTGGCACCCAGACCCAAAACTAATACCACAGCATTTTGTAGAGCCATACATTACCCTCTATAATATGCCTAGTTGGTCAGGGATTTATCCTACAGCAAGATAATGACCCAAACCATACCTCCAGGCTGTGTCAGAACTATCTTAGAAGAAAAGAACATGATGGTAGACTTCAAATCATGGAATGGCCAGCACAGTCTCTAGACTTAAAACCCCATTGGGCTGGTTTGGAATGATCTGAACAGAAGGGTGAAAGCAAAGCAAACTACAAGTGCAATACATTTGCGGGAACTACTGAAACAGTTTTGGGAAGAACTTCCTGAAAAATATTTGATTTTCGTTATAGAAAGAATGCCACCAGTTTGTTTGGCTGTTATTGCTTTATTTTCAAAGTACAATGAGACATTAAACTGCATACATTTCAAGAAAAACTGGAGAAACTGAGGTGTTCTAAAACTTTGGCCAGTAATGCATTTGTATTTTTGTCCATCTAGTGCTGATATTGATACAGAAATGCCAGATAGCAGAGTCCTAGCAGAGGAAGGGGAACTATTTTTTTCTCCGGCAGTTTTACTTACACGTACAACTCTCCACATACTCCACACCCCAACTCTGTGACAGGATAGTAAAAGGAAAAACCAACACACTGATAAGCTCATTCCTCTCTCAGTCTTCTCTCTCCTCCTATGAGCATTCTCCTTGCACTACAATGCACCTTATTTGCTCATTTTCAACCCCTCCTCCCTCTGTAAGCTGTGCTGTATAGGGACTGCAAGAGTCTGATACCAAATCAAATGATACTACTTACACTGCGTGAAATGAAAAAAAAAAAAAAACACTTACAGTGGTTCTAAAGGCTCAGGGTTTTTACCTTCATGACCCCCCCCCCCCCAATACTTAATTGAGCCCCATCGTAATCCAGTAATGTGCACAAGAGTCTCGGCTCTCTGGGGACTCTCCCTCTTCAATGGCTGAGGAACAGTGGGAGCCATTGGCTCTTTCTGCTATCAATCACAGCCAGTGAGCCAATGAGGAGAGAGAGGGAGCAAGACTGCTTGAGTGCCCCCATTGCAAGCTGCCTGGTCTGAGGGCACTCGGCAGGAGGAAGGGGCCGAGAGTGACAGGGGACCTGAGAAGAGGAGGACTGGGCTGCTCTGTGCAAAACCACTGTACACAGCAGGTGAGTATGACACATTTGTTTTTTTTAAAAGCCCTTAATATCACTTTAAGAATGTATTTATAATTATAAAGATGCTTTAATTTAAATATTTTATATGCCTGGAGTTCATCTTTAATATTATAAAGATATGAAAAGTTAAATTAATTCTCACTCTCCAAGCTCACTTTTATTTATCTTGTCCTCTGAGCGTATATTAGTCTTCTTTGCCCAGTGACATCATTACAAGGGCTGAGGAACATTTCTTCTTTCTGCCAGAGGCAGGATCTGATGGGACTAATTTCCTAATGATGCAGGACATCCTGCTGAATGACAGCTCCATGGGCAGATTCATGATAGTGTAGGCAGGGCTATGGGCTTACTAGCAATGTGTAGGAGGGTTATCACTGGTAAAAATGATGTTTACAACCCTCCTCTGCAACGTGCAAGAGCATGTAGATTTAGCAACTATGGCACCTACATAGGGTGACAACACACAGTGACTTTAATGCTTTAGCATTAGCTTGGACACTCTGTTGAAGGAAAACATTTTATTGCCAGGATCACTAGGTATTTGCTTTATGATGATAAAAGGTAGAATATTTAATGCATATGAGATGTGGCGTAACATACTTTTCTGACTGTTGCCTATAGTTCTACTTAAAACACTTCTGCCTATCCTTTTTTTTTTTTTTTTTTTATATATTGCTTTAGTCACACTGAGCTGTGCAGTAGACAAAAAAATTGTAAAGGCTCACGTAAATATTTTAATACCAGTAGTATCTATGGTAACAAAAAACCTTGCAGATACACAACAGCGCACACAAGCCATTGAATACAGGCTAAAAATGTACACAGATGTATCTACAACTGAATACATTGTTCCGATTTAAGTGTGTCAGCAAGTCGGCATTTTTACTTAAATAAAAATAAATCCTTGCGCTTAGTTATGGAAAAAGAGTTGAAACTGCTGCATTCAAATTCACCTGAATACCAGGTTTAAAGTGACTATGAATAAATCAGAAAAAGGTGTGCTGTCTTCTTAAATAAGAATCCTAGGGGAAAAACGACTCTGGAATACATTGCTGAATAAAAAAAAACTCACTCTGATACAAATATTCCATGGATTAAAATATGTAGATCCTGCGCGCAAAATAAATAATTCAAAATAAAGTTCATAAATCATCATAACACATAAATCATTAGTGTAAAAATCAATATGGTTGTGAAAAAAGTTCACTATAGCATATGTACAAAAATAAAGTCCATAAAGACTCTGAAGTTGAGTCTGTGACGTCATCATGATGAAGCTGTTCGGATAATACAGCGGGTGAGGATACAATGCAAGCTGTCTTGTTACATGCTTTTTTTATCTCTTCGGTTCATGTGAGTGCATCAATATTTTAATAAACAGTTGTTACCAGTCGGGTTGCGCTATGAAATCCTCTTTTTTATGTTTACTATTGTGAGTGTCGAAGCCCATCTGGAAGGTGGGATAGAGGCATAGTAGACGCTGGATACTGGGCTGTCGGGTCATTTGCATGCGCAATTGATTTGAACAGCTATATGTGGCCTTTGAGTGTCGGTCCCCTTGGACAAATGCAAGCATTAATGATCTCTATAACTTGAGATCATTTTGGTCTGGTAAGAGGCAGCCTTACCTCACAGGCACTTTCGGAGCACGTTTGTTTACTGAAAGCACTTTATTCAGCACTTATATATATACATTTTTTCACAAATGATTTATGAGTTTTATTTTTAATTATTTATTTTGCACATAGGATAAACATGTTTTAATTAGTGGGATATTTGTATAGGAGTGAATTGCCTTTTATGCTGTAGATATGTTTTTTTTTTTTCATTTAGCAATGCATTGGACAGAGTCGTTTTTTCACTAGATTTATTATTTAAGTTGGCATTTTTGTATTGGTGGGTCAATGATGGATCTGCATCGCTGGATGCCATAATTGTTTACATGTGGCTTTTTTAAGTGATTGGTGTTTACTAGGGATGATCGAACGGTTCGGGTCGACCATCGTTTCGACCCGAACATTGACTGTTTGAAATTTGGCCGAATTCCAAACTTTTTGCGGAAAAAGTTCGGATTTCGGCAATCAGAACCGACCAAAATGCAATGGGACAGGAACTGGGCTTTAAAAGCCCGTGATTGGACCAGAAACATCAGTAAAAGCCAATTGAGGGGGCAGGAGGATTCTAGGAATGTGATTGGAGTGACTAGGGGGTCCAGAGGCCAATCAGTAGTGAATACGCCCCCCAGTATATAACATAGCCCCGCCAAATCTCTAGCACTGTAATACAGGGGCTGTGGAAGAGAGTGGAAGCAGTTCTGTTACTCCTGCTGCAAAAGTGTCATTTAGCAATTATTAGTGTGAGGAAAGGGATATCTAGTGTAGTTAGGGTACTATATTCCACTATAGTTAGATTCAATAATCTAGTTTCTGTAGGGAAAGTGTTAAGTGTCAGGGAGACCGTAGTGTAGTGTAGGGTGAACTGACTCTGACTGCTATGCCAGGGTGACAGAACTCATCCATGTCAGGGTGACCGCCATAAGAAAAATATAGTTTGTCTTAGAATTGCAGTAGAGCAGGGATGTGGCTCCGCTCCTGTCGCACCTGGGCGTTTTTGTTGCAGGCGTTTATTGGGCTTTTTTGTGGACGTCTTTGGAGGCAGGCATGACATCTGAACTTCTGTGTAGGGGTATATATACACACACACACATATATGTATATATAAACATACACACATATAGGTGTGAAAGTAGCAGAACCCCATCCATGCGCTAATGAAATTATTTGCAGGGATGTGGCTCCGCTCCTATCACACCTATATGTGTGTATGTGTATATATACATATATGTGTGTGTGTATATATACCCCTATACAGAAGTTCAGATGTTATGCCTGCCTCCAAAGACGCCCAAAAAATGCCCAATAAACGCCTGCAACAACACACCTGGGCGTTTTTGTTGCAGGCGTTTATTGGGCATTTTTGTGGACGTCTTTGGAGGCAGGCATAACATCTGAACTTCTGTGTAGGGGTATATATACACACACACACATATATGTATATATACACATACACACATATAGGTGTGAAAGTAGCAGAACCCCATCCATGCGCTAATGAAATTATTTGCAGGGATGTGGCTCCGCTCCTATCACACCTATATGTGTGTATGTGTATATATACATATATGTGTGTGTGTGTATATATACCCCTACACAGAAGTTCAGATGTTATGCCTGCCTCCAAAGACGCCCAAAAAATGCCCAATAAACACCTGCAACAACACACCTGGGCGTTTTTGTTGCAGGCGTTTATTGGGCATTTTTTGGGCGTCTTTGGAGGCAGGCATAACATCTGAACTTCTGTATAGGGGTATATATACACACACACATATATGTATATATACACATACACATATATAGGTGTGAAAGTAGCGGAACCCCATCCATGCGCTAATGAAATTATTTGCAGGGATGTGGCTCCGCTCCTATCACACCTATATGTGTGTATGTGTATATATACATATATGTGTGTGTGCATATATACCCCTATACAGAAGTTCAGATGTTATGCCTGCCTCCAAAGACGCCCAAAAAATGCCCAACCCCCCCCCCCCCCCCCGACACTAAATCCAAACAAATCTCATTTTTTCTTTTCAATAATTATTTCAATAATTGTCTCTCTATCAAAAACGACAATTTTTAAGAACTTTTTTTGTGTGATTAATAGTCCCTGGGGTCATGGGTTGGTATCCCTGGTGGTTCTAGTGGCAACCCCCCCCCAAGGGGGTAATGATCTGATTACCAGTGCAGACCCCCCTGTCAGGAGAGCCACAGATGGGCTCTCATCTCCTCGTGCCTGTCAGGCACGAACTAAGGAATGCCGATCAACTGCTCTTCCTGTGTACTATGTGACCCGCTGTGATTGGACACAGCTGGTCACATAGTAAAGAGCATGGTCACATGGTAAAGAGCCTACGTCAGAGTGACACTCCGCATCACCGATCGCAGAGCGCATTATCTTGCCGCCGTCATATGACGTCTGGTCAGGATAATGCAACCACCTTCCCGACGTCAATCGCCTATAGAGGGGGCGGGAAGTGGTTAAGAAATCCCTGATTAAATTTTCTTGCCGCCTTGTTTTCAAACAGTTTCTCCCCAGCAAGCATGCCAGATATGGGGTCAAAATGTTTAAGCTCTGTGACAGGACAACAGGCTATACATGTAGTTTGTGGATTTACGAGGGAAAAGATAGCAGTGTGGAGCCCCTCGACTGCCCAGACTACATAAGGAGCAGCGACAAGATTGTTTGGGACTTGGTGTCACTGTTTTTCGGAAAGGGGTACGTGTGGACAATTATTACCCAAGCGTGCCAATTTTTAGTCACCTTTTTGATTCTGGTATTGGCGCATGTGGCACCCTGCGATCTAATCACCTGGGCTTCCCCCAACGGCTTGTCAATTCCCGACTTAGACAGGGGGATAGAGCCTGCTTGAAGTGTAATAAATTACTTGCAGAGAAGTGGAAGGACTCACGGAATGTTTTCGTTCTGTCCTCTGTTCACGCATATACTTCCAAATTACAACAGCGACTGGTATTGTTGAGAAGCCCCTTAATGTTCACGAATACAACCTTAACATGGGAGGGGTGGACCTCACGGACCAAATGATGGCATCATACTTAATTGCCCGTAAGGCAGGACGCTGGTTCAAGAAAGTGTCTGTATACATATTCCAATTGGCTCTGCTGAACGCTTATGTGCTATACAAAGCGCCAGGAAGAAGTGGATACTTCCTAAAATTCCAGGAAGAGATCATCACCGCTCTTCTGTATCCAGAAGGTGCTGGGGCCCAAATTCACAATCCAGATGCAGAAAGACGGCTGCCTGAGAGGGATTTTCCGGATATCCTCACTGGTACCCCTACCCAAAGAACACCCCAAAGAAGATGTCATGTCTGTAGGAAATGTGTATATATAGGCAGGACACCCACTTTTTTTGTTCCCCCTGTCCTGGCCAATCTGGTCTCTGCCACGGGGATTGTTTCCATCGCTACCACATACTAGTGGAGTATTAGTACAGGGTACCGCACGGCACAGTCTAAAGTAATGTTTTATTGTTGCTGTGTTTTTCACTATTAACTAAAGTTTGCCAAAAAATGGCCAAAAAAACGCCTGCGCCAAAAAAAAAACACCCGCGCCAAAAAAAAAAAAAACGCCCAGGTGTGTTATTGCAGGCGTTTCTTTTGGGCATTTTTTGTGGGTCTTTGGAAGGCAGGCAAAACATCTGAAATTCTGTATAGGTGTATATTTACACACACACTTATATGTATTTTACACATACACATATATAGGTGTGATAGGAGCGGAGACATATTGGTGTTAATTATTTCATTAGCGCAAGTATAGTGTTCTGCTACTTTCACACCTATATATGTGTATGTGTATATATACATATAAGTGTGTGTGTATATATACACCTACACAGAAGTTCTGATGTTATGCCTGCCTCCAATAACCCCCAAAAAATGCCCAAAAAAACGCTTGCTACAAAACCGGCAAGGTGTGAAAATAGCGGAGCCATATCCCTGTTCTATATAAATTCTAATACAAACAACCTTTTTTTTCTGGTTCTGGACATGCTACAGAGCTGAAACTTCACAGGTACACTTTTTAGACCCCCCAGACACGAAATCCAAAGAAATCTCATTTTTTTTTCAATCATTTTTTCAATAATTGGCTCTCTATCAAAAATGAAAATTTTTAAGAACTTTTTTTTGTGTGATTAATAGTCCCTGGGGCATGACCCAGAACCCTAGGCACTTTTTAGGGGCATTTATTGGGTTTTAGGGCTTCAAAATGGTGTATTTTGATTACCGAAGTTCGGGTCCCATTGATTTCAATGGGGTTCTGAAATCCGGGTCGAACTTTTGGGAAGTTCGGGTGTTCTGGTCGAACCGAACTTTTCAAAAGTTCGATCATCCCTAGTAGTGAAATCAACAATTTACACCCTTAGAAAGCCTAAAGGTGGTAATTGGTTTTTGGGGTCCTGTACGCGGCTAGACTGCCAAAAAGTCTCACACATGTGGTATCTCCATACTCAGGAGAAGCAGCAAAATGTATTTTGGGTGTCATTTCACATATACCCATGGCATGTGTGAGCAATACATCATTTGAGTAATAACTTTGTGTAAAAAAAAAAAAACAAAATGTAATTTTCCCAAAACTTGTGGCAAAATATAAAATATTCCATGGACTCAACATGCCTCACAGCAAATAGCTTAGGGTGTCTACTTTCTGAAAAGGGGTAATTTGGGGGGGGGGGGGGTTGTGCTATCTTGAAATTTCATGGCCTCCGAAACTGTGATAGGTAGTGAGGAGTGAAATCAACAATTTAAGCCCTTAGAAAGCTTAAAGGCAGTGATTGGTTTTCGGGATCCTGTAGACTGCCAAAAAGTCTCACACATTGGGTATCCCCATAATCAGGAGAAGCAGAATGTTTTTTGGGTGTAAATCCACATACCCATTAATAACCATAAATACCCATGGCATGGCAGTTTTTTTTTGTCATTTTTCAAACACCTGTGACAAAAAAATTAAATTTTCAATGGGCTCAACATGCCTCTCAGGAAATTCCTTGGGGTGTCTACTTTCCAAAAAAGGGGAATTTGGGGGGAGGGGGGGAGTTGTACTGCCCTACCACTTTAGCACTTCAAGAAATGAGATAGGCAGTCAGAAAGTAAAAGCTGCGTAAATTCCAGTATATACAACATAGTTTGTAGATGCTATAAATTTTGAACAAACCAATAAATATACGCTTATTGAGGATTTTTTTTATCAAAGACATGTAGCTAAATACAGTACATTTTGGCCTAAATGTATGACAAAAATTTAGTTTATTGGATATTTTTTTTATAAGAAACAGTAGAAAATGTAATTTTTTCTCAAAATTTTCTGTCTTTGTTTATATCGCAAAAAATAAAATTTGCAGAGGTGATCAAATACTACCAAAAGAAACCTCTATTTGTGGGGGAAAAAAGGACATTTTTGGACAATTTTTGCTTGGGTACATCATTGCATGACTGGGCAATTACCAGTTAAAGTCTCGCAGTACCAAATTGCAAAAAGTGGCCTGGTCATTAAGGGGGTAAAACCTTCTGGCCCTTAAGTAGTTAATGGCATGGCTATTGAAGCTAGAGTTCTGAAGGACAAGGGGTGCTACATATAGGATAAAAATCTGGATTGTTGAGTTGCCTGTAAAATCAGTTTCATAGAGTACATCACAGGACACAGAGATTATTCTCTTTTGTGTGTGTGGTGTATGGCTTTCTACAAAACTGAGGTCTTTCTTGTAATGGAAGGGCTATAGGTGATGGCATGATGTCTGTTTGCCAGTGTTCAATTCATGTAGGTGGTGCATAACCCTGTTTGTAAGGATTAAATAAAGCTTTCTCGGTGTCCCAAAATATACTGCAAGAAATGGATTTTACAGTTAAGTCAAAAATCCAGTTATTATCACCGTTTGATGTAGACCTTAATGTTTTTATTTACATAGGTTGTTTTAATCATTTTTGTTGTAATTTAACAAGCATTCCTATTTTTTGCATCCCATTCTTTTTTTTTTCTTATATACTCAACCCTGTGTAGTGCTAAGGGTATTTAAGAGGAAGAAGTCCTACTTGTTTGCAGCTTTGATCAAGGTCACGATTGACTAAAATATATAAGCTCGGGTGTCAACTTTTATCTTGCTATTTAACTAAATCTGTATGGAGAGCTGGTGTTTGAACTATAAAAACCCAATCATGACTGGTTATTATCATACATGAGCAACGCTTTTGATAAATTTGTAGTCAAATCCAATACATTTTCTTTAGTCTCTCTATCCTTGGTGAGATTAGGGCTGAGGGTTCAACCAGTCTAAAATCTCAGTGAATGACCAAGATGAAGGACTTTTATTTTCATAAAATTATATATTAACACATGCTCAATGCACTGACATCCATCAATGTTTCATACTTCACTGAAAATTGCATAGTACATGGGCAAAGGTAGATGTGTTTTACATTCCAGATATTGTGAAAGTTCTGAAGGTGTTCCATTCCAGTATTCTTTTAGTTAAATTGTCTGACAGTTCCCAGAACATTTATTGTTTGTTTTCATACCAATACTGGCACCCTGGAGGTCTTGTGTACGTGATTGTAAACCTGTAAATAACCTTAGATAAATTGCCCACTATCTCTCATTCCAGTTCTCTAATGCAATAATGAAAGAACAGCTTGCATGTTCTGAAAAGAAGAGATTGATTTGATTAGTTTTGGGCTGGAAATATCATAAATTTGTATTACTGTCAAACCCATTTTTTACTTCAGTTCCCAATCTTTCATGAAAGATAAAAAATGTGTTCTCTCTGTGATAAGTACAAGCTATTGCCTATTTCTTGTAGTACAATTACCTTTTTGTTTTTTTAACATCATTGCCATTTTTATTGCCAATCAAATAAACGTCTTCTTCTCCGCATGTGTAGAGTAGATTTTGATATCTATTCATATTTATTAGCAACAAAGGAAACAACTAAATTTGCTTTAACAAAGCTGGTCCATGAGATCAAAGAGAACTATTGCCTAATCTACTTAAAGAGGAAGTAAAGTCTTTTTTTTCTTTTTTGTTACCTAAAAGTAAAGGCATAATGTGCTAGTATGCATCGCATACTGTGCTAGTATGCATTGCATACCAGGACATTATGTGACACTTACCTCCAAAGAAAGCCCTTGTCGTCCCCACTGGAGGCTTCATCCATCTTCACTCGTCTTCCTACTGGGTCCATGGTATCCGGTTGTGCTACAAGCCGGAGCCCCGTGACGTCACTCCCGCGCATATGCGCCCGTGTGGCCACCGGTCATGGCACAGGGCTCTGAAGAAACAGCACGGGCTGCCGTTCCTTCAGAGCGCATGCGCAGATGACATAATTGGCACAGTATACAGTAAAAATCTCCTAAACTATGCAAGTGTAGAAGATATTTAAAGTACCTATAGGTAAGCCGTATTTTTTCAAGTTTTTTTCTCATCCATGAGAATACATTCCAAACCCAGAACTCAGTTGGAATTTTTTTTTTCTTTTTTTACTTTATAGGTTTATATTCTCTCTCCATGTGTACAATTGTTCATATCATATATCACAATTCATACATTTTGCATTTACAGGGATAGTCATTGACAGGCATCCTTATTTTATCATGTCCAGTCTGTGGGTGTTTTCTGTGTTATTTTATTGTGCTATTAAAGGTTCATAAGCTGATACAAGTGACTTGGTTTCAACCGCACTTAGTCTAATATACATATATATATACATTTTTCATATATACTCATGCACATTTCACTTGTGCTAATAACTTTAGGAGTATATATATATACAGTATCTCACAAAAGTGAGTACACTCCTCACATTTTTGTAAATATTTTATTATATCTTTTTATGTGATAACACTGAAGAAATTACACTTTGCTGCAATGTAAAGTAGTGAGTATACAGCATGTAAAACAGTGTAAATTTGCTGTCCCCTCAAAATAACTTAACACACAGCCATTAATGTCTAAACCACTGGCAACAAAAGTGAGTACACCCCTATGTGAAAATGTCCAAATTGGGCCCAATTGGCCATTTTCCCTCCCCGGGGTCATGTGACTCATTAGTGTTACAAGGTCTCAGTTGTGAATGGGGAGCAGATGTGTTAAATGTGTTGTTATCGCTCTCACTCTCTCATAATGGTCACTGCAAGTTCAACATGGCACCTTATGACAAAGAACTCTCTGAGGATCTAAAAAAAAAAAAAAAATTGTTGCTCTACATAAAGATGGCCTAGGCTATAAGAAGATTACCAAGACCTGTGGCCAAGACCATAAAGCTGTTTTGTCAACGTGATTGACAATGGATTTACATTGAGGGACACTATTTTTTTTATTTTTATTTTTGAATAGAAGACTTGTCAAAAACTGTCTTTTCTGTTTATTTTTTTTTGTACACTTTTTTGGTGAATAGATAGGGGTACGATGTACCCGATACCCATTCTCATGGGGGGGGCAGGATCTGGGGGCCCCCTTGTTAAAGGGGGCTTCCAGATTCCAATAAGCCCCCCACCCGCAGACCCCCACAACCACAGCCCAGGGTTGCCTATAAAACAGCTGTCAAAGCTCAAAAGCGTCATTCAGCGGGTAGGGGAGGCGAAAGCGTCTTTGAATTTTTTCTATTTTTTGGGTGCGGCGAGCGTCGTGATTGATGGTGGATTTACTGTACATCGAGGGACACTATTTTTTTATTTTTAAATAAAGGACTTGTCAAAAACTGTCTTTTGTGTTTATTTTTTTTTGTACACTTTTTTTGGGTAAATGGGTAGGGGTACGATGTACCTGATACCCATTCACATAGGGGGCTTCCAGATTCCGATAAGCCCCTCCACCAGCAGACCCCTACAACCACGGCCCAGGGTTTTCAGGGTTTTTAGGAAGAGGACCTTGTCCCCATCAACATAGCACTCCAAAGCACCCTCCCCATGTTGAGGGCAAGTAGCCTGGTATGGTTCAGGAGGGAGGCGTTCGCTCATCTCCCCCCCTTTCCTGGCCTGCCAGGCTGCGTGCTCGGACAAGTGTCTGGTATAAATTTTGAGGGGGGACCCTACACTTTTGTTTTTTAATTTTGCAGTGGGGTTTCCCTTAAAATCCATACCACACCCAAAGGGCCTGGCATTGACTGGGGGGGGGGGGGGGACCCTACACTGTTTTTTACATTTTTTAAAATCTGTATTGCCGTGAGCCGACAATTCATTACAGCTGCGAGCAAGTTTAAATTACATTTTTTCCTTTAGAAATGTCAGTATTGCTGCAACAGGTTCCATACATTGTTACAGGCACATTAAAGGGACCCCCAGGCACTATATTTACAGGAATTTTTCATTTTTAGTGTTTCACTTTAAGCATTATTAAAATCACTGCTCCTGTAAAAACTATTGTTTTAAAACATTATTTTTGCATTGATAAATGTCCACCAGGGCAGTACCCGGGTCCCCATACACGTTTTATAGCAATAACTTGCAGATAAACCTTTAAAATTTGGACTTTTGATTTTTCATGTTCGTGTCCCATAGACTTTAATAGAGTTTGCATGTTCGCAGAATTTTTTCCCTGTTCGAGAGGTTTGGCCCATCACTACTTACCTAACACACAAGGTGGGTTTACAATCACTTTAAATACTTTCACGTGGGGGTTAACAACCCATTGATCGTAAGTGGGTGATGGGTAGACCATGTCCCCGCAGTGCCGACCTGCTGTCAGAACAGTTTCTCCCCACAGCACAGCTGAACACAGAAGCAGTCTGCTAAGCTAGCTGCATTGCTACATTAACTACACTGGCTCCTGCAATCCACTCCTTACATTTACCCTGCCCCTTTTCTATGTCCCATACAAGCACTCAGGATACATGTGAGGGGCAGATTAGCAGTAAAGCAGAGCGCCAGAACAGGCAGGTAAGGTGCTACAAGGGCTGCTCATTAGAGAAAGGTAAAATAGTATACTTAAAAAAAAAGATGCCTAATACAGCAAGAGCAGCTAAAAGGGGGATACTAGCAGCTGGATAGAGAGAACATGACACGGGTCTACACTGGGCTATACATGTTAGCTGCCACTATCTGAGCTCTGCTCTATGTACTCCTGACCTGTGAACTCTGTGTAGTTACTCCTGACCTTTGAATTCAGTGTTGGTTACTTCTGACCTTTAAACTCTGCACTACATACTTCTGACCTGTAAACTTTCCGCTATGTACTTCTGACCTGTGAACTCTGTGTTACTTACTCCTGACCTTTGAATTCAGTGTTGGTTACTTCTGAACTTTGGACTCTGCACTACGTACTCCTGACCTGGGAACTCTGTGCCATGTACTTCTGACCTGTAAACTCTCCGCTATGTACTTCTGACCTGTGAACTCTGTCCTATGTACTTCTGACCTGTAAACTCTGCACTATGTACTTCTGACCTGTGGAATCTGAGCTGTGTATGACATTGCTAGTTTAGCTGCCTAAAAATAGGGTGCTGTGCCTAGGGAACTTTAGTTTCTTCATTGCCTACCCCTACTTTAGAGTGTGTTTTACTGCTCAGTAATCTTTAGTTTATGAGCATCTGCTGTAGAAGTAGTTCCATTCAAAACACAAGCATAGTGCACTAACATGCATTGTAATAACGAGTGTGTTACCACAATACCTAGGTGTGAAAAAGGCTTCATTCTAGTATTTCTCATGTCAGTCAAGATAATGCAGTGGTGGGTATTGGCATAGATACAGTGTTACTCCCAGTTAATTCAAAGCAGACCAGTTACCTTATTTATATATTATCAGCCCTCCCTGATTCAGGACATTCAATGTTCTCTGAGTCATTGACCTCACTAGCTGCTTATTGGCCTTTCAGCAGGTGGGCTTTAACGCCAATGGCCTGCATATGCGACCCTATGTAACAACATTACTGTGCTGGGTGCGTGCTCCCTGCATGCAACCAGCACAGAAACTGATGGGTATCGGAAACCTCCTGATGCATACTTGCGATCGAGAGCTCTCAATCACGTGACCACTGTGACTGCCAATCACAGTGGTCACATGATCAAAATGCCTGTCGTCACCTTTCAGCATTTGGACCCTTTTAAAGAGCTGGGAGGAGGCAGGGAAAAGCGGTTAAAAATCATAATAACACAGAGATCCAAAAGATGTTTACTCGAACAGATGATTATATCAGAGCTTGAACAAAAAAATAAAAAAAAATGACTACCAGTTGAGTAAAAAATGAAATAAAAATAAAATGGATCAAAAATAAAAATAAGAAAACACACTTGTAGGACCCAATACCAGTTAAAACTGGTTACTGCACTTCATTCATATTAGTCTAAAAATATAAATGCAATATTGCAGAAGTGTAAAATTTCAAAAATATGAAAAACAAAGAAAATGTAAGTGCAGCACTAGGCTCCAGGCTAAGAAATGAATGAAGATGTACCAGAAGTTTCTAAGTAGCAAAGTGAAAAAAACACTTAAGTGAAATGGAAATAGATTAGGTTCAAACATCTATAGAGAATTAAATCTGGAAGACTGCAAAGCACAGAAAGGGAATGAAAACCATGGGAAAAAGAAAAAAGGAAGGTAGGAGATGGGGGGATTGAGGGGGGGGGGGATACTAAAACAGTAGTAATTTCATTCATAATAATGGGTGAAATAATGGGTGATATCCCATTCATGATTGAGACCCTTTGGAATGTGAGTATCCAATCAAAAGATCCAATGTACTTCTAAATTACAAAGAAGAGAGAAAAAATAACCCACTCTCACAGGATAATCTATTCATTCAATGATCTGAACTTTAAAAAAACATAGTTCTCCTTCATGATACTATATGAAATGTTTTGCCACATTGATGTCTTTGTGAATATTGATATTCGATAGGTGGTCACATCTAACTGTATTATAGAAGCTTCTACTCAATTACTAAGCTAGGAAAGGATTGCCTTGCAAAGCAAATTTCCTTATAAAATGAGCAGCCTATTTGTCTTTAGTAAATCAAATCCATTCTCCCTCTGTCTCTCTGTCTTTCTGTCTCTCTCTCTCTCTCCATTTGCTTTTTCTCACAAGTATGTGGCCTCTCAGGTGTGCTCCAAGGTGACACTGTGGAAAGAGAATTACTAGTAAGAGTATTGTGGGCTTTCATTTCAAACAGCAGTTTTTCTGTCATTTGACCAAACATCTTAGGATCCAGCAGTTTTCTTGAGCGCCTAAAGGCTGTGGCGTCACTGGCGTGTACATACATGTTTAGCTCAAACAAATCTAATTATCTGCTGCCAAAATCTATTTGAGATAAAGAGATTAAAAATAAAGAAATAATAACTGGAGAGATTTTGAGGGGAAGTTGACACGGGGACAGACATGGGCAGGGAATATGATTGACAGTTAAAATTAGATGAAAATAAAGAACAACAAAAGGGTGTTGGGGAGAAGGGATTTGGACCACACACACATATAAATTAGTGGTTCAGAATAAACCCTGAATCTAAAATATGTTCAGTTGTCTGTTTTTAAAAAGATCTTACTGCATACTGAATCACATCAAGACCAAAGCTGTTGATAACATTGTATTTTTTAAATTAATGTGCTTAAGTTCTTCATCAGGCGTTGTCCGAATTTCATTCCATGTATGGGCACTCTGGATTTACAGGTAGTTGATTTATCATTTGACTACTGTTCTACCAGCCTGTTAGATAAATGCCACTCGATCAGTGCCACTGGCTATAGCCTGCAGCGCTGATCAGTGTGTTCTGATGGCAGGGAAGTCTCCCCACTGTCAGAACACAATAACTCACTGAAAGTGATTCCCCCATCCTCTTTAAATGTGTGGCTAGGGGAATTGGGTCCACTGTTTGACCAAAAAAAGGTATTATCTATTGCAGGGTTTCTCAACCAGAGGTTGCCATGGATTCCTTGAGCAATGAGCAATTTCTGCTTCTCAGATAAGTTCCTACTTTCACCATTGATCTTTTTAGCTATCTGTAGGGGGTGATTCTTCCCAATGACCAAAAGTGTGAGGAGCGTTCCTCCCACTGACCATAGCAGGGGTTCCCTGAGACTGTAAAGTTATTTCAAGGGTTCTTCTGTGTTGAAATGGTTGAGAAAGGCTGATCTAAGGGCTGCCTTATTTTCCTAGTAGAGCAGGATTAGTTGTAGCAGCACTAAGTAAATGTATAGTGAGGGATCACTGTAAGTCTTAACTTACTGAGGAATAGTTTTCTAACACCATAGCTGGACATAAAATATCTTTGAAGATAATATTTGTACAATTAGTGGGTTTCAGTTCAAAAAGGGACATATGTGAGACAAGAGCTGAATAGACATTGCATGAACTCCAGAGAGAAATGGTAATGCCAGCCAAATTCTCATATATAGGGCTATATTTTGCAAAGTTAAAAGGTGTGTGGAACTTTTATGTTACTAATTTATAGTACATTGCTTGCACTTTATAAATAAAATAGCCTTTGTGCACTAACATAAAGATATTTTGCCATCGTTCTGATGATGATATTGTTTTGGAATTACACTAGGAAGAAATATAATCCATAGTGGCTATTTTATGAAACCTGTTGTAGTTAAAGAGTAACTCCACTTTGTTGAGAAAAAAAGCAGCGTCTCTCTCGGCTCTCTCCCTCCTCAATGACTTAGAGACAGCAGTGGGAGCCAATGTCAATCACAGCAGTGAGGAAGGAGAGGGAGGCCGAACCAAGCCACGCTCTGTGTGTCAATGGACTCACAGAGCGGGGCTCATGAGTGAGCACACATGAATGCCCCCATAGCATGTGGATTGCTATGGTGGGCATTTAGAGATGGGAAGGAGCCAGGAGCCCTGATTAGGGACCCGAGAAGAGGAGGTTCGGGGCTGCTCTGTGCAAAATCATTACACAGGACAGATAATTATATCATATTTGATATTTTATTTAATAAGAAAAAAATTTATCCTGTAAATGCCCCTCTTTTAATACGCCTGTAAACACCTAAGCGTGCATTGCCATATACGCTTACCCAAAGGTGCTTTTACAGGCTAAAAAAACACCAAAACAGTAAGCTTGGTGTCCATTAGGCCTATATGTAATGCTAATTGTTTTGTATCTTGTTTTGGTTGGTGTTCTGCACACTGTTTAGGTTTGGGGCTTTGCACTTACACAGATGTCAAATTGGGAGCAGTGGTTGTGTCTGTGCTGCTGCTGCACCCCAAATAACATAAATTGGACTGCCTTCATGGGAATGCACTGAATACAGCCCTCACATGGGTTTATGCTACAATATGCCTGTTTGAGCGAGGCCTTATATTTTACCAGAAATTGGGTAGCATATCATGTTCCTAAGCACCAAGATTACCTTAAGTGTTAAACCCATGTTTACTAAAAACATGTGTTTGATATACTGCGCTAAAATCATGTGACATACAAAATTGCAACTACTGCCATTTTATTCTCCAATGTCTATAATTTCCAAAATTCTATAATGTTTGGGAGTTATAACTTATCTTCAGGTCTAAAATGTGTATTTTAACACGTGCAAAAAAATACAAAAACAACTCTTAGGAGTTGAAGGCTAAAGGCAGCTTTATATTCATTTATATATTTTTCAATCAAAAATTAATTAAATCAAGCACTGCTTGATTTAGCTAACTTTAATTAAATAATGTATTACCAAAATTTGACTGTATGTCAGACTTTCTCAGTTCCTGTAAAGCAGAGCTGAGCCAGAGAGAGGGAGAATAGCACAAATAGATAGCTGTGGTACTGTGCTCTACTGGTAATAAGAAACTTGCTGATAGGGTGAGTAGAGTGATGGAGATATGAGCTGTTTCTCCTTTCACTGTCCAGTCACAGGCTGGGGGGAGGGACAAAACCTGTAAGTGTTACTGAAGTGCAGAAGAGAAAAATCAGATCCTCTGCCCTACCAGATAAGACTTTGTTGTGTAGCAGAGCAGTGTACCCTACTGTATATATGAGGACTAGATGGACAGACATCCTTTAACAAGTTACAGCTCCATACCTCCCAACTGTCCCGTATTCGCCGGGATCGTCCCGGAAAAATGGTCCGTGTCCCGCGATCCCGGCGAATCAGGGCAGAGTACCGGAATGCTCACGGAGGCGCGGGTGGCTTGGTGAGCAACATGTCAGCCGGTCTCAGTCCCCGGCTGCCTCTGACACAGTGCAGAGTGGAGTGCACCGAACCCGCCCCTCCGCCTTCCTGTGTTTTCATGTACACAGAGGAGGAGGCGGGGAGCAGCACACCACTCTGCAAGACGCGGCTGATCTGAGGTCTGATTTTAACTACTATACTTACTTGCTGGGGGGGTAAATGGAGCTGAGGGGGGGCATGGGGGGTAGATGGAGCTGGAGAGGTAGATGGAGCTGAGGGGGGGCATGGGGGGTTAGATGGAGCTGAGGGGGGGGGCATGGGGGTAGATGGAGCTGAGGGGAGGCATGGGGGGTAGATGGAGCTGAGGGGGGCATGGGGGTAGATGGAGCTGAGGGGGGGCATGGGGGTAGATGGATCTGGAGAGGTAGATGGAGCTGAGAGGGGGCATGGGGGGTTAGATGGAGCTGAGAGGGGGCATGGGGGGTTAGACGGAACTGAGGGGGGCATGGGGGGGTTATATGGAGCTGAGAGGGGGCATGGGGGGTTAGATGGAGCTGAGGGGGGCATGGGGGTTAGATGGAGCTGAGGGGGGGCATGGGAGGGTAGATGGAGCTGAGGGGGGCATGGAGGGGTAGATGGAGCTGAGGGGGGCATGGGAGGGTAGATGGAGCTGAGGGGGGCATGGGGGGTATATGCCTTATTGATGGACTCCTGCATCTCACTTAGGGTGACCAATTACTCTTCATCCTTCTTAATCGCTTGCTTATGTAGATATTTGCATGCTTTTGGCAGCTGACGTGTTAATGACAACGCGTGTTTAGTTGTTTTTCCTGTTTTTGTTTTTTCCCCCTCCCCCTTTTTTCTTTCCTTTTGTTTTGTTTTCTTTTTAGGGATGTGCATGGAGTGACGATGATGTTCCCGTGCTTTTACTAAAGCGCATTTTGCACTGATTAACATTGTATCTTGGTATCCTCTCTGATTGTGTATACTACTTGTGTATTTCTTGTACAATGTTTTATTGTCTTGTGCCATTCCTAAATAAAGTTATTTTTCTGATTAAAAAAAAATTGTGAATAAAAGTTAATGCAAAGTTCTCCACTTTTAAGGTAAGCAATGTTTATATTTTTACAGTGTCATTTGTTTTATTATATTTTTCTATTTCTTCTTAACTCTTCATAACTCCTTACTTTTTATTGGGGCCCTACAAATGAATCTGCTTAACCACTTTAGTACCATGTTAGAGCCAAAAAACAGCTACAGCGCGGTACTTTAGTTCTTGGAGGGCATCCATAGACCTCCCAAAACCCCGCCCCCACACTCCCCCTGTGGCGTGCATTGGGTGCGCTCTGTGACTTCTGTGTCCTTTGGAAACAGCTTATCAAAGATCAGGGTAAATGGCCAATTACAGTGGCTCATCAGTGCCCATCAGTGTAGCCTCATCAGTGCCCATCAGTGCCAATCAGTGAAGCCTCATCAGTGCACATCAATGCAGCCTCATTAGTATCCATCAGTGCAGCCTATCAGTGCCCACTGGTGCAGCCTCTCAGTGCCCATCAATGCAGCCTCACCATTGCACATCCGTGAAGAAAAACAATTACTTATTTGCTACATTTTATAATAGAAACTTAGAAAAACTTTTTTTTCTGGAATCTTTGGTCTTTTTTCATTTGTTTAACAAAAAATAAAAAACCCAGGGGTGATTAAATACCACCAAAATAAATCTTTATCTGTTTGAAAAAAAAAAAGATAAAACTTTTTTATGGGTACAGTTTTGCATGTTCGCAATAATGTCATTTAAAGTGTGATAGCACTGAAAGCTGAAAACTGGCCTGGGCAGGAAGGGGATGAAAGTGTCCAGTATTGAAATGGTTCATAAAAAGAGCACAAGACCCTAGTGACCTTTGATCTTTTCCATGTTATGCGGGTAGATCTCTACCTCTCAAAGTTTGCCTTCGCCTACTGAAGACCCTTTGATTGGCTGTACTATTTTTGAAAAACACTATTTCAGGACCCTGAAAAGGTGACTTCATTTGCTGCTTAACAGATCTCACCTCCATCAAACTATGAAGGAATGTTAATGGTCATTTAGAAGAGCCAGAAACTCAGATATAACAGATTTGTCTACTCTGCAGTTGAATTGTATTTTACATGAAATCAGGAACCAGGCATACTCCTAGATTCTGGTAACCTGATTACCCTGCTACATACTCAGGTAGGAGTTGTATGTGTACAAGATAACTGTAAGATGCAACCCACTGCCACAGTAGTGATGAGCCAAACATACAGGTTTGGCAAACATTACTAAAATTCAGGTGCTAAATCCAATCCACATAAAAGTCAATGGGAGCTGAATGTTGAAAATCACTTCTGACCTTTTTATAGGCTAATAGGCAAGGGATTGTCAAACAAATGACATGGTGGACTGAGCACTTCCCTGGGGAACATGTACCAAAACATAAAAAAATAAATAAAATTCTGTTTGGTGGGGAACAGCAATTTTAGTAATACTTAAACATAAAATATCAAAGGTGCAAGGTTTTCCAGGTGATGTCATTGACAAATTGATGTCATGGTGATCGCTATGGAAAGGTACCCCCCATGTTGAGGGCATGTGACGTAGTATGGATCGGGGGGAATTGCATACATGCCTTTTCCACCCAAGGGTCTGCTATGGGATTTGGCAGGGACCTCACACTGTTTTTTGGCGTTTTTCGGCACAGGGTCCTCCTTAAAATGGAAACCAGACCTGAAAGGCTTGATATGTATTATGGGAGAATATCCCACACCTTTTTTTTTTTATCTATTCCTGGCTCCTTAGTTTACATGGATATTTCTAGCCATTAAAGGAATTTATAGGGGCACATCTCTGTTTGCTTCCTTAACAACCATTGCCAGCAGAATGAGGAAGGTGTCATATACAGTATACTAGCACAGGAAACACCCACTTCTGCCAGGTTGGCATTAAAGTCTGGCATTCAGACAAAAGATTGAAGAAGCTGTGTTTGAACCGAACCAGGAGCTCATCACTATGCCATGGTGATCCATAAACCAGCTGGGGGACAGTCTGCCATGAAGGAGCAGTATGCCCTATATTGTTGCACAGTGTGTTCCTGTGGAGAGACAAACCACTGCCAAAGTGTTGTTCCACATTTTTATCTGCAAAGGACCTCCAAAGGAAGTCTTAATGGATCAAGGGAAAACCCTTCATGTCAAAGGTTTTGAAAGAATTATGTAGTTATTGAAAATTAAGCACTTTTACGCTTTAGTGTATCACCCCCAGACAGACAGATTGGTGGACAGATTTAAGAAAACGTTTAAAAGTATGCTGAAGAAGGTTGTATACTAAGGAGAGACTAGGACTGTCTGTTGCTCTTTTAGTTGTTTGCAATCTGCAAAGTCCCACAGTCCTCAAAAAGTTCTCTCCCTTTAAATGTTTTTTTTTTTTTTTTATTGTTGGCACCCCATGGGTTGTTGAATGTTGCTAAAGAGCTTTGAATAATATGATAGGACATATTACAGAACATATTAATGCTGTGAATCCCATCATCGTGGATCATGTGTAATGACCATGTGCCAGGAGGCCCAAGGTGGAGTGAAAAGTATATTAACAAGTGTACAAACTTTCTACTTGGGGGATGGAGTGCTGGTCATAGGTTTCATAAACTGAATGAAGTATCTACATTTGACAATTACCAATGCACCAGATTGATGAACTGATTGCAAGGTTTGGTCCAGCCAAGTACATGACCACCCTTGACCTGGCTAGGGAATATTGGCAGGATTCTTGGTGCCTTCCTATGCACCCATGTAAATGTAGCTCCAAAATGTTTGTTGCAGTTTTGATGTAATGCCCTTTTATGTTGTTCTGTAGAAAAATAAAAGCATAAAAAAATGAAAATGGCACCTGAGATGTAGATAGATTCCTCATGAATGCTCATTTGAAGCTAGTCCCTAAAAAATATATATACACATATGTTCCTAAGAATGCAAAAGAATGCCCTTCTACATTAAAATAAAAACGAGAAAAAAATTGCAATAAATGTGGGGTGCTATTCAGCTTGCAATCTGCTATGTAAAATGATAATACAAGATTAAAAATTAAGCTTATTGGATTCCTTCTGTGAACATTTTAGTTGATGTGCGAATTAATAGAAGAAAGGATGTCTTGTGTGTACAGAAACTCTCCTTGGGAGTTCTAGAAATGCAGTGTGAATGGTAAATGTACTGCAGATGTGACAGAGCCATAGTGACATGGGGTTTAGAGAGAAGACAGGCATCAGCTATGCAGGGAGGACAAATGTGGCAGGTGATCAAGATGCACTGTTAGCAGTGGAATGTCAGTAAAAGCCGAAAAAAAAAAAAAAAAAAATCAGAACATTTTACAGAAATATATATCCAAGAAGGGATTAGTTAGAGCTCATATAAGAAAATGTGTTCTTTTGCGTATACCTTTTTTGTTTTAGATATGAATGTCAGGCAGGGCATTTAGAATGACTGTAAGTTACACAGGAATAGGAGATGATATGACATAAAAAGAAGTTTGATGGATTTGACAAATATCATCAGAAAAAAGGTAATATGCAAAAATGGATCTATTATGTTCGCAAAACCCCTGTAAATGTCCACTCACCTCCCCTCCCCTAAAACACAAAAAAACTCTAAGTGATTTTGGCTGGCAGCAGAAAAAGTTTCAAATCCATTATTGAAGCTGTGCTGATACCTCATTCAGACTTACTCGTCTTTGGCATGAAGAGGAGGAAAATTGGTGTCAATAATTGGTGTCAGTGCTGTTGTAAATGATAAATGACATGCTTGAAACATCTTCACTTTGCTGCAGCACACACTTAATGTGACTTTATAGGGGACATATGGGGGAGGTCAGGGTGACCTCGGAAATGGCCCCTAATAGTGATGTCAACAGCTATGCACCATAGCACCAGGATGGTCCATTCCATAGAGCAGGGGTCTCCAAACTGTTGCCTTCTGCTTGCCTTTATCTGACCCTTGGGGCACTATTCCTTCAACTGATAACAAAGATGGGGCACTATTCCTCCCACTGACACCAACAATGAGGTACTATCCCTCCCACTGAAACCAGAGTTTGGGGAACTAACTCACCCACTGACACCAATGATGGGGCACTATTCCTCCCACTCACACCAATGATGGGGCACTTTTCTTCCCACTCACATCAGTTATATTATTTTTTTACTCCCACTGACCCCTGACTCGTCCCCCTAAAGTTTAAAGGGCAGTAAACTGTCCCTTTGTTTCAAAAGTTAGGAGACCCCACCATAGAGGGAGAAAGAATCAACAAGTAAAATGATACATTCTTAATCTTTGGCTCCTGAAAGGCACAAACCTGATACTGATCAGAATTTCACTTATATACCTCCATATGCCCCAAGAAGGTTTTGGCCAATTTTACCTATTTCATTCAAACAAGTTAGACAATTAAACCCAGATTCATCGATGCTGCTTTGTGTATAGACAAAAAAAGAAAAACTTGAGAAAGTGCACATCACTTACTGAACACAAAGATGGGTCTAAATGCTTTTATCCATTTATGGCCTAATTGCCAGGTCTGGAGGTCTGACTGGGGAACTACACCATGCCACATACATAGCAACACTGTGAAAAGAAGGTTACATATAATGATGTACACCAGTTTGCAATATAAAAGACTATAGTATATCATCCTAATGTTTGTGCTGGCAAATAGCTGAGGCCATTTTTTCTGATATTGTTACATAGTTACATAGTAGGTGAGGTTGAATAAAGACAATAGTCCATTCAGTTCAACCTGTGTAGGTGTGTGTGGCTGTAATCATCTCACATAGCCCTGAATGTCCTGATCCTTGCGATGTAAGTCTAAGAGTCTTTTAAAAGCCACCATACTTCCCGCAGAAACCACCTCTTGTGGTAGAGAATTCCACAATCTTGTAGCCCTAAGATGTTGAATCTACAGAATATGTGCACTAAACATGTCTCCTGTCTTCAGATGCAAAACACAAAACAACAAAAAGAGGACATTATATGGTGCTAGAAGATGGATATGTTTTGAGCACAATGACTGTAAATACAAGGTAAAGCTCCCCAACTTAACAAATAACGAAAAAGGAGGACAGTGTATTTCAGAGGAATAGAGAAAGTTTAGAGGACACCTTATCCCCCACAGTTATTATCTTTTATATCACTTGACCCTCCTTTTTAGATTGTAAGCTCTGACGAGCAGGGCCCTCTAACTCCTCCTGTATTTAAATGTAAGGTAACTGTACTATTTACCCAAACATTGTAAAGCACTGCAAAAACTGTTGGCGCTATATAAATCCTGTATAATAATAATAATATTAATAATAAAAATAGTCTTATTCTTCAAAGAACCTCTTGAAGCAAAAGAAGAGGAACACAAATGGGTTGGAGAGATATGAATGGAAATTTACAACACATGCCTAGATTTTATATCATTGTGCAAAATGAAAGTGAATAGTTTGCACAGGTTGTAACAAACCTGAAAATATCAGTCAGAGACAAAAATTTATTGACATTTTTTTGTAACAGAATTTTATTTTAAACAAACTATCCCAAAATACATGAAACTGCTCAGATGCAATTTAAACTCATGACTGAGCCACACAAAGTGCATTAAGACAAGATACCGACTGTTCCCAAACAGGTATATCCAGACTCAGACAAAACAAACGTTTTATATTGCATTTGTGATACACGTGACCTTTTGTAAACTATCCTGAACACTAAAGGCTGCTACACACTATAAGAAAATCGGGCGAACGATCGTCCGGTTTTAATCAATGTTTCACAGCAAGTCAGAACCAAGGAAGAAAATAATGTATTTAAATTCTCATAAGTTAAAGACTTTTTTTTGTTGTTTCTGATCATACGCACTCCTTCATATCTGATTATTCTCATATAAAAATTGTACACAAACTGTATACATTAAACGAAAATTGTTCATTCTGTCCACTTATGAGAAAAATTTCAGAGTTTGTCCCTTCGGAAATTTTCATTGCAAAGTCTGAATCAGATGTTGAAAGTTGGGTACACAATATACGAAAATCAAATGATCGTGCCTCGTACAGAATTTTTTTCCGATTTTCTCATAGTGTATACCCCACTTAGGATGCATTACTCTAAAGATTTCCAGGATAATGATGCAGGTGACTTATCAACTGAAATAGCAGTTCATAATGTGCAAAAATCTGATAAGGCAAAATCAAAAAAGATCAGCCTTATTATGTGTTCATCAGAATTCTAATAAGGAAAAAGCAACTATAAATTAAACTGTGCACAAGTAGGCATCAAATGTAATACTCCTGAAAGTTTTTAAACAAATAAAAATACGTTTTCAGAAGCAGTAACACACACCAACTGCAAGCTATGTGGATATGTGAGAGACTATTTGGATGGGCACTTTGACCTGTACCTAGAAAGGCTATAAACAAAAGGTCTCTTTACAAGTAAAGCCAATGGGATTTCTGTCCATCCATTACCTGGAATTACTGCTGAATACTTCAGGACCCTGTAATGGTCCCTTCTGAATGGCCAGCGCCTACATCACCAGGAAGAGAAGCTGAACACTGAACCCTAGCACACTATAGAGCTGAAGACCTGGGGTCTGGCGTGTTACATGTTCACAGATGTATGCATGACATTGAAGTTTTTGTAATAGATTTGTTTTTTTTGTTTTTTATAAAAACATAGAACAGGTACAGTGGGGTTAAGGGGGAAGGTTTTTTATTTGACTTTAAGGAGGGACATGATCAAATGTTTGCACCAGAATATACTAGCAATTTATCATTTACATCAGCACATATATAGCAAATATGTAACTGTTGAGTCAGATTTCAAATACT
Source organism: Pelophylax lessonae (assembly GCF_965119305.1). Taxonomy (NCBI): domain Eukaryota; kingdom Metazoa; phylum Chordata; class Amphibia; order Anura; family Ranidae; genus Pelophylax; species Pelophylax lessonae. Next base: position 167,621,117 of record NC_138768.1, read on the forward strand.
TGAAGTTTATCATGTTCCATCTGTTCCAGCTAGCTTACTTCTACAAAAGCATGACATGGTACCATTTTGCAGGCCTGGTAACATGATTCCAGTTGCTGATACACTAGCGGACTGCTACTCAAAGATTATAGCACTAACGATGAAGCATTTGAGACTAAATTGTAGTGATGGGCCGAACACCCCCCCCCTGTTTGGTTCACCCCAGAACATCTAAAACAGGGAAAAAGTTCTAGCGAACATGCAAACTCTTTTAAAGTATATGGGAGACGAACATTAAAAATCAAAAGTCCTCATTTTAAAGGCTTATTGCCATAAAAAGTGTATGGGGACCTGGGTAATGCCCTGGGGGACATGTATCAATGCAAAAAAACATTTTCCTGACAGACTCCATGGCAGCCTACGTGTGGGGCTAGTCCCGCCTCCTCCTACCTCATAGGACCCCACTCCCATAAATTTCGCTCTGCCCCAGAGACCATGTTCCTTTTTTGTCCTCCTCCTGTTGGATGGATATCAAGTCTTACCTCATGAAGATTTTCGGTCTTTTTCCTGGTGATTTACACAATTGATTCCAGACTGAATTCCTGAAGAGTCCAGTACGCCCTAGCTAATAGCGGGGTAGGACACGGGTGTGCAATCCCATGCATTGGAGAAGCATAAAGCCTGGCCACTGGCGGGCAAGCTGAATACGGCCAATCGTCCTGGCTACTAGCAGGAGGCCCATTAATACACCCCGAATCGATGCGCTGGTGGTTTTCGTGTCCCAGGTCTGACCGTGGTTTGGAGCGTGCTTCGTAACGCATGGCAGTCATTTTTTGTATTTGTATCTTGTCTTGCAGTGTTTTGGAATGCAGGTGCGTTTCATCTTGCGGCCCCGGCTCTTCCTGTGTCCCAGCGCAGCTTCCGGGTCACCGCTGGGTGTCTGGGGGTGGCACCGGCACAGTGGAGTGGCTGTTCCGTGCTCGCACATGCGCACGAATGCTGTCTGTCATGGGGGGGGGTGGTGGGCGGTGACATCATCATCTGGCGGCAGATTTAAACTGCTGTCACAGCGGATCACATTGGGATTGTACTGCGGGCATATGCGGCTGCTTCCCTGTGTTTGATCGGTCTCTGCTAGTGGTAAGCTTAATCCTGCTGGATGTCTGTGTGCAGTCTGGTGTATGCAGCACTTCCTTATACTTGTGTTTATTACAGTCTTCCTGTTAAGAGCAGTATAGATACTTCACCGCCCCCCAGTGGCCAACCCTTACTCTACAGGTAAGAGTGGCTCTTTTTACCTATCCCTGTACGGTTCGGATTTAGGGCAGTATGGGTAATCCTTCCCTTTCTCTTAGCCCTTCTAGGTCTGATAAACAAACTAGAGCACGCAAAGATAAGGACCTTACCAGGTCACAACGTCACCACACATCTCCTGGCACTAGTCGCCACAAGTCTTCTACCAAACATCACAAGGAAGGCTCCATGGTTGCATCAGCACAAAGACACCCTGATAGAAGATCTTGCTGGGGTTGTGGAGCACGTGTTTCTGATGGCAAATCACTATGCGATGCATGTTTTGCCCAAGCCTCTAGAGAAAGGGGGAATGATAACCAGCAGGTAGAATCCCTGGTCCAAGAATCCCTACAAAACCTGGAGGTTGACCGCACCTGTAGCCCCTCGGCTGGTCTGGCAGACATCCCTGTTAGGGATAGCCTCAGTACTCCCGGCCCTTCTCAGCAGAGCATTTCCGGCTTCAACTCCTCGGATAGTGAGGACGAATCGGATACTCCTGGCACAGGCTTTGATTTTGCCTTGGTCCCTACCCTGGTTAAGGCAGTTAAAGGAGCCCTAAAGTGGGAGGAGCCAGTAGAGTCACCATCTAAACAAAGAAGGTATTTCAAGCACCTAAAGAAAGAGCGCCATAACTTTCCCTTTTTAGGTGAGCTGGGCGAAATCATCTCGGATGAGTGGGGATGTGCAGAGAGGAAAAATTCTCTGGTATCCAAAGTTTCCAGGATGTACCCATTCAAGAGTGAGGATGTGAAACACCTGGAGTCAGCGCCCCTAGTGGACGCCGCCCTCATGAGATTAGCGAGGCACGTTACTCTTCCACTCGAAGACACCCTGTCTTTTAAAGATGGACTGGAAAGAAGAATCGACACTGACCTTAAAAAGATTTATGTGTCTGCTGAAATGGCTTGTAAGCCAGCCCTAGCCATTGCGGCTTTATCCAAGGCCATGGAGGCCTGGACAATAGAGGTGGATTCGGATCTAAGGTCCGTATCAGAAGAAGTAGCCAGTAGTGTTGAGCGAACACGGACTGTATTATTCGTGTTCGTACTGAATAATTGGATTTTTTGTACCCGAACACGGACACGGACACTTTACTGTATGTTCGGGTAAAAATCCGTGTTCGGTCGTTTTATTTCCGGGTTTTGCATGCTTTGGCGCTCTTTTCATGGCGGGCTTTCAACAGCCAATCAACAATCGTTTAACTGGTGTGCCTTAAGCCATCCCAGCCATGCCTGCAAATGTCTTAGTAGCTGTGATTGGCCGTCTGAAGCATGTGACCAAGTCTTTATAAGTTCCAGGCAGCCGCAGCGGCTTCATTCTGCTGCTTAGATCAGGGACAGAGCACACATACGTGCTGGCTGCTGATTAGGGAAAGACAGGCAGGGAAAACGAATTGGTGTCCGGATAGAATTGAGGGACAGGTCGGAGTGTTTAGTCAGGGCGAGTTGTAGGCATTTTAGGGATAGAGTCTGCTGAATTATAGGGTCAGTGTCTTCTACAAACTACAATCGATATTGTTGTGTGGGGGGTGGGGTCTGCACTCAATCCTGATCTACGATCTCTTCTCAATCCTGTTAGGGAGAGGCTGCTGCTGAATTTTAGGGTCAGAGTGTTCTACAAACTACAATCGATATTGCTGTGTGGGGTCTGCACTTAGTCCCGATCTACGATCTCTTCTCAATCCTGTTAGGGAGAGGCTGCTGCTGAATTTTAGGGAAACTGTGTTCTACAAACTACAATCGATATTGCTGTGTGGTGTGGGATAGGAGATAGGCAGGTGTCAGTGATCCACATCCATTTTTCTGTGTGTGAGCTGCAGTGAACACAATCTTTTTGGGGTGCAGTGAACAAAATCCTTTTTGGGGTGCAGTGAACAACATCCTTTTTGGGGTGCAGTGAACACAATCTTTTTGGGGTGCAGTGAACAAAATCCTTTGTGGGGTGCAGTGAACACAATCTTTGTGGGGTGCAGTGAACACAATCTTTTTGGGGTGCAGTGAACAACATCCTTTTTGGGGTGCAGTGAACACAATCTTTTTGGGGTGCAGTGAACAAAATCCTTTGTGGGGTGCAGTGAACACAATCTTTGTGGGGTGCCGTGAACACAATCTTTTTGGGGTGCAGTAAACAAAATCCTTTTTGGGTGCAGTGAACAACATCCTTTTTGGGGTGCAGTGAACACAATCTTTTTGGGGTGCAGTGAACAAAATCCTTTGTGGGGTGCAGTGAACACAATCTTTGTGGGGTGCAGTGAACACAATATTTTTGGGGTGCAGTGAACAACATCCTTTTTGGGGTGCAGTGAACATCCTTTTTGGGGTGCAGTGAACACAATCTTTTTGGGGTGCAGTGAACAAAATCCTTTGTGGGGTGCAGTGAACACAATCTTTGTGGGGTGCAGTGAACACAATCTTTTTGGGGTGCAGTGAACAACATCCTTTTTGGGGTGCAGTGAACACAATCTTTTTGGGGTGCAGTGAACAAAATCCTTTGTGGGGTGCAGTGAACACAATCTTTGTGGGGTGCAGTGAACACAATCTTTTTGGGGTGCAGTGAAAAACATCCTTTTTGGGGTGCAGTGAACAACATCCTTTTAGGGTGCAGTGAACACAATCTTTGTGGGGTGCAGTGAACAACATCCTTTTAGGGTGCAGTGAACACAATCTTTGTGGGGTGCAGTGAACAACATCCTTTTAGGGTGCAGTGAACACAATCTTTGTGGGGTACAGTGAACAGAATCTTTGTGGGGTGCAGTGAACACAATCTTTAGGGGGGAATAGTGAACACAATCTTTTTGGGGTGCAGTGAACAAAATCCTTTTAGGGTGCAGTGAACACAATCTTTGTGGGGTGCAGTGAACAAAATCCTTTTTGAGGTGCAGTGAACACAATCTTTTTGGGGTGCAGTGAACAAAATCCTTTGTGGGGTGCAGTGAACACAATCTTTGTGGGGTGCAGTGAACGCAATCTTTTTGGGGTGCAGTGAACAAAATCATTTTTGGGGTGCAGTGAACAACATCCTTTTTGGGGTGCAGTGAACAAAATCCTTTTTGGGGTGCAGTGAACAACATCCTTTTTGGGGTGCAGTGAACAAAATCCTTTTAGGGTGCAGTGAACACAATCTTTGTGGGGTACAGTGAACACAATCTTTGTGGGGTGCAGTGAACACAATCTTTGTGGGGTACAGTGAACACAATCTCATACTTCGGAAGATTTGAGGGTGCTGCCTGTTCCATACTCCTCCTCCTACTCCTCATTCATCCTTTTAGGGGTACAAACAATAGTAATTGGGGCCTAGTGTGGTGGTGTACGTGTGAGATACATACACTTTCTTTTTGATCATATTTTCTATTCCGCTATTCAATTAAAACCTTTGGGGATCAATTAAATTGCGTGATAGTCTGTGTCGGTACGTGTGAGATCCACCTTTTCAAGTTTTTGGGGTTCATCTCATACTTCTGAAGATTTGAGGGTGCTGCCTGTTCCATACTCCTCCTCCTACTCCTCATCCATCCTTTTAGGGGTACAAACAATAGTAATTGGGGCCTAGTGTGGTGGTGTACGTGTGAGATACATACACTTTCTTTTTGATCATATTTTCTATTCCGCTATTCAATTAAAACCTTTGGGGATCAATTCAATTGCGTGATAGTCTTTGTCGGTACGTGTGAGATCCACCTTTCCAAGTTTTTGAGGTTCATCTCATACTTCTGAAGATTTGAGGGTGCTGCCTGTTCCATACTCCTCCTACTCCTCCTACTCCTCATCCATCCTTTTAGGGGTACAAACAATAGTAATTGGGGCCTAGTGTGGTGGTGTACGTGCGAGATACATACACTTTTTTTGATCATATTTCCTATTCCGCTATTCAATAAAAACCTTTCGGGGAACAATTAAATTGCGTGATAGTCTGTGTCGGTATGTGTGAGATCCACCTTTCCAAGTTTTTGAGGTTCATCTCATACTTCTGAAGAATTGAGGGTGCTGCCTGTTCCATACTCCTCCTACTCCTCCTACTCCTCATCCATCCTTTTAGGGGCACAAACAATAGTAATTGGGGCCTAGTGTGGTGGTGTACATGTGAGATACATACACTTTCTTTTTGATCATATTTTCTATTCCGCTATTCAATTAAAACCTTTGGGGATCAATTAAATTGTGTGATAGTCTGTGTCGGTACGTGTGAGATCCACCTTTCCAAGTTTTTGGGGTTTATCTCATACTTCTGAAGATTTGAGGGTGCTGCCTGTTCCATACTCCTCCTCCTACCGCTCAACCATCCTTTTAGGGGTACAAACAATAGTAATTGGGGCCTAGTGTGGTGGTGTACGTGTGAGATACATACACTTTCTTTTTGATCATATTTTCTATTCCGCTATTCAATTAAAACCTTTGGGGATCAATTAAATTGCGTGATAGTCTGTGTCGGTACGTGTGAGATCCACCTTTCCAAGTTTTTGGGGTTCATCTCATACTTCTGAAGATTTGAGGGTGCTGCCTGTTCCATACTCCTCCTCCTACTCCTCAACCATCCTTTTAGGGGTACAAACAATAGTAATTGGGGCCTAGTGTGGTGGTGTACGTGTGAGATACATACACTTTCTTTTTGATCATATTTTCTATTCCGCTATTCAATAAAAACCTTTCGGGGAACAATTAAATTGCGTGATAGTCTGTGTCGGTATGTGTGAGATCCACCTTTCCAAGTTTTTGAGGTTCATCTCATACTTCTGAAGAATTGAGGGTGCTGCCTGTTCCATACTCCTCCTACTCCTCCTACTCCTCATCCATCCTTTTAGGGGCACAAACAATAGTAATTGGGGCCTAGTGTGGTGGTGTACATGTGAGATACATACACTTTCTTTTTGATCATATTTTCTATTCCGCTATTCAATTAAAACCTTTGGGGATCAATTAAATTGTGTGATAGTCTGTGTCGGTACGTGTGAGATCCACCTTTCCAAGTTTTTGGGGTTTATCTCATACTTCTGAAGATTTGAGGGTGCTGCCTGTTCCATACTCCTCCTCCTACCGCTCAACCATCCTTTTAGGGGTACAAACAATAGTAATTGGGGCCTAGTGTGGTGGTGTACGTGTGAGATACATACACTTTCTTTTTGATCATATTTTCTATTCCGCTATTCAATTAAAACCTTTGGGGATCAATTAAATTGCGTGATAGTCTGTGTCGGTACGTGTGAGATCCACCTTTCCAAGTTTTTGGGGTTCATCTCATACTTCTGAAGATTTGAGGGTGCTGCCTGTTCCATACTCCTCCTCCTACTCCTCAACCATCCTTTTAGGGGTACAAACAATAGTAATTGGGGCCTAGTGTGGTGGTGTACGTGTGAGATACATACACTTTCTTTTTGATCATATTTTCTATTCCACTATTCAATTAAAACCTTTGGGGATCAATTAAATTGCGTGATAGTCTGTGTCGGTACGTGTGAGATCCACCTTTCCAAGTTTTTGGGGTTCATCTCATACTTCTGAAGATTTGAGGGTGCTGCCTGTTCCATACTCCTCCTCCTACTCCTCAACCATCCTTTTAGGGGTACAAACAATAGTAATTGGGGCCTAGTGTGGTGGTGTACGTGTGAGATACAAACACTTTCTTTTTGATCATATTTTCTATTCCGCTATTCAATTAAAACCTTTGGGGATCAATTAAATTGCGTGATAGTCTGTGTCGGTACGTGTGAGATCCACCTTTCCAAGTTTTTGGGGTTCATCTCATACTTCTGAAGATTTGAGGGTGCTGCCTGTTCCATACTCCTCCTCCTACCCCTCAACCATCCTTTTAGGGGTACAAACAATAGTAATTGGGGCCTAGTGTGGTGGTGTACGTGTGAGATACATACACTTTCTTTTTGATCATATTTTCTATTCCGCTATTCAATTAAAACCTTTGGGGATCAATTAAATTGCGTGATAGTCTGTGTCGGTACGTGTGAGATCCACCTTTCCAAGTTTTTGGGGTTCATCTCATACTGCTGAAGATTTGAGGGTGCTGCCTGTTCCATACTCCTCCTCCTACTCCTCAACCATCCTTTTAGGGGTACAAACAATAGTAATTGGGGCCTAGTGTGGTGGTGTACGTGTGAGATACATACACTTTCTTTTTGATCATATTTTCTATTCCGCTATTCAATTAAAACCTTTGGGGATCAATTAAATTGCGTGATAGTCTGTGTCGGTACGTGTGAGATCCACCTTTCCAAGTTTTTGGGGTTCATCTCATACTTCTGAAGATTTGAGGGTGCTGCCTGTTCCATACTCCTCCTCCTACTCCTCAACCATCCTTTTAGGGGTACAAACAATAGTAATTGGGGCCTAGTGTGGTGGTGTACGTGTGAGATACATACACTTTCTTTTTGATCATATTTTCTATTCCGCTATTCAATTAAAACCTTTGAGGATCAATTAAATTGCGTGATAGTCTGTGTCGGTACGTGTGAGATCCACCTTTCCAAGTTTTTGGGGTTTATCTCATACTTCTGAAGATTTGAGGGTGCTGCCTGTTCCATACTCCTCCTCCTACTGCTCAACCATCCTTTTAGGGGTACAAACAATAGTAATTGGGGCCTAGTGTGGTGGTGTACGTGTGAGATACATACACTTTCTTTTTAATCATATTTTCTATTCCGCTATTCAATTAAAACCTTTGGGGATCAATTAAATTGCGTGATAGTCTGTGTCGGTACGTGTGAGATCCACCTTTCCAAGTTTTTGGGGTTCATCTCATACTTCTGAAGATTTGAGGGTGCTGCCTGTTCCATACTCCTCCTCCTACTGCTCAACCATCCTTTTAGGGGTACAAACAATAGTAATTTGGGCCTAGTGTGGTGGTGTACGTGTGAGATACATACACTTTCTTTTTGATCATATTTTCTATTCCGCTATTCAATTAAAACCTTTGGGGATCAATTCAATTGCGTGATAGTCTGTGTCGGTACGTGTGAGATCCACCTTTCCAAGTTTTTGGGGTTCATCTCATACTTCTGAAGATTTGAGGGTGCTGCCTGTTCCATACTCCTCCTCCTACTCCTCATCCATCCTTTTAGGGGTACAAACAATAGTAATTGGGGCCTAGTGTGGTGGTGTACGTGTGAGATACATACACTTTTTTTTTGATCATATTTCCTATTCCGCTATTCAATAAAAACCTTTGAGGATCAATTGAATTGCGGGATAGTCTGTGTCGGTACGTGTGAGATCCACCTTTCCAAGTTTTTGAGGTTCATCTCATACTTCTGAAGATTTGAGGGTGCTGTCTGTTCCATACTCCTCCTTCTCCTCATCCATCCTTTTAGGGGTAGAAACCATGTCCAATTATACATGGATATACATTTGCTAGCCTTTTTTATGGTTATTTCTTATAGCAAGATGTGCTATGGATGTGTTGTGATGCAGATGGCTATACACAGTCTCCTAGGTGTTGTGGGGGCCCCCTCTTCCCCTTTCCCCCCCCTTTCCCTCCCCCCCCCTCTCCATTTCCTCTTCCCCTCCCTTTCCCCCCCTCTTCCTTCTTCCCCTTCTGGTCTCTTCCCCCCCCTTCCCCCCCCCCTCCCCCCCTACATCAACTGTGATGTTACATCAAGTTGTCTTCACGCCTTTCATTTTTATTTTTCCTTTGGTTATATTTTTTTTTTCTCAGATGGTATTCCACTAGTACGTCCGGGGTCTGCTTGGTGGTGAGGGAGGCTACCTCTCTGAATGTACCCTGACGGTACGGGACTCGGCACCTTTCCTGGGCTCCTTGAGTGAGAGGTCTTTAGGGTTGATTTACCCTGATACCCTCGCCCGGTTGCATCCCTCCTGCATGTGGCCCTGTATGGTCGATAGCGCAGCCAGCATTTCTGGTCTCTTGTTCAAGCACTTTACAGCACAAGTACCTTGGTGAGCATCAAATAATTTTGTAGTGAACACGTGCTCAAATGTTCATATGTGTTTATTTTTTCTTGTGAACTTTTGTAACTTATGATTTTTTTCTTTCTATGATAGTTAACCAAGGATCAACAAACGGTCTTCGATAAAGCGCCATTCTATGCGAAACGCGTCAGACCGATCCTATCTGGTTATAAACAATGTCAATTGTACTGTGTTTGTCTTTTTAAAATGTCATGTGTGGAGTTGGCTCCATTTTTACATTTATGAGTGTTAATCACTACAATAAAGTTTACATTTTTATTACATTGTTTGCTCTATTGCTGTTTACAGCGGTTTTGATGCTCCAAACTAGTTGGCTGTGACAGTCTCCTTACCATCCCTTTCTTTTGTCTAGAGGTACAGTGGGGGCTGTTTCCCCCTCATGGGGTGGCGTCCCACTGTCCCTTCTTACATTTGTTCCAGTAGAAACAATAGTAATTGGGGCCTAGTGTGGTTGTGTACGTGTGAGATACATACACTTTTTTGGATCATATTTCCTATTACGTTATTCAATAAAAACCTTTGAGGATCAATTGAATTGCGGGATAGTCTGTGTCGGTACGTGTGAGATCCACCTTTCCAAGTTTTTGAGGTTCATCTCATACTTCTAAAGATTTGAGGGTGCTGTCTGTTCCATACTCCTCCTACTCCTCATCCATCCTTTTAGGGGTAGAAACAATAGTAATTGGGGCCTAGTGTGGTTGTGTACGTGTGAGATACATACACTTTTTTGGATCATATTTCCTATTCCGCAATTCAATAAAAACCTTTCTAGGGCAAGATCTTAAATTACAGAAATATGAGGAGACCGTCAAATAAGGGCCGTGGCCTGGGTCGTGGTGCTGCTGGTAGAGCTCCTGTTGCAAGGAGAGGACGTGGTCGATCTGTGCCAGCTACACGCACAAGTGAAACACCTTCCTCAAGTGTGAGTAGGCGACAGAACCTGCATCAGTATTTGGTAGGGCATCATACGCCTCTAGAAGTGATGAGGCCAGAACAAGTGGAGGCGATAGTAGATTGGTTTGCTGCTGACAGTACCTCCAGTTCCTTCACATTGTCTCCCACCCAGTCTACTGCAGAAAGGTCACAGTTGGCACCTGCAGCCGATGTCCAACCATCTTTCACCTCACCCCCTTGCAAATCAGGCAAGCAGTCTGAGCCCCAAGCCATACAGCAGTCTCTTCTTCTTTTTGATGACTCTGTCAGCAGGGTTTCCCAGGGCCATCCACCTAGCCCTGCCCCAGAAGTGGAAGAGATTGAGTGCAGCGATGCCCAACCACTTATTTCTCAAGATGAGTACATGCAAGGACCATCGCAGCACGTCTCCGATGATGACGAAACGCAGGTGCCAACTGCTGCGGCGTTCAGCATTGTGGAGACTGACAAGGAGGGCAGGGGTGAAGACTGGGTGGAAGATGATGTGGAGGACGATGAGGTCCTCGACCCCACATGGAATGAACGTCATGCAGGTGACCTGAGTAGTTTGGAGGAAGAGGCGGTGGTCGCACAGAGCCACCAGCACAGCAGAAGAGGGAGCAGGGTGCAGAAGCGGAGCGGCCGTGCCCTAGACACTACGCCCGCTACTGCCCAACGTAGCAAGGGAACGAGCGCACCAAAGTCAGCTCAAAGGAGTTCTCTAGCGTGGAAGTTCTTTAGAAAATGTGCTGATGACAGGACACGAGTGGTTTGCACCCTGTGCAATCAGAGCTTGAAGCGAGGCATAAACCTTCTCAACCTGAGCACAACCTGCATGATCAGGCATCTAAGTGCAAAGCACGAGCTGCAGTGGAGTACACACCTTCAAAACCAAGAAACGTCTCTGGCTCATCCTGCTTCCTCTTCTGCTGCAGTCTCGGCCGCTCCAGCCACATCTGTAGTGATACCGGCACCTGCCACCCCGCAAACAGACGATCTGTCAGCAACACCACCACCTGGGTCACCAACAACCATCTCCACAATGTCCCGTGGAAGCGTTCAGCTTTCCATCTCCCAAACACTTGAGAGGAAGAGGAAGTACCCCCCTACCCACCCGCGATCCCTGGCCCTGAATGCCAGCATTTCAAAATTATTGGCCTTTGAAATGCTGTCATTCCGTCTGGTGGAGACGCACAGTTTTAAAAACCTTATGTCGGTGGCTGTCCCACAGTACGTCGTGCCCAGCCGCCACTACTTTTCCAGGCAAGCCATCCCTTCCCTGCACAACCAAGTGGGGGAAAAAATCAGGTGTGCACTGCGCAACGCCATCTGTGCCAAGGTCCACCTAACTACCGATACGTGGACCAGTAAGCACGGTCAGGGGCGTTATATCTCCCTAACGGCACACTGGGTAAATGCAGTGGCGGATGGGCCTGAGGCGGATAGCAATTTGGCGCATGTCCTTCCACCACCGAGGATTGCAGGGCGCTTCAGTTTGCCTCCTGTTCCTAACTCCTCCTACTCCGCTTCCTCATCCTCTACCGCCTCCTCATCCGGACAGCGTAACACCTTCACCACCAACTTCAGCACGGCCAGGGGTAAATGACAGCAGGCAGTTTTACAACTTGCCTGTTTGGGGGACAAACCACACACCGCGCAGGAGTTGTGGAGGAGCATGGAACAGCAGACAAATGAGTGGTTGCTGCCAGCGAGCCTCAAGCCCGGCCTGGGCGAAATCTCATAGCAGCTCTGGGCCTAGCCGGTTTGACGCACATCCCTTGCCTGGCGCATGTGCTGAATTTGGTGGTGCAGAGGTTCCTTAAAAACTACCCCGATATGTCAGAGCTGCTGCAGAAAGTGCGGGCCGTTTGTGCGCACTTTCGGCGTTCTCACCCTGCTGCTGCTTGCCTGGCAGCGCTGCAGCGTAACTTCGGCCTTCCCGCTCACCGCCTCATATGTGACGTGCCCACAAGGTGGAACTCCACCTTGCACATTCTGGAAAGACTGTGCGAGCAGCAGCAGGCCATAGTGGAGTTTCAGCTGCAGCACGCACGCGTGAGTCGCTCTGCGGAACAGCACCACTTCACCACCAATAACTGGGCCTCCATGCGAGACCTGTGTGCCTTGTTGCGCTGTTTTGAGTACTCCACCAACATGGCCAGTGGCAATGACGCCGTTCTCAGCTTAACTATCCCACTTCTATGGAAAAAAAAATCGCAAAAAGCGTATTTTGATTGGTTTGCGCAAAAGTTATCGTGTTTACTAACAAAGGGAAAGATTTTTGTCATTTTTGTTGTTTTTTTTTTTAACGCGTAATGGCGGCGATCTGCGATTTTTTTTTGCGGTACTGCGACATTGCGGCGGACAGATCGGACCCTTGACTGACATTTTTGACACTTTTGGGGTTACCAGTGACATTTCTACAGTAATCAGTGCTATATATATGCACTGTTACTGTAAAAATACACTGGTAGTGAAGGGGTTAACTTTATTTGGGAGGGAGGGGCTGTGTGTGTCCCTAGGGGCGTGCTTTCTACTGTGATTGGCTGTGGCTTGAGCTGTAAGGACACTGATCAACGGATCTACATAGTAGATCCATGTGATCAGTGTCTTTACAGCGAGGAGAATGACAGGTGGCTTGTTTACACAAGCTGCCTGACATTCTCCCTCTCCCCCGCCGATCGCCGAGTGGCCGGCGGACATTGGGTCCGCTGGTCACACGCGCGGGGGGGTCCGTGACCACGCGGGAGCGGGAGCGCGCCTCCGACGGCGCGCGCTCGCTCCCTAGACCCTCACAAGCAAGCAACGTAGCCCTACGTTAGTTTGCCTGTTAGGGGCTGACCGCCGACGTAGATAGTCGTGCGGCGGTCGGCAAGTGGTTAAAATCTATACCAGAGTCAAGGGCTTGGTATGGATTCTGGGGGGGGGACCCCACACCGTGTTTTCTTAAAATTCTGTCATAGGGTTCCCCTTAACCACTTAAATACAGAGCTCTTTCACCCCCTTCCTGCCCAGACCAATTTTTTTTAGCTTTCAGTGCTCATTGGCATCTATGGGAAATATTGGTCAGATTGACATGGCACTGCTCCCGAAATATAAGTGACAGGGACACAAAACTTGGGGAACACCAAGAGGGGACCCAGGACTATCCAAACATTATAAAAGTGGAGTATGCCTGTACACTACACTGACTGCATTAATCTGACTGAACACACTATCCACTAACTACCTGCCTAATCTCTATTTTCACACACTATTCATGGCTGCCGTGTAAGCAGCTTACGTTCAACTTGAACAGAGCCCGTCCCTACTAAAATGCATTAACTTTTCTTGATTTTTTGTTTTTATGTATAATAAAAATAAGGCAACTAATTCACACAGCTTCTGACCCATCTATTAAAAGCTTAAAATGCTTTGCATTACATGCTTACATTGCTGCATATGCAATACACATTACCCTTACTTTGTATGTGCCTTATACATTCGAAATCCATTGTAATTTGTAAATGAGAAAGCAATATATGAATGCGATCTAGCACATATTACCTGTATGGCAGAGCCTGATTTCTTTCCCAGATGCTTCTCCACACTTCAGATTTCTGAATGGATCGCAATAAACCTTAGTTCACACTCCACTCTTGATGTGTTTTCCTTCACCATGCACAGGACCTTCAGCTATCACCCTACTACTTCTTCTATTTGTGTCTCACTAGCTTGTCATGGATAGGACACCACTACAGGTCTATCAGAGCAGTACTACTGATTTTCCCATATGAACAGCGGATCTTTCGTTTCTATTTTTTTTTCTCTCTCTCTCTCTCTCCTTCTCTCCTTCCTTCCTTCTCTCTCTCTCTCTCTCTCTCTCTCTCCCCTTCCCTCTCTCTCTCTCCTTCTCCTAGACCTCCTTGGGTAAAAACATTTCCTCTCCAAAATTAAGCACTCCCAGTTAACAAATTACACCCTGGATCTTTTAACCCATCTGATTATCCAGTGATCCCAATCATCTCTTCATTCTTGACTTCTCTGTTGTTATGGTTTTAAGGAATAGTACATTTCGACAAAATTGTAGTTAACTTTATTTACTGAAGCTTTGTCCTTCACACTTTAAATAGAAGATTGATGACTTGTCTGCCTTAATTTCAACTCTGTTGAGGAGGTGTAATGTTCTGGTACCTTTGGTACCCTAATTCCACTTTTCCTAAGTGTATGCGCCCCACCATTCTCTTTTGGTAAGGTGCGCATACACCTTTAAGACCGATGCTGTCATCACTGAGCGCCGCTGGAGCGGCTATTTCAACCTCCGGCGGTCTCACTCACATGTTCGTTCAACGCCGCATAATCTGCCTTGAAGCTCTCATGCTTGCAAGCATACCTCGCTATCGGAACCACGCTGCTGATCCCTGTATCCCGCTACCGGATCATCCGCTCTTGCCGAACCTCTCCTCTACTACATTGCTACTAGTGATAAGTACCCCACAGGGGAAACCTCTATAACCTTCATACTAAAGCTTACACTATCTAGCTCTGCATACTAAGGACTATTACTACATCTGCATTAACTAAGATTGCTAGCTCTTGAGCCTAATACCATCTGCTCTTGCACTGGGTTGGTCTATCCTGTATGTTCACCTGCTACTCTATCATCTGCTACCATACATGATTGCTAAACCTATCTGCATCCCATCTGCTACTATCTTACTTTCAAGAACATTCCTTTCAAGTGTCTGTCATCTACCATCTCTACCCAACCTGTCTCTTCAGCCTATCATCACTATATTACTATACATATAAGTCACTCTAGGAACATCTTATTGAGTGTGTGTATCTACTTGCTGAATTGAGACTATCCACACATGATGAGTCTTGGGAGTTGGGATTGGTGTCTCAGCATTTCTCTACATGACTACTGAAGTGGAATATTTCTGCAGCTGTAAATCCACATTATACATAAAACGCAGGAGCGTTACAGATTGAACGAACCTCAAATGGATTCAGCAGAAATAACCACTCAGGTGACACAATTAAAACAGCAAGTAACTGCGTTAATACACGCACTTGCTGAATTAAGAGAAGAAAATCAGGCTCTGACGCAGCAGGTAACCAGACTGACACAACTTACCACTGCTCAGTCCCCTGAACCCAAAATAAATCCTCCTTTGGTATTTACAGGCGATCGCAAAAAATTTCGCTAATTTAAAAACGCATGTGAGTTACTTTTCTTGCTAAAACCCCGTACCTACCTTACTGATCACATTAAGGTTTGTACTATTATTTCTTACCTAACAGGCGATCCTCGGGCCTGGGCAGACTCTCTTTTTGAGAAAAACGATCAGCTTCTCAAATCCTATGCCTTATTTCTAGCAGAACTTACTAGCCTATATGATGATCCCAATAGGCAGAGTACTGCCGATCTTCAATTAAGGTCCTTGAAACAAGGTAGGAGACCTGTGGAAGACTTTGTCGCAGAATTCAAGAGATGGACCCTTGATTCAGAATGGAATAATGCATCTCTGAAAACTCAATTTAGGCTTGGCCTATCAGAGGCCGTTAAAGACGAGCTCGCCCGAGCGGATCTGCCAAAAACCCTGGATGCATTGATACAACTCAGTATCACCATAGATAGAAGACTACGAGAAAGAAAGGCTGAAAAAATTGGGAATGCCATTATCCAGTTCTTCTTGGATTTCGGCCGATGACCCCACTCCTATGGAGGTAGGAACCATACGCCCACCTCTATCAACTATGGAAAGAGCCAGAAGACGATCTGGTAATCTCTGCTTGTATTGTGCATCCCCGGATCACAAGATAAACGTCTGTCCCCTAGTCTACAAAAAGAAGGGTGAGTGTTCACATGTCCTCCTAGGGGGATTGACAACTTCAATTACTAACCCTTACCTTTTTGTTTGCTTAACATTACAGTGGGACCAGAACAGGATTACTACTAAGGCCATGATTGACACAGGATCTTGTGGAAATTATATTGACATACGTTTTGCTGCTTTAAATAAAGATCCTATTATTTCTAAACCTAAACCTGTCTCAGTGAGTCTTATTAACGGTGTTCCTTTATCCTCTGGTCCGATCACTGATCAGACACAGGCACTCCTAGTCACTACTAACGGGTCTCATATGGAGACCACTACCTTCGATCTAATACCTTCACCCCACTTTCCCATTGTTTTGGGACTTCCCTGGTTACACACACATCAACCAACCATAGATTGGAAGGAACGGACCCTGGCCTTCCTCTCTTGCTATTGCGAGGGTACGTGTAACCTCCCGTCTTCCGGGAAGATCCTGTCTGTGGTGACAGATGAGATTGCACCACTATGTTATCAGGATCTCTCTGAGGTTTTTCTTGAGAAAAATGCTCAAGCACTACCTCCCCATCGAGACTATGATTGTAGTATTGATCTACTCCCAAATAGCAAATTGCCGTTCGGTCATGTTTATCCTCTTTCACAGGATGAACTTTCCCATCTCAAAGAATATTTGGATGAGAATTTGAAAAAAGGTTTTATTAGACCTTCCACTTCTTCCACAGCAGCAGGACTCTTTTTTGTCCGCAATAAGGACTCAAGTCTCAGGCCTATCATCGACTATAGGCAATTGAATGCTATTACAATAAAAGATCGCTATCCTCTACCGCTTATCCCTGAGCTCATTGAGCAGGTGCGTGGAGCTACCTATTTTTCAAAATTGGACCTGAAAGGGGAATACAATCTCATTCGAATCCGTGATGGACATGAGTGGAAGACTGCATTCAGAACCAGATACGGATTTTTCGAATATCTTGTAATGCCATTCGGGCTATGCAACGCCCCTGCAGCCTTTCAACGATTTATAAACGATATTTTCAGAGACTTACTAGATGTCTGTGTTGTGGTATATCTGGACGATATACTTATATATTCACGATCCTTGTCTGAACACATAAGACATGTAAGACTAGTATTATCGAGATTGCTTGCACACAACCTATACGTGAAACTGAAAAAATGCTTGTTTCATAAAGAAGAGGTACTGTTTCTAGGCTACATCATATCCAAAACAGGAATCAAGATGGACATGAGTAAGATATCCTGCATTCAGGATTGGCCTACACCAATCACCCGCAAGGCGCTACAGCGATTCCTTGGATTTTCTAATTTCTACAGGAAATTCATCAGGAACTTCTCTGCCATTGTGAGACCCCTCACACAGCTCACTAGCATTAAGAGACCATTCAAATGGTCAGATGAAGCAAATAAAGCTTTTCACCTGTTAAAGACAAGGTTTACTTCTGCTCCCATACTACGCCATCCAGACCCATCCCTCCAATACATTCTGGAAGTAGATGCGTCAAACATGGCAGTAGGAGCAATACTCTCCCAACGACCAACTAACACTTCACCACTCCATCCAGTCGCCTTCTTTTCTAAATCCTTAAGCAGTCCAGAGGTAAATTACCCCGTGGGTGAAAAGGAACTGCTTGCTATAAAATTGGCTCTGGAGAATTGGCGACATCTACTCGAAGGCACCCGATTACCAATACTTATATACACGGACCATAAAAATCTTCAATATCTTCAGACTAACAAAACTCTCTCTCACCGACAGGTACGATGGTCACTATTCTTTCTAAGGTTTAACTTCCTAGTGACCTACACACCTGCAGATAAGAACAAAAAGGCGGATGCACTATCACGGCTAACTGAAGAAAACTACTTCGAAATCCCTTCCGTTCCTATAATACCCCACAAGCGTATTACTGGAGTTGTCCGTTCTTTGAAGGAAGAGGTTTTGCATGGTATAAGTTTGGATTCACCCCCACCACAACTAAATACCGATGCAGAAGGCTTCCTCTACTACAACAACAAACTTTACATACCACCTACCATGCGCACCAAGATCTTGGAATTATCGCATGATGTGCCTATGGCAGGACATATGGGTATGACAAAGACTCTTAATCTGATTACCAGACAATTCTGGTGGCCTGACATGAAAACATCTATACAAAAATTCGTCTCTTCATGCAATGTCTGTGCCAGGTCCAAAATTGACACTACGAGACCATCCGGTCTACTATGCAGTCTACCAATACCCCAAACTCCATGGGAAGTTGTGTCCTTGGACTTTATAGTAGAACTACCTCCTTCCAAAGGATTTAATACCATCTTGGTGTCAGTGGACCATCTGACAAAGATGGCACATTTCATTGCTATTCGAAGACTACCTTCGTCCAAACAAACGGCAGAACTCCTGATGAAACATGTCTTTAAGTTACATGGTATCCCAAAAACTCTTCTGTCTGACCGTGGATCACAATTTATTTCCAAGTTCTGGCAAGAACTATGTCACATACTACGAATTGAGCGGAAGCTCACTTCTCCTTACCATCCGCAGACCAACGGACAGACTGAAAGAGTCAACCAATGCATCGAGCAATATTTACGTTGTTACACTTCTTACCAACAGGATGATTGGGTGGATCTTCTCCCTCTGGCAGAATTTGCCTACAACAACGCAACCCACAGTACCACCAAGCAGAGTCCGTTCTACTTGAACTATGGGTTTCATCCCTCTATTCTTCCACCACGCATCCTTCCTTCAAATAACCCAGTAGCCTCAGACTATCTTACCCAAATAAAGGACTCTCTGGGTTTGCTTAATACTACCATTGCACACGCTCATAGTCAACAAAAGAAGTACTATGATCTTCGCAGAAGACCTTCTCCTCAGTATGCTATTGGGGACCTCGTTTGGCTCTCAACAAAAAATTTAAGACTGAAAATCCCTAGCAAAAAGCTTGGACCTCTCTTCTTGGGACCTTTCCCAAACAAGAAACTTATTGGAAAAGCTGCAGTACAGTTTACATTGCCAATAGACCTCAAAATACATCCCATTTTCCATGTGTCGCTACTGAAGCCCCATGTTCCTGACCAAGGAATAAGGCCTACTATCCCACTTCCTCCTCCTGTACAAGTTGAAGGTGGAGAAGAATATGAGATAAAAGAGATTCTAGATTCTCGTATCCACAGAAGAAAACTTCAATACTTAGTTCGATGGAAGAACTATGGGCCCCAAGACGACACCTGGCTAAACACCTCTGACATACATGCCCCTAGATTAATCCGCAACTTTCATGCGAAGTACCCAGACAAACCAGCTCCAGAGGCCTTCAGGAGCCGGCCTTAAGGGGGGGGGGTACTGTAATGTTCTGGTACCTTTGGTACCCTAATTCCACTTTTCCTAAGTGTATGCGCCCCACCATTCTCTTTTGGTAAGGTGCGCATACACCTTTAAGACCGATGCTGTCATCACTGAGCGCCGCTGGAGCGGCTATTTTAACCTCCGGCGGTCTCACTCACATGTTCGTTCAACGCCGCATAATCTGCCTTGAAGCTCTCATGCTTGCAAGCATACCTCGCTATCGGAACCACGCTGCTGATCCCTGTATCCCGCTACCGGATCATCCGCTCTTGCCGAACCTCTCCTCTACTACATTGCTACTAGTGATAAGTACCCCACAGGGGAAACCTCTATAACCTTCATACTAAAGCTTACACTATCTAGCTCTGCATACTAAGGACTATTACTACATCTGCATTAACTAAGATTGCTAGCTCTTGAGCCTAATACCATCTGCTCTTGCACTGGGTTGGTCTATCCTGTATGTTCACCTGCTACTCTATCATCTGCTACCATACATGATTGCTAAACCTATCTGCATCCCATCTGCTACTATCTTACTTTCAAGAACATTCCTTTCAAGTGTCTGTAATCTACCATCTCTACCCAACCTGTCTCTTCAGCCTATCATCACTATATTACTATACATATAAGTCACTCTAGGAACATCTTATTGAGTGTGTGTATCTACTTGCTGAATTGAGACTATCCACACATGATGAGTCTTGGGAGTTGGGATTGGTGTCTCAGCGTTTCTCTACATGACTACTGAAGTGGAATATTTCTGCAGCTGTAAATCCACATTATACATAAAACGCAGGAGCGTTACAGGAGGCAAGTTTGAGGACCCCCAGAGGAAGTACAGTCAATGATGCCATACTCCCCTGTGTTGATAGAACCCAGACATGTCATTGACTACATGGAGCCTTCTCATCAAAAGACTACTCAGGAGAAGGACATCATCTTAAACCCTCCAAGTTTTACTATTGGACAATAAGTAAATAGCAGAACATTGATCTGTAGTGATATTCAGTGTTAGCGCAGGCAGAAGAAAAACTAGCTCAGTCTATGCAAAAGGGGGATAAGACATTCTTCAGATATATAAATGAAAAAAGGAAATTAAAACAAGGAATAACTAAATTAAAAACAAAGGACGGAAGGTATGTAGAAGAGAATAAAGGGCTAGCCGACTGCCTTAATGAATACTTCTGTTCAGTTTTTACAGAAGAAAAAGAAGGAGAAGGACCTCCACTTGAATGGATGACTAATGAATTGTTTGATGCATGTGTCTTTACAGAGGAAGACGTTCTAAGATTGCTGTCTAAAGTGAAGACAAATAAGTCACAGGGTCTTGATGAGATACACCCAAAATTATTAAAAAAGCTTAGTGGTGAGCTGGCAAAACCATTAACAGATTAATTTAACCAATCATTAGTAAGTAACAGGAGTCGTCCCGGAAGATTGGAAATTGGCAAATGTCGTGCCCATTCACAAGAAAGGTAGTAGGGAGGAATCGAGCAACTATAGACCAGTGAGTCTGACATCAATAGTAGGCAAATTAATGGAAACCCTATTAAAGGATAGGATTGTGGAACATCTTAAATCCCATGGATTGCAAGATGAAAAACAACATGGGTTTACTTCAGGGAGATCATGTCAAACAAATCTTATAGATTTTTTTGACTGGGTGACTAAAATAATAGACGGTGGAGGTGCAGTAGACATTGCATATCTAGATTTTAGTAAGGCTTTTGATTGTCCCACATAGAAGACTTATCAATAAACTGCAGTCATTGAGCATGGACTCCCATATTGTTGAGTGGATTAGGCAGTGGCTGAGTGACAGACAACAGAGGGTTGTAGTCAATGGAGAACATTCAGAACAAGGTCATGTTACCAGTGGGGTACCTCAGGGATCTGTATTGGGACCAATTTTGTTTAATATCTTCATAAGTGATATTGCAAAAGGCCTCAATGGTAAGGTTTGTCTTTTTGCTGATGACACAAAGATATGTAACAGGGTTGATGTTCCTGGAGGGAAACGCCAAATGGAAAAGGATTTAGGAAAATTAGAAGAATGGTCAGAACTCTGGCAACTGAAATTTAATGTGGATAAGTGCAAGATAATGCACCTGGGGCGTAAAAACCCAAGGGCAGAATATAGAATATTTGACACAGTCCTGACCTCAGTATCTGAGGAAAGGGATTTACGAGTAATTATTTCAGAAGAGTTAAAGGTGGGAAGACAATGTAATAGAGCAGCACGAAATGCCAGCAGAATGCTTGGATGTATAGGGAGAGGTATAAGCAGTAGAAAGAGAGAAGTGCTTATGCCACTGTACAGAACACTGGTGAGACCTCACTTGGAGTATTGTGCGCAGTACTGGAGGCCATATCTCCAGAAGGATATAGATACTCTAGAGAGAGTTCAGAGAAGAGCTACTAAACTAGTACATGGATTGCAGGAAAAAACTTACAAGGAAAGGTTAAAGGACCTTAACATGTATAGCTTGGAAGAAAGAAGAGACAGAGGGGATATGATAGAAACTTTTAAATACATAAAGGGAATCAACTCGGTAAAGGAGGAGAGCATATTTAAAAGAAGAAAAACTACCACAAGAGGACACAGTTTTAAATTAGAGGGGCAAAGGTTTAAAAGTAATATGAGGAAGTATTACTTTACTGAGAGAGTAGTGGATGCATGGAATAACCTTCCTGCAGAAGTGGTAGCTGCAAATACAGTGAAGGAGTTTAAGCATGCATGGGATAGGCATAAGGCTATCCTTCATATAAGATAGGGCCAGGGACTATTCATAGGATTCAAATATATTGGGCAGACTAGATGGGCCAAATGGTTCTTATCTGCCGACACATTCTATGTTTCTATGTTAGGCTTACATGCACTGTGTAACCCACTGAGAAGAAAATTACAGAAGTCTAATATCAAAACAGGTTTAGGTACACATACCAGCAGTCTGTTAAAATACTTTGGATGACTTTTTCCGAAATTCCATTATGATGACTTAGAGAACATCCCATCATCTGAGGAAGCCACGTGACTCTGTGTTGTAATGTGTAGGGAAGGGGCAACTGACTTCACGACACTCTGTGTTCAACTGAGAGTAGTAAAACAAACTGCAAAGCTATATTGATGATCTTTGCTATTGCCATGGTAACATTTTATCCTGTTTAGACCTTTTTAATGTTAGTGATATTTTAAAGGAGTAGGAATAAAGGAAATGTATTTTATGATATAAGCACTATTGTTGGCGAGGTATTTTTTCCCATGGGCATGGATGTTCCTTATATGGTTTGAGGACACCTACACAGCGAAGCACAGGGGAAGAAGAAAAGTCTGAGGTATTTACTTATTGAATAAATCAGTTTGAGTCCTGGAAGGACAAAAGCACTTTTTTACCATAGTTTGTTGTTAGATCATACGCTACCAGGTGGGAACACATCTGGTGGAGGGGGAACACCTCCATTACTATTGAATTAAGCACCCTGCATGGATATATAAAGAGAAGATACATTTATGTAGAAAAGCACTATTATTATTTGGATTGCACAAAAAATGTTAGTTTTGTTTTACATTTTTGCATATATGATTGAGGATTATGTTTGTTTCAGGTTTTACTCTCATTTGAAAGATGTTATGAAGATTTAACAGCACAATTATTGGCTATTCACTGAATGTTTCATGATTTTTATGCCAAATTAGGTTGAATGGTAAAAGATATTTAGATAGGGTAGAGTGGCATAATACGATTTTATGTTTACATTCATTAGCCCTCATCTATTACTCTGACTCCTACAGTTTGACCTATTTAATATATATATATATATATATATATATATATATATATATATATATATATATATATATGTATATATATATACAACCCCAATTCCAAAAAAGTTGGGACACTGTACAAATTGTAAGTAAAAAAGGAATGGACTAATTTATAAATCTCAAAATCTCATATTTTATTCACAATATAATATAGATAACATATCAAATGTTGAAAGTGAGACATTTTGAAATGCCATGCCAAATATTGGCTCATTTTGGATTTCATGAGAGCTACACATTCCCAAAAAGTTGGGACAGGTAGCAATAAGAGGCTGGAAAAGTTAAATGTACCTATAAGGAACAGCTGGAGGACCAATTTGCAACTTATTAGGTCAATTGGCAACATGATTGGGTATAAAAAGAGCCTCTCAGAGTGGCAGTGTCTCTCAGAAGTCAAGAGGGGCAGAGAATCACCAATTCCCCCAATGCTGGGGCGAAAAATAGTGGAGCAATATCAGAAAGGAGTTTCTCTTAGAAAAATTGCAAAGAGTTTAAATTTATCATCATCTACAGTGCATAATATCATCCAAAGATTCAGAAACTCTGGAACAATCTCTGGGCAAAAGGGTCAAAAAACCATACTGGACGTCCGTGATCTTTGGGCCCCTAGGCGGCACTGCATCACATACAGGAATGCTACTGTAATGGAAATACCAACATGGGCTCAGGAATACTTCTAGAAAACATTGGGGGTAAACACAATCCACTGTGCCATTCGCCGTTGCTGGCTAAATCTCTATAAGCCAAAAAAGAAGCCATATCTAAACATGATCCAGAAGCGCAGGCATTTTCTCTAGGCCAAGACTGATTTAAAATGGACTGTGGCAAAGTGGAAAACTGTTATGTGGTCAGACTAATCAAAATTTGAAGTTCTTTTTTGAAAACTGGGACGCCATGTCATCCAGACTAAAGAGGACAAGGACAATCCAAGTTGTTATCATCGCTCATTTCAGAAGTCTGCATCTCTGACGGTATGGGGTTGCATAAGTGTGTATGGCATGGGCAGCTTACACATCTGGAAAGGCACCATCAATGCTGAAAGGTATATCCAACTTCTAGAACAACATATGCTTCCATCCAGACGTTGTCTCTTTCAGGGAGGACCTTGCATTTTCCAACATGACAATGCCAGACCACATACTGCATCAATTACAACATCATGGCTGCGTAGAAAAAGGATCCGGGTACTGAAATGGCCAGCCTGCAGTCCAGATCTTTCACCCATAGAAAACACTTGGTGCATCATAAAGAGGAAGATGCGACAAAGAAGACCTAAGACAGTTGAGCAACTAGAAGCCTGTATTAGACAAGAATGGGACAACATTCTTATTCCTAAACTTGAGCAACTTGTCTCCTCAGTCCCCAGACATTTGCAGACTGTTATAAAAAGAGGAGGGGATGCCACACAGTGGTAAACATGGCCTTGTCCCAACTTTTTTGAGATGTGTTGACTAGGGTTGAGCGAACCCAGACTGTATTGTTCGGGTTCGTACCGGACTTTTGGGTATTCGGTACCCGGACCCGAACATTTCACTGTATGTTCGGGTACTGTCCGTTGTTCGGTAATGTTATTTGATGTTTTGGCGCGGTTTTAATGGCGCGGTTTTAACAGGTGCAAGGCAGCCAATCAGCAAGCGTTTAACTAGTGTGCCCTAGAAGCCATCACAGCCATGCCTACTAATGGCATGACTGTGATTGGCCAGTGCAGCATGTGACCCAGAGTCTATATAAGCTGGAGTCACATAGCGCCGCGCGTCACTCTGCTCAAACTATACTAGGGAGAGATTCCTGATACTTTTGCTGAGGGAGAGATAGGAGATTACTGTAGGGTCAGGCTGGAGATTGCTTTGAGGGAAAGCATAGGAAGGATCTTTAATCAGACAGCGATCTACATTGATTTGATTGTGTGGGGGTGTAGTGCACAATCTTTTTGCCCTGAGGGAGAGATAGGAGATTATTGTAGGGTCAGGCTGGAGATTGCTTTGAGGGAAAGCATAGTAAGAATCTTCTTTAATCAGACAGCGATCTACATTGATTTGATTGTGTGGGGGTGCAGTTCCTTCATATTTAATTTTGACATACAGTGTTTAGACAGACACTGCTTTTCTAACCTGCTCTTCAAAAAGCACCAATGTAAGGGGAAAATAATTATTTTTCAGTATTTTAGGGGAAAAAAACTATTTTCAGTTTTTCATTCAAATGGGGTTTTTTTTATTCAATAGCGGAATAGAAAAACCACAGTATCCAACCTGTTAGGCGTGCATTTAAAAAAGAAAAAAAAAATTCCTTCATATTTAACTTTGACATACAGTGTTTAGACAGACACTGCTTTTTTAACCTGCTCTTCAAAAAGCACCAATGTAAGGGAAAAAAAAAAATTTTTCATGTTTTCATTCAAATGTTTTTTTTTTTATTCAATAGCGGAATAGAACAACAACAGTATCCAACCTAGGCGTGTGGTGTGTAGCTGGCTAGCGGCCATTTCATGCAAGCTCAGTGCATATATGTCTGCTTAATCTGCATTTAAAAAAGAAAAAAACTTTTTTCCTTCATATTTTACTGTGACTTTCAGCGTGTAGACACTGCATTTCAAATCTGCTATTCAGCAAGCACCAATTAAGGGTACAATTATTTTTCAGATTTTCATTCATACGTTACAGTGCTATACACCCATTGCATACTGTTGTTGTATTCCGCTTTGCAATAAAAACCCGTTTAGGGGATAAAAAGCTAATTGCGGCCCTGTCTGCATATGTTACAGTGAGATATAACCATTGCATACTGTTGTATTCCGCTTTGCAATAAAAACCCATTTAGGGGATAAAAAGCAATTTGCGACCCTGTCTGCATATGGTACAGTGAGATACACCCATTGCATACTGTTGTATTCCGCTTTGCAATAAAAACCCATTTAAGGGAATGAAAAGTAAATTGCGGCCCTGTCTGCATATGTTACAGTGAGATACACCCATTGCATACTGTTGTATTCTGCTTTGCAATAAAAACCCATTTAGGGGATAAAAAGTTAACTGCGGCCCTGTCTGCATATGGTAGAGTGAGATACACCCATTGCATAATGTTCTATTCCGCTTTGCAATAAAAACCCATTTAGGGGATAAAAAGTTAATTGCGGCTCTGTCTGCATATGTTACAGTGAGATACACCCTTTCTATACTGTTGTTCTATTCCGCTATTCAATAAACACCCATTTAGGGAAAAAATATTAATTTGCGGCCTAGTCTGTATCTGTACGTGTGAGATACACCCATTACATACTGTTCTATTCCGCTTTGCAATAAAAACACATTTAGGGGATAAAAAGTTAATTGCGGCCCTGTCTGCATATGTTACAGTGAGATACACCCTTTCTATACTGTTGTTCTATTCCACTATTCAATAAACACCCATTTAGGGGAAAAATATTAAATTGCGGCGTAGTCTGTATCTGTACATGTGAGATACACCCATTGTATACTGTTGTTCTATTCCGCTAATCAATAAACACCCATTTAGGGAAAAAATATTAAATTGCGGACTAGTCTGCATATGTTACTGTGAGATACACCCTTTGGATACTGTTGTTCTATTCCGCTATTCAATAAACACCCATTTAGGGAAAAAATATTAAATTGCGGCCTAGTCCGCATATGTTACAGCTCAACAAGGCACACAGGTCTCGCATGGAGGCTCAGTTACTGGTGGTGAAGTGGTGCTGTTCCGCAAAGCGACTCATGCATGCGTGCTGCAGCTGAAACTCCATGGCCTGCTGCTGCTCGCACAGTCTGGCCAGCATGTGCAAGGTGAAGTTCCACCTTGTGGGCACATTACATATGAGGCGGTGAGCGGGAAGGCCGAAGTTATGCTGCAGCGCTGACAGGCGAGCAGCAGCAGACTGAGAATGCCGAAAGTGCGCACAGACGGCCCGCACTTTTTGCAGCAGCTCTGACATATTGGGGTAATTTCTAAGGAACCTCTGCACCACCAAATTCAGCACATGCGCTAGGCAAGGGATGTGTGTCAAACCGGCTAGGCCCAGAGCTGCTACGAGATTTCGCCCATTATCGTACACCACCAGGCCGAGCTTGAGGCTCACTGGCACCAACCACTCATCGGTCTGCTGTTGAATGCCCCTCCACAACTCCTGCGCGGTGTGTGGTTCTTCCCCCAAACAGGCAAGTTTTAAAACTGCCTGCTGTCGTTTACCCCTGGCTGTGCTGAAGTTGGTGGTGAAGGTGTTACCCTGACCGGATGAGGAGGCGGTAGAGGATGAGGAAGCAGAGTAGGAGGAGTTAGGAACAGGAGGCAAACTGAAGCGCACTGCAATCCTCGGGTGTGGAAGGACATGCCCCAAACTGCTATCCGCCTCAGGCCCAGCCGCCACTGCATTTACCCAGTGTGCTGTTAGGGAGATATAACGTCCCTGACCGTGCTTACTAGTCCACGTATCCGTAGATAGGTGGACCTTGCCACAGATGGCGTTGCGCAGTGCACACCTGATTTTGTCACCCACTTGCTTGTGCAGGGAAGGGATGGCTTGCCTGGAAAGGTAGTGGCGGCTGGGCACAACGTACTGTGGGACAGCCACCGCCATAAATCTTTTAAAACTCTGCGTCTCCACCAGACGGAATGACAGCATTTCAAAGGCCAGGAATTTTGAAATGCTGCATTCAGGGCCAGGGATCGCGGGTGGGTAGGGGGGGTACTTTCATCTTCCGCTCTAGTGTTTGGGAGATAGAAAGCTGAACGCTTCCACGGGACATTGTGGAGATGGTTGTTGGTGACCCAGGTGGTGGTGTTGCTGGCAGATCCTCTGTTTACGGGGTGGCAGGTGCCGGTCTCACTACAGAGGTGGATGAAGAGGCCGAGACTGCAGCAGCAGAAGAGGAAGCAGCAGGAGCCAGAGACCTTTCTTGGTTTTTGAGGTGTCTACTCCACTGCAGCTCGTGCTTTGCACTTAGATGCCTGGTCTTGCAGGTTGTGCTCAGGTTGAGAAGGTTTATGCCTCCCTTAAGGCCCTGATTGCACAGCGTGCAAACCACTCATGTCCTGTCATCATCACATTGTCCGAAGAACTGCCACGCTAGGGAACTCCTTAGAGTTGGCTTTGGTGTGCTCGGTCCCTTGCTGCGTTGGGCAGTAGCAGGTGTAGTGTCTAGGGCACGGCCACTCTGCTTTTGCACCCTGCTCCCTCTTCTGCTGTGCTGGTGGCTTTGTGCGACCACCGCCTCTTCCTCCAAGCTACTCAGGTCACCTGCATGATGTTCATTCCATGTGGGGTCGAGGACCTCATCATCCTCCACATCATCTTCCACCCAGTCTTCACCCCTGCAACCCTTGTCGGTCTCCACAATTCGGAATTCCGCAGCAGTTGGCACCTGTGTTTCATCATCATCCGAGACGTGCTGCGATGGTCCTCCCATGTACTAATCTTGAGACATAAGTGGTTGGGCATCGGTGCACTCAATCTCTTCCACTTCTGGGCCAGGGCTAGGTGGATGGCCCTAGGAAACCATGCTAACAGAGTCATCAAAAAGAAGCAGAGATTGCTGCATGACTTGGGGCTCAGACTGCTTATCTGATTTGCAAGGGGGTGAGGTGAAAGATTGATGCAGCTGAAAAAGGTGTTTTACTTGTGCGTGTAGCTGGCACAGATCGACCATGTCCTCTCCTGGCAACAGGAGCTCCACCAGCAGCACCACGACCCAGCACTAACATGGTTGAGCAGTATTTGTGCACACGCCTAGACGTAGCTTGCCCTTTATGCCTTGGAGGTGCTGGCCTGCCCTGCAACCAGTGTATTATCTGCTGTATTTGATCTGTCTAACTCTTTTGGTGTGTACCCTTATTTAAAAAGAAATACAATTAAAAACAAAAACCAGTGTTGGCTACCTCGTCCTCCTCCACCGCCGCTTCCACCTACACCGCCACATCAACCGCCACCTCAACCTCCTACTCCATATGGGCCTCGTCCTCCTCCTACATCATTCAAGATGATTATTTTTTATTTTTCTGTTTTTTATGTTATTTTAAGTTATTTCCCTATCCACATTTGTTTGCAGAGCACTTGCCATGCTCTTAAGATGAATTTGCTGCCATTGCAGCCCTCTAGCCCTTTCCATGTTTGTTTTAGAGCCATTTTAGTGCTCAAAAGTTTGGGTATTCTATGACTTCAATGGGGTTCAGGATCGGGGTAAAGTTCGGGTTAAGTCCGGTTCACGAACCCGGACTTTTTTTTCAAGTTCGGCCAGACCCGCCTAAAATGGACATCCAGGTGTTCGCTCAACTCTAGTGTTGATGCCATGAAATTTAAAATCAACTTATTTTCCCCCTAAAATGATACATTTTCTCAGTTTAAATATTTGATATGTCATCTATGTTGTATTCTGAATAAAATATTGAAATTTGAAACTTCCACATCATTGCATTCTGTTTTTATTCACAATGTGTACAGTGTCCCAACTTTTTTGGAATCGGGTTTGTATATATATACTCTAAACTTACACAGGTGACTATTATTATTTACTTGCACAGCTGTAACAGATGCTAGGAATTATGTGCCCATTTACAAAGCAGAAACCCATGCTGAGCAACAACACCTATTTGATGGCTGAGTTGCTACAGGGAGAGACAAACATCAGAGGAATAATAACTCTATTTTCATTTCAGATAAAACACACTGTGGGGTTTATCTGACTTTACATGTTGTTTATTAGCTATTTCCCAAGTCAGCATACTACCAAAAGATTCATTAAACTGTACCACACTGATAAAGGACAACCAAAGCTCCCAGTTTTATTGTTACAGATTCAAATCTGGGTGAGAAAGTAAAAAATGGGAAACTGAGAACAAGTTTAACATATGAAGTCCCGGTTTTTAACAAAGGTATAATACACACATTCATAATACATATACACATATGTATAGATTTATTATTTATCCTGTACATATTTCTTGAACGATATTGAATTACTGACAATGCCCTTTTTTCTTCTAACACCACAATTAATTACTGCTACAAAAAACTAATACTAACGAAACCTAAAAAATGGCATCATTCATTGCACATTAAGAAAATAAATAAAAAAAAAAAACTTGGATTATATGGAATATAATCACTTTCCATACTATTTTTGCTACAAAGGTAAAGACAACACTTCCTACAACTGTGTGGATCCCCATTCACAGCATTAGAGACAACTTAATCCTTTTCTGCTTTCTTCCTTTTACAATTATTAGTGTGTCCCGCTAATAATGCTTGGTTATGCCACCTTCTCCCAGACTTCAGAACCACATAAACACCTTTCTAGCAGTCACTTAGTATTTCTAGTGACTTTTCATTACATTAGATCTGTTTACATCCCTCATTGAACATGATTCACAGTTATTTACCCCGAGAGCAATGGACTAATGTTTAATTCTTTTTTGTTTCCTTTAGATGCCAACTGTAAGACTTTTTAACTACCTCATTGTTGCAAAAGAGACATGCCGTATTACACAGTCTGATGCATGTTATAAAAGGCTTTCCAGACTGTGGAAATACTGTGACAGACTGCCTAGGCTACAGACTGCTAGACACAGAAAGAAAGAGATTGAATAATATTATTATAGAACACACACACTAAAATATCAATAAGTGATGAGAGGGCTCTAATTATCATCAATAACACACAACAAATGTATAAATATTGCAAAAAGCATATCGCCAACAGCCAGTACATTGCAGTGATAGCTTATCTGAAATAGAATTTATAATGTAACCATGATCAGTCCAAAAAACAAAATTGTGTGATCCATTTATACAATGTTTTAATAAAAAAAAAAAAAGGCTCAAAGTCATAATTGCAAAAACATAGTTAACATTCTTAGCAAAAATGTATATTTTTTATGGAGCAAAAGGCATCAAGAAAACAACTGCACAAACATTCTACTGCCAACATGCATACTGTTCTATCAGCCTTGAAGATAATAATTGCTGCTTAAACATATAGAGATGAAACAAAAAAATGTGTACTTATCGGCACAATTACCCCCAACTTAAGACAGAAGCCTTTTTTTTTTTTCGTTTTAAAAAGCATGGATTGGGGTGAGAACTTTTGATGGGTATATTTAACCTCTTTTTTAATCTGTCTGCTTCAAGATGCTTTCCCGATGACAAGCTACATTCCCACAGAGACCCTTTAATTTAGCACTAATCTGCTGGAAGTCTTGCACCTTGTGTTTTTTGCTTGGTCAATTGGGTTGCAGCTAGTGAGCTGCAGCTGTCAAAAGAAGAGTTCTAAACTCCAGAGTCATGTTGCAAAAATATTCCAATAGCCTGCCTGTTGCTTCAATGACAGCATGGTTGCCTGGAAGCTGAGGATCACCATGATCCTGCTAGATAGAGGAAGGGGATCTTGTGATGATTGCCAGAACCCTGCATAGGACTCATAGTATGAGACGTTCTTAAAAGAAAAACACACATATACAGGTGCATCTCAACAAATTAGAATACTGTACCGTCAAAAAGTTAATTTATTTCAGTAATTCTATGCAAAAAGTGAAACATATATATATTATATAAATTCATTACACACAGAGTGTATTTTTTAATTTGGATGGTTATGGCTTACAGCTTGTGAAAACCCAAAATTCAATATCTCAGACAATTTGAATATACATAAGTCCAATAATAAAGGATTTTTAATACAGAAATGTTGGCTTACTGAAAAGTATGTCCATGTATAGTATAGTATGCACTCAGTACTTGGTCGGGGGTCCTTTTGCATGAATACTGCATCAATGTGGCGTGGTATGGAGGAGATCAGCCTGTGGCACTGCTGAGGTGTTATGGAAGCCCAGGTTGCTGTCAAGCGTCTGTGGTAGTGAGCCCTTGTAGATCACCAACTCAGGGTTCCCAAGGATGTGGATTTTAAGCACCAGCCTGCATCTTCACCAGAGCCCCTGATGTTAGGAATGGACTTGTAGCAAGCTGGAACCAGATCGTGCCCCCCCCCCCCCCCCCCGCCCTCGGTACACCTAGCTGAGGATGCGGAGACCACTTGCGTGTACAAAGTACAAGCAGCAGACAATTGGAAATCCAGGAGACAAGCCAAGGTAAGGGCAGGTAGTGAACAAGCACAAAACATAAGTGAAGCTGGGTTCGATACACAGGTAGTCAGACACAGAATGAACAATGACAAGCGAATGGGAGCTCAGAGAACTGTGAAGTTGCTCAGACAACGTGGGTTACACTGAGCATGTCCTAAATAGGCCAGCAAACTAGGAGGTGGGCCAGGAAGTGATGGAAGGGAAGGAAATAAAAGCCAAACACAGCCAAACCACACATGTGAAAGGAATCAGATAAGGAAGCACTGTAGCAAGGAGGTAGGAATATACAAGCAGGATACTGCAGGCTAACTTGTGACAAAAAATAGTACATGCAGTATATGTAGTTTAATTTATACATCATTATACATTATACAGTTTATATATTATATGTAATAATAATATAATATAATAGAACTTTAAATATCATGAATTATAGTTTCAGTTGCATTCTATTCTC
Organism: Pelophylax lessonae; assembly: GCF_965119305.1. Taxonomy (NCBI): domain Eukaryota; kingdom Metazoa; phylum Chordata; class Amphibia; order Anura; family Ranidae; genus Pelophylax; species Pelophylax lessonae. Next base: position 167,653,806 of record NC_138768.1, read on the forward strand.
CCCTTTGCTGTAAGCCCTATTACTGCCTGTAGTTACTTACAGATTTCTAGTCAATGTCTTACATTCTCTGGAAAGTACAGTGCAAAAAGGCTAAGTTTCAAAAGAAAGAAAGTGAGGGAATCATGAAAGACTCCATCTAAAATTGACCCTATTGTAATGTACGACAAACTTGGGGAAAAAAATAGTTAGTAAGAATTTAGGCGCTTTAATAAATTTACTTTGAGCTTTTAGGTTTACGTTAGTGTTTTTTTAAATCATTTTTTTAACACTTTTCAAACAAGGTCTGGATGTCCTACTTTTTAAATTGACACTTTTATCTCTATTCCTACAGGATCATAATTATATTTACTAATGTTCTCACCAAGAAGTCTTGGTGCAAAATAACAAAAGAACAATGATAAAGCAGAGGCAAGACAGTGAGAAAAGGCAGGACACCGTTTTACGGTATAGACTACAATGTTTAGAAAGAAATCTTTTGGTGGAAAAAATGAAGACAGCTCACACTTGTGCTGATAATGAGCATCAATCCCTTAGTAATAACCTATTAGGTATATCATTAGCTTAATTTAGCTGCATGCTCAAAGTGCACTTTTAATAGTGCCGTAATAGCTGTGTTAATTAAGGTCATCTTTAAAAAAACATACTAAACAGAGATAATTCAATTACTTTTTTTTCTCACCATTGCTCATATAATTTACCTATCGCTAATCTGTCTCAATTTTCAGCAACAAGTTTTACCCATACAAATAGTACAAAGAGCATTCATTTGCATGAGAGTTTTCAATTTCAAAGGAAAAATAATATGGGAATATATTACAGGTGCATCTCAAAAATTAGGATAGCATCAAAACGGTATTTATTTCTGTAATTCAATTCAAAAAGAGAAATGCATACATTATATAGATGCATTACATATATCAAGCATTTCTTTCTTTTAATTTTGATGATTATGGCTTACAGCAAATGAAAACCCAAAATTCAGTATCTCAGAAAATTTGAATATTGGGAAAAAAGTTCAATATTGTAGATTCATGGTGTCACACTGTAATCAGCTAATTAACTCAAATACCTGTAAAGGTTTCCTGAGCTTTTAAATGGCATCTCAGTCTGGTTCAGTAGGTTACACAATCATGGGGAAGACTGCTGACTTGATAGTTGTCCATAAGACAGTCATTGACACCCTTCACAAACAGGATATGTCACAAAAGGTCATTGCTGAAGAAGCTGGCTGTTCACAGAGTGCTGTATCCAAGCATAATAATGGAAAGTTGAGTGGAAGGAAAAAGTGTGGTAGAAAAAAGTGCACAAGCATTAAGGATAACTGCAGCCTTGAGAGGATTGTGAAGCGAAGGTCATTCAAGAGTTTGGGAGAGATTCACAAGGAGTGGACTACAGCTGGTGTCAGTGCTTCAAGAGCCACCACACACAGACGTTTCCAGGACATGGGCTACAATTGTCACATTCCTTGTGTAAAGCCACTCCTGGAAGCAGAGACAACGTCAGAAGCGTCTTACCTGGGCTAAGGAAAAAAAAGCACTGAACTGTTGTTCAGTGGTCCAAAGTCGGATGAAAGTAAGGTTTTCATTTTATTTGCAAATCAAGGTTCCAGAGTCTGGAGGAAGAGTGGAGAGGCACAGTATCCAAGTTGCATGAGGTCCAGTGTAAAGTTTCCACAGTCAGTGGTGATTTGGGGAGCCATGCCTTCTGCCGGTGTTGGTCCACTATGTTTTGAGATGCTGATTTAATGGGACTTCGCACCTGCCCACACTGCCAAAAGTACTAATACCTGGTTTAATGATCATGGTATCACTGTGCTTAACCACTTGCCGACCGCTCACATTGGTGCTACTGCGGCAAAGTGGTTTGATTCTGTCCAGCGACGTAGACCTACGTCGCTGGACTCCTCCCCTTGTGGGCGGCGCGTGCGCACCGCCGGAAGCTCGCTCCCGCTGTATTCAGTTACAGTGGAAGTTGGGCCAGGGTGATCACCGCCGCTCTTCCCTGATCGTCGGGGATCGAGTGTGGAAATCTGCCCGCTTGTGTAAACAAAGCGGGCGGATCTCCTAAGTGACAGGCAGGTTACAGGATTCAATATAGCTGAACCTGCGATCTGTCCCTGTGTCACATAGTCCCCTTCCCCCACACACGTCAGTAAGCACCAGACATACATTAACCCCTTGATCACCAATAAAAATTAACCCCTTCCCTGCCAGTGTCATTTTTACAGTAACAGTGCATATTTATAGCCCTGATTACTGTAGTAATGTCACTGGTACCCCCAAAAGTGTCAAAAATGTCAGTCAAGGGTCCAATATGTCCGCCGCAATGTCGAAGTCCCGCAAAAAAAAATCGCAGATCGCCGCCATTACTAGTTAAAAAAAAAACAATAAAAATGACATAAATTTCCCGTAGTTAGTAGCTGCGATAACTTTTGCGCAAACCAATCAAAATACACTTATTGCGATTTTTTTTACGAAAAATATGTAGCAGAAAACAAATTGGCAAAAAATTTTGATTTTTACATTTTTTTTGGGGGGGAATTTCATATAAAAAATGTGAAAAATATTGTTATTTTTTCAAAATTGTCACTGTTTGTTTGTATATAGCGCAAAAAGTAAAAGTCGCACAGGTGATCAAATACCACCAAAAGAAAGCTCTATTTGTGGGAAAAATAAGGACATAAATTTAATTTGGGTACAGCATCGCACGACTGCGCAATTGTCCATTAAAATAACACAGTGCCGAATCACAAAATATGACCTGGTCAGGAAGGGGGTAAAATCTTCCGGTCTTAAAGCACATACGCACATTGACAATTTTTTTGTCAAAGACATGTAGCTAAATACATTTTGGCCTAAATATATGACAAAAATTGCATATATTGGATTTTTTTTAACTGTCAAAGTAGAAAAATATTGTTATTTTTTCAAAATTTTCGCATTTTTTTATTAATATCACAAAAAATAAAAAGCGCAGAGGTGATCAAATACCATCAAAAGAAAGCTCTGTTTGTGGGAAAAAAGGACATCAATTTCGATTGGGTACAGCATTGCATGACCGCGCAATTGTCAGTTAAAGTCGCACAGTGCCGAATTGCAAAAAGTGGCCTGGACGTAAGACAGCAAATCCTCCGGTGGTAAAGTGGTTAATTGGCCAGCAAACTTGTTTGACCTAAGCCCCATAGAGAATCTGTGGGGTATTGTCAAGGTACCAGACTCAACAATGCAGACAAGCTTAAGGCTGCTATCAAAGCAACTGTCACAAGGTAGCCTGCAGTTTCCTGTTTTATATATATATATATATATATATATATATATATATATATATGTAAAACATCTATTCCTAATCTATATAATTGTATCAAACATTGCTGCATTAGATATGTATACTCATCTAAGGGCCTTACCAGACCTCCTAACATTACATATACAGGTGCATCTCATAAAATTAGAATATCATCAAAAAGTTCATTTTTTTCAGTAATGCAATTCAAAAAATAAAACTCATATATTTTATATAGATGCGTTACACTCAGAGTGATATTTATTATAAGCATTTTTTTTCTTTAAATTTTAATGATTATGGCTTACAGCTGATGAAACCCCAAAATTCAGTATCTCAGAAATTTTGAATATGACTTAAAATGAATTAACACAGAAATGTTGGCTTACTGAAAAGTATGTCCACGTGCAGTATAGTATGCACTCAATACTTTGTCGGGGCCGCCTTCTCCAGAGTGCTCTGGACCTCAGACTGGGCCAAAGGTATACCTTCCAACAAGACAATGACCCTAAGCACACAGCTAAAATAACGAAGGAGTGGCTTCACAACAACTCCGTGACTGTTCTTGAATAGCCCAGCCAGAGCCCTGACTTAAACCCAATTGAGCATCTCTGGAGAGACCTAAAAATGGCTGTCCACCAACGTTTACCATCCAACCTGACAGAACTGGAGAGGATCTGCAAGGAGGAATGGCAGAGGATCCCCAAATCCAGGTGTGAAAGACTTGTTGCATCTTTCCCAAAAAGACTCCTGGCTGTATTAGATCAAAAGGGGGCTTCTACTAAATACTGAGCAAAGGGTCTGAATACTTAGGACCATGTGATATTTCAGTTTTTCTTTTTTAATAAATCTGCAACAATGTCAACAATTCTGTGTTTTTCTGTCAGTATGGGGTGCTATGTGTACATTCATGAGGAAGAAGAATGAACTTAAATGATTTTAGCAAATGGCTGCAATATAACAAAGAGTGAAAAATTTAAGGGGGTCTGAATACTTTCCGTACCCACTGTATGTAATTGCTCCAACCACAGTGTACCGACCCCCTCGTTACTTCTCATAGCCTACCCGGCTCAGCTTTTTACAAAGTTCCATAACCTGAAAAATTCTTTCTCAGATGTTTGCTTATATCATGTGCTCCAGAAGAAGCTTGGCATGCTAAGCGAAACATGTAGGGCAACTGGGATTTAATTCAACATCTGATTACCTATACTGTACAGACGACCTTCGGAGACGGCTACTATCCCTCTCCCTGGCCGTCTCATGTAACACAGGTTATTCTGTGATGTATGCGATTGTTGTTACAATTTTGTCTATCTAGTAGGTTGTGCAATCTCATTTGCACAGGGTTTTGAGGCTTTACCGCCGATTCCTTCTGTATGTTATTTATATGTGACTTTCTGTATATTTTTGGTATGTTTTTTTTTTTCTTGTTTCCAAATATATTTCTTTGTGATCTTCTTTAATAAAATATATACTTTTTTAATACCGGTGCCTATAAAGTCCCCATTTCTTCTTTTCTGTTTTCCAATTCCAGTATCAAGGATGTGGCACCCCTAACTATTTCTGTGAGCCTAGGTATCCTGCGACCTAAGTGCCCACATAAAAACTCTCGGATGCTAGTAAAAAAAAACTAGGCAACAACAACAACTACACAAAAAAATACACATACACACTGCACAACTGCTATAAAAAGAGCAAGGCAATAGCTACACATTTCACAGTGGATTGGACTGGACTCTGAGTCAGTGGAGGACTACCTCTGCGTGCAGTATGGCACTCACTGCAACTACTGCAGTGCAGTCAGTGCAATACTTCTAGAAGAAAGGCAAGGCAAGTAAGGCAACAGCTACACATGTCACAGTGGATTGGACTGGAGTCAGTGGAGGACTATCTGCACTGCTGTATGGCACTCATTGCAACTACTGCAGTCAGTTCAATACTGCTAGAAGAAAAGCAAGGCAACAGCTACACATGTCACAATAGATTGGACTGGAGTCAGTGGAGGACTCACTCCAGTATGGCACTCACTGCAACTACTGCAGTCAGTGCAATACTGCTAGAAGAAAAGCAAGGCAACAGCTACACAGTGGATTGGACTGTGTACTACCGCTGCAGTAGGGCACTCACTCACTGGAATAATTTTAAATCACTACTGCACTATTGCAGTAGTGATTTAAAATGATTGCAGCAGTGAGTGGCGTTCTACTGCAGCAGTAGTCCACAGGCACTGACTCATATCCACTGTCTATGTCTATTTATTTTTCTATCACTTTTGCACTGACTTCAGCGCAGCGCAGTCAGTGCAAAACTGTTAGAAAAAATAGATAGAGACAAGCTAGACAGTGGACTGGACAGACTCAGTGGACTGGTAGACAGACACTACTGTAGACTAGCTACACTTTCAAATCAATACTCCCAGTTAAGTAGAACAAAATTATAGTGCTGAAAGCATAACATTTCAGCATGTTCACCAGTTAAACGGCTTCTTTTCTTTTCATAAAGTCCTGCCACTTCACTAAAAACACACTCACTTGGTACTGAGGAAGGAGGAGCAGAAAGGTATCTTCTAGCATGAGAAGCAAGTCTTTTGTAGCGTGCCTCATTTTCTTTCCACCACTGAAGAGGATCACTTCTTCTGTCCATTACTGGTTCCTTCAAATAGAGATGAAGTTCATCATCCAGGCTCATTATTGCTGATTCTGATGAATCCTCTGCATGAGACCCCAATACAAAGCTGAAAATTGCATCTATTTGACCACAAAGAATTTTCTCTTCTGTCCGTTGTCTTTTGGGACATTTTTCTCCTGCATCCTGCTCTTCCACATCAGAAACCTTCTCTTCTTGTCCTTGACTTTTCTTTTCGTCAGGAGGAACCTCCTGCACCTGCTGTTGAATATCTTCTGTCAGCCATTGCTTTGCCTTGGCCAATACATCATCAGAAGAGAAAGGATGGTTCTTGTATCGAAGATCCAAAAGACATGCAAGCACAACAGTTTTATTCTCCTCATGCTTCTCAAACCTTTTGGCGAGGCTTTCCCTCATGGCCTGCCTACATGCTTTGATGCCACGTGTGTTGGGTCCTTCATTCTGTTGAAGAAGCATCTTCAGGACTCTCACACATGGGATCACAGAGGAAACAGATCGAGTCATAATGACTCACCTCCAGTGTCACTTCCTCAATGGGTATGAGCGTCTCTATAATGTTGGCTACTATGTCCCACTGATCTGCAGTAGGGCAAGAATGTCCTCCAAGTCCATATTCACCAGAATATATAGTGAGAGCTCCCTTCTGCTACAGCATCCTCTGTAACATGTGTAGGGTTGAGGCCAAGATCTTCCTGTATGCACCTCAGTCGCTGCTTGGCAAGGACAGAATGGAGGAAATGGCCTGCGCACTTCTTCAGTATGATAATAATGTCCAGCAAAGGTTTCTGGTGTGACAGACCATCATTTACCACCAGTTGGAGGGTGTGTGCAATGCAACTGAGGTCTGACACTTCAGCAAGTCTCATACCTTTAACCATGTTCGCTCCACTGTCTCGTAGCACAAGCATCACTCAGTCTTTGCTGATTCCCCATTCTTCTAGCATGCCTAGAAACTTTTCTTTAATGTACTCCCCAGTGTGGGATCCTTGCATCACTTTTGTATTCAACACCAAATGCCTTCTTGTCCATCCGCTGTCAATGTAGTGGCATGTAAGACTCATTAGGGATTCTGTTTGTCCTGACCAGCAGTCCGTCTTGAATGAGAGTGAGTTGCCAGCATTCTCTGGTTGCAACATAGTCTTAACTTTGTCAACAACCTTTTGGTGAATCTTTTGCAGCATTTCAGTTCGATAAAACTTGTCACTCTTCAGTGTGTACCTTCACTCAACTATGGACATCAACTGCTTAAATCCAGAGTCAGACACTATTGTAAATGGCTGGTTATCAGTGAGCATTATCTCTGTGATTACTCTGTCCAGCAGTTGGGATCTTCCATCTGATTTTTGCCATCTGTTTTTTTCTGAAACATATCTGTTATTGTTGCCTGGGATAGGGAGGATTCACCTTGTGATTCATTTTGTTTTTTTCTCTGCTGCATTATACAATTCAAGATGATGAACTCTTAGATGGGCCCAAAGATTAGACGTATTTCTGGTTTTTGCAGTTATTGATCCCATGCTCACATTTTTTTTGCATGTATTGCACAGTGCTACTGATTTTCCTGGCGATGGAGAAGAGAAATACCCCCAGACCACACTTTTAATTTTTCTATCTCCATCCATCTCCATTGAAACAAGAAAGAGTCAGACACTAATTTAGGCTTACACAAAATGGCTGGCTGGCACCCTGTTGTGGGTGGCTGTCTGTCTGGCTGGCAGGCACCTTGTGGTATGGCTGGCACCCTGTGGTGGCTTGCTGGCTGGCTGCCTGGCACCCTGTTGTGGGTGACTGTCTGGCTGGCAGGCACCATGTGGTGGGTGGGTGGCTGGCTGGCACCCTGTGGCTGGCTGGCACTCCCCTGACGACGTCATTCTATGACGAAACGCGTCGGGATTGGCTGGAGCCGAGGCGCATGCGCAGACGAGGGACACGGCGGCCATTTTGTCGGTTGGAAACCCACGCTACCGATATGCCAATTTTTCTCCATGGACATGTAAGCTGCTTTCTTTTATTTTAATAAATCTGTATCGAATTACTGCACCATGAGGGGATCTTGTTTTCTATATTCTCGGAGTGCTTGAAGGAGGAGTTTGGGGGAACCCAGTTACACCTTTAGGGAAAGAAGCATTTGGAAATGTATCAATCCCTTCCTGCTGGTGCCATCATCACTATTTGGGCTGGTTTTGACCCTTAGTGGTCTACAGAGTTGGTAAGAGTACCCTATGATTTTGTCTTAGTGGTGGTCTTTCTTGCTTCACTGCTTCTCATCGCCATAGTGGATGTGGACCCTGCCGATACTTTTTGGGACTTTCTCTTACATCTATATCATCCGTCCATTAGAACTAGTGGATATGGACTAGCGCGACACCATTACATTATACCCTGTGGTGGGTGGCTGTCTGACTGGCACCTGTGGTGGCTGGCTGGCTGGCACCATGTGTGGTGGGTGGGTGGCTGGCTTGCACCCTGTGGTGGGTGGCTGTCTGGCTGACACCCTGTAGTGGCTGTCTGGCTGGCACCCTGTGGTGGGTGGCTGACTGTCACCCTGTGTGGTTTGTGGGTTGCTGGCTTTCACCCTGTGGTGGGTGGGTAGCTGGCTGGCTTGCACCCTGTGGTGGGTGGATGGGTGGGTGACTGGCTGGCACCCTTTCGTGGCTGGCTGACTGGCACCGGGTGGGTGGCTGGCTGTCATCAAGCTTTGGTGACTGGCTTGCACCCTTTTGTGGCTGGCAGGCACAATTTTGTGGCTGGCTGACTGGCACCCTGTGTGGTGGCTGGCCTGGCACGTACAGGCCCAGGGCCTGTGGCTGGAGAGCTGGTACAGTCAGGAGGAGGACTCAGGCAGGGCCTGTGGCTGGTTGGCTGGTACACTACACTGTGGACTGTGTGGGACTGGGTTGCTGGCTGGCACCGGGCAGCTGTGGGTCGCGAATAGGTGGGTGGCCGCGGCGGCTGTGTTACAGAACATTAGAAATGGAAGGATTGGGAAACAAGTATTTCGGACACACTAATTCTATAAAATCAATTTTTATTAAATGATGCAGTTAAAAATCACAGACTGATACAAACAGTCCTGTGTTGTCTACAGCAAGAGACCTGTCAATGGTCTACATTATAAAGTATAATGGTTCATAAAGAAATAAACCTCAGTTTACATATACATTGGTATGCACAAGCTTTAACAATTGAAAGACAATCAAGAATATACTTCACATCAGGAGATTCCTGCTGACGGATACCCAAATATACAAGGTGCCGGCCAATCGGGTCAACTGATGTCGTACTTAGTTTTCACCGTACAGTATTTACAATTTTGCTCAACATGTTTCGCTTCACTTCGGAAAGCTTCATCTGGAGCTATTGCTAGACTTATCTGTACATTGTATGGTGAGACCTATCTCTCAAATTTCTTGATGATTAACGCGATGATCTGACCCGTTTCCTCTACGGACGTCTACTGAGACAGGAGATGGCACGCAACGTCACTTCCGCCTTTATTAATAACATTTTTTAGGAGTGAAGAAGTTTGTTCATGGGAACAACAGTAGCAAGGAACTTATGCTGAGTGTTCAATCTCTGTCCTGCAACTGTAATATGATTAGCATATTAATGGAATGCATATATTTGAAGGCTCTATCAGAAGTCAGCTTCCGGGAGTTCTTCTTATTATTAAAGTTCTTTTATCAATTTTATATTATTGGGAATGTACCATAAGAGTTGATATACCTTTGGTATTTTAATAATGAGACTGAGTTGCTTAATATTATGATATTATTACGCCTTTACAAAGCGCCATTGCGATTGAAGCATACAAGACCTCCTATGCAGACACCGGAAACTGCTTCCTGTAGCCTTCAATAAAAAGGCGGAAGTGACGTTGCGTGCCATCTCCTGTCTCAGTAGACGTCCGTAGAGGAAACGCGTCAGAGAGGAGCGCCGCACCGTCACAATCCATCGCCACGGACCGCACTGCAGGCGGCCGCGGCTTGCGTACTCTCCGGTAATACACCGCTTCTTGCCATAATTCAAGCTGGCACCATGTAAGTGCATTTTCTTTATTTAAATAAATAGTTGGAAGATTTTACACTATTTGCGGCTTTGAATTTTATATTTCACCGGGGAGATCCGATTTAGTACACCAGAGCAGCACAGATCCCAGGACCCAGGAATAATAGAGGAAGGAGTCCACACTGGCTGGTTTTTCTTGCACAGATTACATATTGTTCTGGTAAGAGGCTGACCTGCTCCCCTTCTTCATATAGGGAGAGATGTGTGGGAAACTTTTCTCTGCTTTCTTTTGGCTATTCTGTCAGTGGATCGCCTAGTACTTACGCCTTTGTACTATTACATCTGGTAAGGGGCTAATTCACTTAAGGTGGAGGTCTTCGCTGTACTCACCTAAATGAGTTTGAAGTTTGGCACCTTGGAGACACGTCACGTGTATTGTTGGAATTGGAAGGACTTTATTTATTCACGGACTCATTTTCATTGATTGGGTTTTGTATCATATGTTGAGCACTTTGATTTGTCATTGGATTTTCACCATATTACTTCTAAGGCTCCTTTGTCCTTTCTGATTTACATTCACACATTACTTGTATTCAATATGTTTTGACATATGATTTTTTATTTTTTGGTTTCATATATAGTTTATATACCAAGATACATATTTTTCACAGTTTAGCGCACCTGATACACCTTTTTTCACTTCAATTAATTTTTTTCTAAGGTTGCGGCTTTTCTGTTTGTCCAGCGCACTCCTTTTCTTCTCACATTTTCATAATTTTTTCAAGTGCAGCGGACACCAGTATGGATATCTTTGAATACCATAGTTCACATAAGTTAGATGTGGAGGAGGTGTTTGTCAAGACCAGCACCGACTCCACAGATTGGAGAGGCATTTTTATGCGTCTCAAGAATGTTATGGTCGCAGAATTGCATGTCTCTTGGGACATCATCTTTCTTGAAAAATATGTTCAGGAGATGATGGTCCCACGGAGTCTAAGGTGGAACATCAATCCCGACCAAGGCGACCCTGAATTGCTAGAGTGGTTTCAGTTTTTTAACGGAGCCGGCATGAGTCTCCTCAATTTCCTCATTGATAGGAAAAAAAGAAAAGTAATTAGACTCAATAAAGAGATTTTAGAAATAAAGGAGAAGCTTACACCACTAATGCAGGAACATGCATATAAAATTTATATTCAAGAACTTAGGGAAATAATGGCAATAGAGGAAGTAGAACAAAAATCAAAAAAGAGAAAAAAATATTTCCGAGATTTGGAGGACTATGCAGAAGCCAAGGTGTTTAAATGGCAGCTGCATCTTGAAGGCGAGGAAAGAACAGATGATACCAAACAGGGAACTTCCAATGAGAAGACGATTGAGGACAAAGTTAGACAGGTTGGCTTTATAGAGCCTAAACCGATTCCTAAACGTGAACTAACTTTACACCATCCTTCAAAAACTCAATTAGATCGAACTCAAACTTCAAAGACCCCACATATAAGTAACAATAACACTACTATTTGGAAACCTCTGAAGGAACCACAAGTACAACATTCACAGAGTGGAAAACCCAGAGGAGAAAATAGAAATAAAAAGAAGAAAGTGGAAACTTGGGGTTATAGTTATCCCACTCAAACACAGCATAGAAGAGACCCATCCGATGATAAAAATCATTGGAGATCTAGGTCTAGATCGCCCAGGAGGAATTCTATTGATTACATTGGATACTACTCAGATTCCCCTCAAACACCAAGATACTCTAATTATTTATTCTACACATAATCGTTATGAGTCTTTAAGATATGATGCGCGGGAAGAAGAGGAAGAGAATGTTAGATATCCTAGGGAAACAACACAGACTCCTATAAATTCAAAGCCCAAGAGTTTTTTAGGACAGGGCCCAGGGAAGGGCAAAAGAAAAAAAAAAACAAACAGGGGCTGCAGGGGGGGGGGGGGGGGGGGGTTGGATCTCAGCCAGGAAAAAAGCCAAGATAGACGTACCTGGAATATTTAATCTGAGCGGGATTACCCTTACAGAATCTGAGAAACAGACTTTGAGTAAAGGCCTTAAATATGCTCCCCAAAAGCCGCTGAATAAATTCCAAACGTTTATAGACGTACACAAATATATTCGTAAGTTAAACGTCAAAAGGCATTTCCTGTCTAAAGCCCAAGAAAGGAATTATGTTTCCTACAATCAGACTTCATGCATTCCTACCAACTTAAGAAATGCATCCCTATTTAACCCTGGAGGTAACATCAGTCATCATGTTACGGTATTCAAGGAGGTAATATTAAAAGAACTGGAAGAAAAGCAGTTTCAGTTCAAACCGCAGAAAGACCTATCTATAGGAATTAAGACCTTATGTGACAGTAAGGACTTAATTATTCAGCCAGCGGATAAGGGAGGTGGAACAGTACTTTTAAAAAAGGCAGACTATCTGGAGGAGATGCATAATCTTCTTTCAGATAGGGACACCTATGAAATTCTAAAGAAGGATCCCACTTCCTCATATAAAAGAAAACTTCAATTAATTGTTAATAAAGGCTACAATGAAGGCATTATTAATGACAAAGAAAGAGAGTTTCTGGTACCTCTGGCACCACGTACAGTGGGTACGGAAAGTATTCAGACCCCCTTACATTTTTCACTCTTTGTTATATTGCAGCCATTTGCTAAAATCATTTAAGTTCATTCTTCTTCCTCATGAATGTACACATAGCACCCCATACTGACAGAAAAACACAGAATTGTTGACATTGTTGCAGATTTATTAAAAAAGAAAAACTGAAATATCACATGGTCCTAAGTATTCAGACCCTTTGCTCAGTATTTAGTAGAAGCCCCCTTTTGATCTAATACAGCCAGGAGTCTTTTTGGGAAAGATGCAACAAGTCTTTCACACCTGGATTTGGGGATCCTCTGCCATTCCTCCTTGCAGATCCTCTCCAATTTTGTCAGGTTGGATGGTAAACGTTGGTGGACAGCCATTTTTAGGTCTCTCCAGAGATGCTCAATTGGGTTTAAGTCAGGGCTCTGGCTGGGCTATTCAAGAACAGTCACGGAGTTGTTGTGAAGCCACTCCTTCGTTATTTTAGCTGTGTGCTTAGGGTCATTGTCTTGTTGGAAGGTATACCTTCGGCCCAGTCTGAGGTCCAGAGCACTCTGGAGAAGGTTTATGTCCAGGATATCCCTGTACTTGGCCGCATTCATCTTTCCCTCAATTGCAACCAGTCGTCCTGTCGCTGCAGCTGAAAAACACCCCCACAGCATGATGCTGCCACCACCATGCTTCACTGTTGGGACTGTATTGGACAGGTGATGAGCAGTGCCTGGTTTTCTGCACACATACCGCTTAGAATTAAGGCCAAAAAGTTCTATTTTGGTCTCATCAGACCAGAGAATCTTATTTCTCACCATCTTGGAGTCCTTCAGGTGTTTTTTAGCAAACTCCATGCGGGCTTTCATGTGTCTTACACTGAGGAGAGGCTTCCGTCGGGCCACTCTACCATAAAGCCCCTACTGGTGGAGGGCTGCAGTGATGGTTGACTTTCTACAACTTTCTCCCATCTCCTGACTGCATCTCTGGAGCTCAGCCACAGTGATCTTTGGGTTCTTCTTTACCTCTCTCACCAAGGCTCTTCTCCCCCGATAGCTCAGTTTGGCCGGACGGCCAGCTATAGGAAGGGTTCTGGTCATCCCAAACGTCTTCCATTTGAGGATTATGGAGGCCATTGTGCTCTTAGGAACCTTAAGAGCAGCAGAAATCTTTTTGTAACCTTGGCCAGATCTGTGCCTTGCCACAATTCTGTCTCTGAGCTCTTCAGGCAGTTCCTTTGACCTCATGATTCTCATTTGCTCTGACATGCATTGTGATCTGGAAGGTCTTATATAGACAGGTGTGTGGCTTTCCTAATCAAGTCCAATCAGTATAATCAAACACAGCTGGACTCAAATGAAGGTGTAGAACCATCTCAAGGATGATCAGAAGAAATGGAAAGCACCTGAGTTAAATATATGAGTGTCACAGCAAAGGGTCTGAATACTTAGGACCATGTGATATTTTAGTTTTTCTTTTTTAATAAATCTGCAACAATGTCAACAATTCTGTGTTTTTCTGTCAGTATGGGGTGCTATGTGTACATTCATGAGGAAGAAGAATGAACTTAAATGATTTTAGCAAATGGCTGCAATATAACAAAGAGTGAAAAATTTAAGGGGGTCTGAATACTTTCCGTACCCACTGTATACCCATCATATATTACCTCCCAAAGGTACACAAGAATCTATTGAAACCTCCCGGCAGACCCATAGTCAGCGGAATAGATTCTGTAACTTCAAGGATTGGCAAATATGTTGATTTCTTCTTACAGCCCCTCGTGCAAGAGACCCCAGCTTTCTTAAAAGATACCTCACAGTGCATAGAGGAAATAACACAACTGGAAATAAAAGAGGACTTTCTACTGGTCACTGCAGATATTACATCTTTATATACGGTCATTCTGCATGACCTTGGCTATGAAGCAGTCAGTGTTTTTCTAGATCAAGCACATGAAATTCCCCTTAAACAAAAGAAATACATTTTGGAACTACTTGTGTTTGGTATGGAACACAATTATTTCTTTTTTGGGAACCAGTTTTATCTTCAACGCAGAGGTGTTGCGATGGGGGCAAAATTTGCCCCCAGTCTTGCTAACCTCTTCGTAGCACTGTGGGAAGATAGGAATATCTTTGCTGAGAGAACTAAAGAACTAGCATTTTGGCGTCGATACATAGATGATGCTATTTTCATCTGGAAAGGTACAGAAGAAACATTACATTCATTTATGGAGAATCTGAACAAAAACAGCTGGGGAATCAGATTTACATATGAATGTAGCACAACATCAGTTAATTACCTTGACTTAACGATAACAAGAAAAGGGATTCGTTTCTATACCAAAGATTACCAGAAACCCACGGATAGGAACGGCTTTATCTCCTTGAAAAGCTGCCATCATCCTTTGTGGATGAAAGCAATACCAAAAGGACAGTTTAGGAGGATAAGAAGAAACTGTTCAGAAGTTACTGATTTTCAGTCACAAGTACAGGTCCTAAAAACCCGATTTATTGAAAAAGGGTATGAACCTTCAGCATTAGATAAAGAGATTGAAAATATTGAACAACTTACACAAAAACAGCTTGTTATACCCAAGAAAAGAGAGATGAGACAGAATAACTTTGATTTTGCGTTTCTCGCTCAATTTTCAAGCCACTACAGATGGCTTAATCATGTATTTCGGAAACATTGGGGTATATTATTACAGGATAGAGTGCTAGGAACAGCCCTTCCCGAAAAGCCAAAAATTATCTTCCGGAAAGCTAGGAATTTAAAGGAGATCATAGCACGTACACCTGTTGAAAGGCCATTAAACCCCATTATATTTCCAAATATGAAAGGATATTTCCCATGCAGAAGATGTAACTTGTGTAAGAACACTAAAACACTTAAAACCAACAAGTTCAAGTCCACAGTGACAGGCATTGAGTATCCCATCAGAGATTTTATTACATGTCACACTAAAGGTGTAGTATACCTACTCACCTGCAGCTGCAAATTGCAGTATGTAGGTCGAACCATTCGGACTGCCAATATTAGGATAGGTGAACACCTAGCTAATATCCGCAAAGGATTTCCAGGTCACAGGCTATCCCAACATTTCCTAACACATCACCAAAAAAAGCATGGAGACCTTGAGGTGACTGTGATAGAGAAATATAATGCACATTGGCGCGGGAGCAATCTTAAGAGGTCTGTTTCCAGAAGGGAAACTTTCTGGATTTACGAGCTCAGATGCTCCCGGCCACTTGGACACAACGTGGAATGGGATATAAACTCGTTCATTAACAACCACTGATTGAGATCCCATATAATATTCTGCTTTCTCTTTTTAGCCATTAGACGTTCTCCTGCACAATTTTAAATCACCTCTTTTCAGTTAAGAGGTTTTTATACAATACTGTATGCATTTTATTATTTTATGTTTATAATATCAGTGTTTTAACATGTATTCTATTCATATCTATAGGACTTGGATTGACACCCAATATTCTTTGCTATATACTCCTTTTTCACCTATACAGGTTATTAATAACATTTTTTAGGAGTGAAGAAGTTTGTTCATGGGAACAACAGTAGCAAGGAACTTATGCTGAGTGTTCAATCTCTGTCCTGCAACTGTAATATGATTAGCATATTAATGGAATGCATAAATTTGAAGGCTCTATCAGAAGTCAGCTTCCGGGAGTTCTTCTTATTATTAAAGTTCTTTTATCAATTTTATATTATTGGGAATGTACCATAAGAGTTGATATACCTTTGGTATTTTAATAATGAGACTGAGTTGCTTAATATTATGATATTATTACGCCTTTACAAAGCGCCATTGCGATTGAAGCATACAAGACCTCCTATGCAGACACCGGAAACTGCTTCCTGTAGCCTTCAATAAAAAGGCGGAAGTGACGTTGCGTGCCATCTCCTGTCTCAGTAGACGTCCGTAGAGGAAACGCGTCAGAGAGGAGCGCCGCAACGTCACAATCCATCGCCACGGACCGCACTGCAGGCGGCCGCGGCTTGCGTACTCTCCGGTAATACACCGCTTCTTGCCATAATTCAAGCTGGCACCATGTAAGTGCATTTTCTTTATTTAAATAAATAGTTGAAAGATTTTACACTATTTGTGGCTTTGTATTTTATATTTCACCGGGGAGATCCGCTTTAGTACACCAGAGCAGCACAGATCCCAGGACCCAGGAATAACAGAGGAAGGAGTCCACACTGGATGGTTTTTCTTGCACAGATTACATATTGTTCTGGTAAGAGGCTGACCTGCTCCCCTTCTTCATATAGGGAGAGATGTGTGGGAAACTTTTCTCTGCTTTCTTTTGGCTATTCTGTCAGTGGATCGCCTAGTACTTACGCCTTTGTACTATTACATCTGGTAAGGGGCTAATTCACTTACGGTGGAGGTCTTCGCTGTACTCACCTAAATAAGTTTGAAGTTTGGCACCTTGGAGACACGTCACGTGTTTGGTGGAATTGGAAGGACTTTATTTATTCACGGACTCATTTTCATTGATTGAGTTTTGTATCATATGTTGAGCACTTTGATTTGTCATTGGATTTTCACCATATCACTTCTAAGGCTCCTTTGTCCTTTCTGATTTACATTCACACATTACTTGTATTCAATATGTTTTGACATATGATTTTTTAATTTTTGGTTTCATATATAGTTTATATACCAAAATACATATTTTTCACAGTTTAGCACACCTGATACACCTTTTTTCACTTCAATTAATTTTTTTCTAAGGTTGCGGCTTTTCTGTTTGTCCAGCGCACTCCTTTTCTTATCACAATATCATACACTTGCCTGAAGATGTGAGAAAGTTACACCTTCGTGATTCTAAGGTTGAAGAATGGTAAATTGTGGGAGTGATGGAATTTAAAAGAAGGGGGGAAGTTTGTGAAAGATATATCCACAAGAACAATGGACAAGAATATCTCAGAAACTGTTGCAATAATTACTCAATGCTTACAGCAGCATGCGTACAGTAGTTGTACCTCTTCACTCTTCATTGGAGGACCTGCTAGCAATGAGATTTTCCATGTAGCTGGAAAATATTCCTATTTGATAATGAACCTCTACAACTGTGTAAGGCGTTTTTATTGTACAGTGCAACAGACCCTGATTGGCATAACCTCCAACTTTCAGTTTGTAATTTGTTCATTTTTGCTCTGCATGGGATTGTGCTCAAAATGAAGATATTTTAGCCAGTTATATTAGCAGTATTGTAAATTGCATGCTTTTTTTTTTTTTTAATTTAAAGGTAACTGGACTAAACAGCATTTTTGAGCTGTTCACTTTAATGTAAATTTACTTGTTTTATTTATTTAACTTCTGGGCTCTCAAGCCCCAGCCTTATCCTGTATTCTGCACCAGGAGGACTGGAAGACCTGCCAAATTAAGCGTAGCTGAGCTTTTCCAACAAGATGCTGTCACCATGGGGCACATACACTTTTTTACTTATGCTTACACTGACTTGGGGGGTGACATTTCTTTGGTCACTATTCCTCCAATATACTAAGACGTATACATAAATATATTTGTATGGATTTTATTTTGAAACATCAAGTAAAAAGGACATGACTTCCCAATAAAATTACATTACAACAAGTGAACATTTGTGTGTTGACAAAACATCCTAGAACAGTACTAATAATAACCTGGCAACATCAAATACACCCAGTAGACTGCCAGTCATGGAGAAAATGGTCAGCGCAGATGAGTTCTTTTGATGGATCCCAACATGTTTCGGAACTGTATTGGAATCTAATATTATAAGTAAGTAACAAACACCAAGAAGTCAAGGTCCATGTCCATGCCCCATGTCCTGCCTCATGTCACAGCAGTCTTTGGCGGCAAAGCCCAGCACTTCTCCCATTGGAGGATTGTCGCCTCTTTGAGAGATAGCAGTATTTATAGTTCTCAGGATCAGGGATCAGCCTCTGCTTGGGCATTCTGGCTAACCTACCACATACTTGGCATATTCTTCTATATGGTAATTTATTCCCCTATTTCATTTTTATATATGGACCTTGACTTGTTGATATTTGTTACTTACTTATAATATTAGATTTATGGTGATACTACTCCTTCTATGTCTATGCACCATGTATGATCCTGTTTGACAATTTCACCTTCCAAATCTTTTAGTAATTATTGATGCCTATTTTGATTTACAGACATTATACTCTTCCTGGCTGGGGCCCTTTGCTTTCCAGGGGGGTCCTTGTGGATGCATGGTGAGTCATGTCCCAGAGGTGGAAGACTTCCTCTCAGCCGCCGAGGATGGACCAGACACGTCAGGGCTCCCTGGCTAACTTCTTCCCTGAGAGCCAGAGTGAAGGGAGAGGAGGCCGCAAGATGGTGCCGGAGCAGGCGGCCACACAAAGCCATGCGGCCTCGCGCCCTGAAGCAGGGACATCCCCGATCCCCTCGCCTCGGTCGGTGAGTGACTCAGCCCAGCCTGCTTACCCAGGCTCCATGTCCTCCCAGGACCAACGCAATGACATGATAGATTTATTAGGGGATGGGGACATAAAATGCCATATTTGGTCCCTCCTCACCAGGAAAGATCTTGAAAGTTTTACAGCCAGAGTGGAGAAAGCATTTACACAAGACATTGCACAGCTGCAGGCAGACACGGCTCACATAGGGAGCAGAGTGGCCACACTTGAACAACGTGTTGATGAGGTTATTCTCCATAAAACCATGCTACAGGATAAATACACTGCACAGGATCAGAAAATTGAGGCCTTGTTGTGTCAGCTAGATTATCTCGAGAACCGCAGCAGAAGAGCGAATATTCTTATTCACGGACTCCCCAAGGCCACAGCTACCAGAGATATCGTCTCTACACTGGTTGGCATATTCAGAGAAATACTGGGACTTCCAGATACTGCCCCTGTGGAAATTGACAGGGCACACAGAGCTCTTAGACCTCCTTCTCAGGACCAAGACAACCCCAGAGATATAATCTGTGGGCTACATAAATACACTATGAAGGATCGCATAATGCAAAAAATGTGGAACAAATCATACTTTAAGTTTGATGGAGCACGCTTGTTATTTTACCAAGGCCTATCCAGGTGCACCCTTATGCAACGTAGAGCTCTGCGCCCCCTGCTAGCTGCTATTCAAGAAGCTGGTCTCACTTATAACTGGGGTTTCCCCTTTAGCCTGCAAGTGACCAAAGATAACAGACAAATCACACTACGCAACAAGGATGACTTTACACACATTCTCTCTTCCTTGGATCAAGAGAAGGTTGACTTTCCAGATTGGAGAGGATCCCTGGACCTCCCTACTCTCGCCACTCCTCAACCATGGCTTCCTGAGAGAGCCAAGGACTGAGAGGCCGTAGGTGCCAGACATCTGGCCCATCCCCTGGCCCATCTACTCCCAGAGAATGACACCGCCTTAATGAGACCTACTGGAGAAAGATGTTACTGGGCTCGGTAGAATGACACTAGGTGTCCCCGCCAGGGTCCTGTTGGAATACTCAGTTTCTGACATTTCGGACATATTTCCCTAGTCTCTCTCTACGGCTTAGTGACAGGATCCATGGACATGGACATTAGTACCGCCCGTTCATTACATTATGCCTCCTTGACGTGATGGGCAGAGGGAGGACCCCTAATCTCCTCTGTGATGGTCCACGTTCTCCCAGTAGGCCTTTCCACTAGTGAAATTGATCCCTTATGGGTGTTTAGGTTGGGTGCTGGGGCCTTCCCTGTAATAGGGGGATTCCATGTACTTGATGGGTTACAACTTGAGGCACCATGCTGGTTAGACATCATGTGGTCTGACCTACTACACCCTCTAGTTTTTATTTGGTTTATTTGCTTGTTTGTCTCTTGTTCTAATGTTTTTTTTTCTCTTTCCCTACCCCCCCCCCTTTTTTGTAGATCCATAACACCCTTGGCACGCTACTCTTCTCATCGCTCACACCGTGATCATCGCTGCACCCGGATGACCGCAAATCCCCTTGATTGTCATGGTGTATTTTAAGTTAATTACTTATATGTATGGGGTCTCTGCTCTCCGAACAAACGTAGTAATTTGCGGATAGAACTAAAAAGGTCAGGAGTTCAGGTAGTGTTCCTACAAGACACTAATTTCACGCCACAGTCTACTCCCAAACTACCGACTCATTTATACAATCAGTGGTTCCTTAGTACATCCCCTGTTACAAAAATCCAAAGGCAAAGCCATAGCCATTCACAAGACTTGCCCCTTCCAGCCCACGTAGCATCTGGTGGACCCTTTGTGTAGGTATGTCTTCCTGAAGGGGAAACTAGCTGAGAGGACCTATACCTTTGCAACGATATATGCCCCTAATGCTAATCAGCTCACATTCCTAGACACAACCCTAGAGCATTTATTAGGGTTTAGCAGAATACAGGGAGGGCCTTATGATTTTGGGGTGAGACTTCAATGTTATCCTTTCTTAAACACTTCCATAAAACACTCCAATCTCATCATCTGTTAGATAGCTGGAGGCTACTTCACCCCTCTGACAGGGAGAAAGAACATCACCATCTCTGACCACACGCTAGTCTCTGCTACCTTTGCCCTATTACAAGGTGGTCAACGCTCCTAGTTCTGGAGGCTGAATGAAAATCTCCTGGATGATCCTGTGGTGGTGGCAAGGGTCTCAGAGGTTCTCACACATTATTTTAGGGAAAGTTATGCTGACGATGTGGGCGAGGGGATGGTCTGGGAGGGACACAAGGCAGTCATAAGAGGCGAACTGATATCGCAGGGGGCCAGGTGCAAGAGGGAGCGACAGGCGAACTTCCAGAGGGTGGTAGACGCTCTCCAAAAGGCTGAGCTTAGGCATAGGCTGTATAATAGTAATTATCCCACCTTATTGGACATGATAAAGGGGGAACTGAACAGCTGGTCAAAAATTGCATTTACCCGGCTGGGACGGTGAGCATTTATAAGATGAATATTCTTCCACGGGTGCTTTTTTACCTACAGATGTTACCGGTACCCCTACTCGCCTCTTTTTTCTCGACCATAGCTAGTCTAAATGACCAGATTCATCTGGAATGACAGGAGACCCCGGATAGTGATTTGGGTGCTGAAATGCACAAAGAGGGCGGGGGGTGTTGGGCATACCAGATGTCAAGAGATACTATAGGGCCATTGTCCTACAGAGGATTTTAAATTTGAGCTTCCACACTAAGTCCAAGATGTGGGTCTCTTTAGAAAAGTGGATGGCGATTAGAAATCTAGTTTATGCACCATGGTTATCGAAGGAACATGGGGGACTGTCAGATACTACCTCCCACCTAACGTCTCAGGTCTTCTGAGTGTGGGATAGGATTAACAGTTCATATTCCTTGGCCCCCCGATGTCCCCCTTAGCACCGCTTGGAGGTTTCTGCTGGTTCCCCCCCGGGGGAGGAGGTAGGCTTTTTTGGAAAATGGGCAGATGTTGGCAGCGTTTGATGTGGCAAACAGCTGGAGAATAGTAGCCTCCCAACTCTAGAGACCCTCAGGGCGCATCATGGTAGTTTTCCCATGGACTTTTGGCGACACATGCAGCTCTGACATTTCTTCGCCAAACAGGGCCCACTATCGGGGACATCACCACACTCAAACCCTTTGAGACCGTTTTCATTGCCAACAAACCAGTCCCACACATGAATTATACCAGCTTCTGAGCTCTGCTATGCCTAACACTAAACCTATTTATATTCCCGATTGGGAAAGGGATCTTGGGATAGAGGTCTCTGAGGCACAGCTGTCTCACCAATAGCAGCTCACACATACTAGCTAAATAGAGTCTAGAACACAAGAAATGAATTATAAGATATTAAATGGCAGGTATTGGGTGCCTGTGGCCTTATTTCAGATCTACTCCTCCATCTCGGACCATTGCTGGAGAGGGTGCGGTCAACAAGGTACAATGATACACCTATGGTGGGAATGCCCAGTGGTCAGGCCCTTTTGGGAGGACATTAGAAACCAGATAAAAGAAATCCTAGGCTTGGATATCCCTTTTTTCCCGCTCCACTTTCTCCTTCACATTCCCTCAATGCCGGTTAGCTAATATAAGAGAAGTGCCTTACCTCACCTACTGGACGCAGGCAAACGATTACTGTAACAGATCAACCGGCACCCCGACCGGACACCTCCGTTGACGGATGCTCCTAGTGCTTCCCGAGGGCCCCAAGCACTCCACCAGACACCGCAACCACTTCAGACCCCATGAACTGCCGCAGCTTGAGAACCTCTCTTTCCCCAGAGAGTGCAGCAGGAACAGGAACAAGCTCTTGCACAAGCTCTTACAAGAGCTTAATGATTATACAAGGGAGTATGAAGGACATAGCAATCCCTTGTAGCATATTCCCCCAATGAGAGACAGGACTCTAGATTGAGGGTGAAGTATAACTCTTTATTGAACAAGAAACATACTTTTATACAGTTTTCCCTGACAAGGTTACCACCCAGGTAGACCTTGACATTTACAATCCAAAGAAATCAGAGTTTTACACTGCCATACAGTGGTGTACACAATCCTTCCCCGCTGCCTGATTACAGTAGCATATGCAGATGAAAGTGTATACAGGAACTAAAATAATTATCTAGCCATCTGGACAGAACAATGTGAGGTCATTAACATTTAACAATAAGACAGGCACAATCCACATTCCCTCCCAATGCACAAACAATAGGGAGGTCTGCCAATGACAGTCTGTGTGTCGCTCTCACAGACAAGCACATGGAATACACTGTGTAAGGTGGTATAAAATCTTCCTATTTCTATATGAAGATATGGTTGACAAATATTACTGTCCCATCTGAAGCAATTCAAACCATTAAGTATCTGCTCCTCACCTTCAGTGAAGTTGAATACCGTCACAATTACTTCTAGTTCACTGGAAGACTGCTCGGGTCCCTAGTCGGGATGAGTGGGTGCAGAAGGTACAGTAGATACGGGAGGCATAGGAATGGGTTGCAATATGCAGGGGCACAAGAGAACGCTGTGCTAGCATCAGGGTTTTGTGAACAGAGCATATCTCTGACCCTACATCTACCTCCTCCAATTTGGACAAAGCGATACTGGAGCTGGCAGAACCATCACTTAGGGAGCATCATGAACAGGGGACTGTGCCCTAGTCTCTGAGGGGTTTTCTCATCCTTCATCCTGGCGCTGCAGTGATGGTCATAGGTGTGAGCGATCGGTAATAACTTCATAATGAAAGCAAAGGTATGTACCATACTCTTCATGACCCCTTTCCACACCGCCCCCCCCCTCCCTCCCTCCCTTTTTTTTTTTCTTTATCCCCCCTGTTTGATTGTTCGAATGTCACCAGATTGAAATGTTTTGATACTCTACTGTAGGAAAGATCCCTGTCAGAGCAGTGCCCGACATGAAGGCTGGTCTGGTCCTCCTTGTCACCAGAAGTGACTTGGTCAGAAGAGGTATGATCGAGGCCTTGACGCCCCCCTCATCAGTTGAGGGCAGGAGGGACAGATCTGTGATGTAATCTGTTTATATTTCTGGTTGATAAACCCATAAGGTACTGATATGCTGAACAATGATATGTGTTTTTCCTAGTACACCTAACTCATATTCCTTTTTTCTCCCCAAGCTCCCCTTTATGTTATCACAAAACTGTTTTGATAAATATTGTTGTCATTATCTTGTTATTTTGCTATTTCTAAAAAAAGATTATATAAAGTTCATGACGGGTCTCATTGCACTCTGTGCATATCTTTGTCCAGATTTTATAATGTGTGTTTATTAAGATATCTAGATAGTTAGATGTATAGAGTAGACGCGCCAAACCATTAAAGATGCATCAGTGATCAGAGAATGGTGTCACACAAATCAGGTAAAAATTTTTATTCTTCCCTCAGACAGGCACAACTCAAAATCCTGAAGTATGGGTTTTAAGAGTTGATGTGTAGTAAAACCTTAAGGCTGATTATGATCTTCTCAGAAGCAAGGCAAACAGAAGTTATTATCGTCAAACATTCTCAGA
Organism: Pelophylax lessonae; assembly: GCF_965119305.1. Taxonomy (NCBI): domain Eukaryota; kingdom Metazoa; phylum Chordata; class Amphibia; order Anura; family Ranidae; genus Pelophylax; species Pelophylax lessonae. The sequence goes on from NC_138768.1 coordinate 167,678,350, forward strand.
TTAGGGGGGGATAGAAAATTCATATGTATTCATTGGACCTGATCTACCACACAAATGCACGACAGATACAGATAATGCAAGAGCATACCCTAAAAATTATTTGTATCTAAGGACCAACAGAACTGAACAACCTTATCATTTGTATGCGCAATAATATAACACAATTTAATAGAACTAAGGATATGTGTGTGAGCCGCTTAGGCTTTATGGGAAAGAAGTCCTGTGCCCACCGCTGTGAGTGTTCAAAAGAAGAGGGTGTTGGGCGCTTCCGACCAAGCCAAGAGGAGAAACAGGGGGATTCACCGCTGTAAGAGGGATGCAGGGGATGTCTCCAAAGTCTTGTAAGGAACCGTCACAAGAGGCTGGATACTAGGCTGCGCTGGCGGGAGAAACTCAGAGAAATCCGCTAGTGAGCATGAAAAGAAAAACAGGCACCACGTAGTAAGCCATAAAATTTATTGCACAACAAATAACATAGTATCTTACACTGTGGTAAGCTTCAATCCGTATCTCAGCGAGTCCAGCCGCACGATCCGGCCGTCCACCTCCGGGCCGGTGGACGGCCGGATCGTGCGGCTGGACTCGCTGAGATACGGATTGAAGCTTACCACAGTGTAAGATACTATGTTATTTGTTGTGCAATAAATTTTATGGCTTACTACATGGCGCCTGTTTTTCTTTTCACCGCTGTGAGTGCTGGCTGGGAAGAGAGCTTGTCTATGGTCCAGAAAAATGTGGAGAGTGACTAGGTGTCCCGGGAGCTGCACATCAAGTTAAAACCTGCTGTATGATAGTGAATGGCAGTCCCAGTCTGGCCCCCCGGAGTTAGCTGGCGGAGGTCAAGGCTGAGACTGCCATTCACTATAATAATATAATAAATTACACTAGAGCATTACGAAATACCAAAAAGATTTCAAACATAATATAATTTTGTTTAACATTTGTTAACAAATTATTATCCCAACTAAAGTTAAAACTCATTGACTTTCTCATCCCCAGATAAAAGGTCCCCTATAGGCATTCTCTCTACAGTAAAAAATAAATAAATAATAAACAGAAGATCTTTAAGTTGTGTCCGAAAATGTATAGTCACATTTGAAGGGTGTAGGGTATTTGTATTGCCCAAATCTGTAATATCTTCCACCATCCTTTTCTTAACCACTTCAATACAAGGCACTTTCACCCCCTTCCTGCCCAGGCCAATTTTCAGCTTTTAGCTCTGTCACATTTTGAATGATAATTTGCGCAGTCATGCAACGCTGTACCCAAACAAAATTGTTATCATGTTTTCCCTACAAATAGAGCTTTCTTTTGCTGCTATTTGAACACCTCTGGGTTTTTTTCCTTGTTTGCTAAACAAATAAAAAAAGACTGAAAGCTTTGAAAAAAAAAAAGTTTTTCTTTGTTTACGTTAAAAATGTTGTAAATAAGTAAGTTTTCTCCTGCACTGGTGAGCACTGATGAGACTGCACTGAGGGGCACTGATGAGGCGGCACTGATAGTCACTTATGAGGTGGCACTGATGATGAGGCACTAATATGTAACACTGATGGGCACTGATAGGCGGCACTGAAATGCAGCGCTGATGGGCACTGATAGGTGGCACCGATATGCAACATTGATGGGCACTGATAGGCGGCACTGATGGGCACTCATTTTTTTAGGTTACTTACGATACTACTTAATTATGTGAAGCGCCAGGTATTTTTGCTGTCTTCTTCACCTATTTATTGCACAGTGTATGACCATCTTGCATAGCTTTTCTAACTGCACACCGGTGAGATCAGGAGAGTATTTGGACATCCATTGTTTGGGGCAACTAGGTGGATCCTTTGATTCAGTATAAGCTGTACTCTTTCTGTCTGCTGTTTGAGTCCCCCTCCCCTTCCATTTTTGAGATTTTTTGATTTTATGACTCCTCTGGATGTGACCCTTACATTTCTGCTCTTTACCAGCTATACCCTTTTTTCCAGTCTGAGCATAGATTACCCGTAGACGGCCCTAACCTCCCTGGTTTTGCTGTCTCATGGAGACACTCTGCTCAGTAATTGGACTCTAATTTTGCTCCTTATGTTATAATTTCTTAATTTATATTTGTGATTTATTATGGTGATTTTTGCAGCGGATGCATGTGGTGTGCATGTTTTTAATGACTACGTAGTTAATTTTCTTCAGGTGATGTGGTGGAAGGTTCTCTGTTTATTTTAGCTCCCTTGTTCCTGAATTCTATAAACGTACATTTTTCTATTTGGAACTGCGTGGGTGCATTATTTGGGAAAATCCAATATTTATACCTCTATACTCTTTAAAATATGGCGTTTTTTGGGCATTCTCTCTTGATGTCTTTTTTCCTTTTTTATGGGCACTCATAGGCAGCACTAATGGGCACTCATAGGGGGCACTGATGGGCACTGATAGGCGGCACTGATGGGTGGCACTGATGGGTGGCATTGATGGGCAATGATGGGAACTGACAGGTGGCACTGATGGGCACTGATAGATGGCACTAATAGGCAGCACTAATGAGGAGGCACTGACAGGAATTACTAATGGGCACCGATTGGAATCCCTAATAGGCACTGTTTTTGCAGCTAGCAATATAGAGGTTTAAGGGAACTGTATGATCCTAAATTTGCATACTGAAACTGTACTGTTGTTCATCATCTGTGTTTTTTTAAAATTGTTGCAGTGGACATTATGTGAACAGGGATATTAATGGACTAAAGAAGAAAATTCCCCTGTTGGTGGGACTTTTTAGGTACTCGCGTATACACAAAATCGTAGAAATTTATATATTTTATTGAAAGAAAATTTTTTACAAAATATAAAAGGCAAGTAAAGTAAGATACATCACATGTGCAATACAGAATGACCACACCAGTTCAGGGTGAAGACTCAGAACCCGACTAGTTTCGGAGTTTACAACAAATACTCCTTCTTCAGGGGGAGAGAGGAGACCCTGGATGGTGGTATTCTATGCAGTGATGAAAAGCACTATATACTTGCGCACATAATGTTAAAATCAAGTGATCTGCATGCTCCGCTGAATCCAGACATTGGCTGTATCAAAGATGTGATTAGAATGGCAATGCCTCACAATTGTATGTTATGCCAGGAAGGGATTATTATAATATATAGTGGATGGCCCCCGAAGAGCACCAGATAAGGACAACTGGATCCCAAGTGTGGCTGATTCGCTTGTTGGGATGGTAATTGGCTTAGACACTGCCAGACAGTCCTCAATGTTCTCAGCGAGCGAGCAATGTAGGCTCGCTCGCTGAGAACATTGAGGACTGTCTGGCAGTGTCTAAGCCAATTACCATTACATCCGAGAGTACTCAAGGAACTCAGTAAGGTTATATCTAGACCACTGTTCCTGATCTTTGCGGACAGTATTAGGACAGGAGATGTACCAGGGGATTGGAGGAAGGCTAACGTGATTCCGATATTCAAAAAGGGCCAGAGGCATATCCCGGGAAATTATAGGCCTGTCAGTTTGACATCAATAATATGTAAACTTTTGGAGGGGATGATAAGGGACTATATCGTAGAATATGCTAAAGACAACAACATCATCAGCAGTAACCAGCACGGGTTTACAAATGGGCATTCTTGTCAAACCAATCTCTTAGCATTCTACGAGGAGGTGAGCTGTGAGCTAGATAGGGGCAGACCAGTGGATGTGGTGTACCTAGATTTCGCTAAGGCGTTTGATACAGTTCCCCACAAGCGCTTAATTTATAAAATAAGGTCTGCAGGTATCGACAGCAGGGTTTGCTCTTGGATATAGAACTGGCTAAAAGGCCGTGTCCAAAGGGTGGTAATAAACAGACTGGTCTGAGGTAGTAAGCGGGGTGCCCCAGGGCTCAGTCTTGGGACCAACCTTGTTCAATTTATTCATAAACAGCATTGAGGACGGGATCAGTAGTTCGTTATCAGTTTTTGCAGATGACACAAAATTGGCCAGGGCAATAACTGCACAGCATGAAGCAGATATCCTGGACAAAATTACGGAGTGGGCAACGACATGGCAAATGAGGTTTAACGTGGAGAAGTGTAAGGTTTTGCACTTGGGGACTAAAAACATAAAAACACAATACACGTTAGGAGGGGAACCCTTGGGGGAATCAAAAATGGAGAAAGATCTGGGAGTCTTGGTTGATGATAGATTAGGCAACAGCATGCAATGTCAAGCGGCAGCTTCCAAAGCCAACAGAATATTAGCATGCATAAAGAAAGGGATGTATTCCAGAGATAAGACTATAATCCTTCCACTTTATAAAACTCTGGTCCGACCGCATCTGGAGTATTCTGTCCAGTTCTGGTTGTCAGTCCTCAGGAGGGATGTGTTGGAGCTGGAGAGAGTCCAGAGAAGGGCAACTAAACTGATTAGGGGGTTGGAGGACCTTAACTATGAAGAGCGGCTGCAATCGCTCGATTTATTTTCCCTGGAGAAGAAACGTCTGAGAGGGGACATGATACCAATTTATAAATATCTTAATGGGGATCTCAGCTTAGAAAAAAAGCTGTTCATTCAAAGGAATTGCATGAGGACTCGAGGACATACAATGCGATTAGAGGAGAAGCGTTTTAACCTCAGGCAACGAGGAGGGTTCTTTACTGTTAGGGCTACAAGATTGTGGAATTGTCTACCACAAGAGGTGGTTTCTGCGGGTAGTATGGTGGCTGTCAAAAGACTCTTAGACTTACATCTCAAGGATCGGGACATTAAGGGCTATGTTAGATGATTACAGCCACACACGCCTACACAGGTTGAACTGGATGGACTATTGTCTTTATTCAACCTCACCTACTATGTAACTATGTAACATCCAAGACGACCACTACCTTGCTAAAGAAGCTAAGGGTAAAGGTGATGGGATGGCCAAGCATGTCTCCAGACCTAAACCCTATTGAGCATCTGTGGGGCATCCCAAAATGGAAGGTGGAGAAACGCAAGGTCTCTAACATTCACCAGCTCCATAATGTCCTCATGGAGGAGTGGAAGAGGACTCCAGTGGCAACCATTGTAGCTCTGGTGAACTCCATGACCAAAAGGGTTAAGGCGGTGCTGGAAAATAATGGTGGCCCCACAAAATATTGACACTTTGGGGCCCAGTTTGGACATTTCCACTTAGGGGTGTACTCGCATTTGTTGCCAGCGGTTTAGGCAATAATGGCTGTGTTGAGTTATTTTGGGGAGACAGCAAATTTACACTGTTATACAAGCTGTACATTCACTAATTTACATTGTAGCAAAGTGTCATTCCTTCAGTGTTGTCACCTGAAAAGATATAATAAAATGTTTACAAACATGTGAGGGCTGTACTCACTTTTGTGAGATACTGTATACTGCGGCAGGGTGGCTCGGCTGCGCGAATCGCTGTACCTGTACGGCGATCTGCGGGAGCGATCCTGGGGGCGCACACTGCCAGAGGCACGTGCACACCCCCATTCACCAGCGGGAAAGCTGATTGCCGCCGGGCACCCGTGATCGCTCCCCGTGGAGAGAGAACAGCGGTCTGCTGTTGTAAGCACAGCAGGCCATTGTTCTCTCCGGAATGAATACAGAGAACCTATGTTCCTCCTATTTAGGATCACAGGTCTCTGTGTTGATTCCACAAGCCCAACCCCTCAAAGTGAGAAAGCACCCCCTAGGCATACATTTAACCCTTTGATCGCCCCTGGGTTAACCCCTTCCCTGCCAGTGTCATTATTACAGTAACAGTGCATATTTTTAGCATTGATTACTGTAGTAATGTCACTGGTCCCCCCCAAAAATGTCAGTTAGGGGCCCGATTTGTCCGCCACAATGTCGCAGTCCTGCTAAAAATCACTGAGCGCTGCCATTGCTATTAAATAAATAAAAATGACATAAATCTTTCCCCTAGTTTGTAGACCCGACAACTTATTCGCAAGCCAATTAAAATACTCTTACTGGAATTTTTTTTTACCAAAAATGCGTAGCAGAATACAAATTGGCCTAAAATTATGAAAAAAATTAGATTTTTACATTTTTTTTATTGGGAATGTTATATAGCAGAAAGAGAAAAATATTGTTTTTTTTTTGAGAATTGTCGCTCTTTTTTTGTTTATACCGCAAAAGATAAAAATTGCACAGGTGATCAAATACCACCAAAAGAAAGCTCTATTTGTGGGAAAAATAGGACATCAATTTTATTTGGGTACAGCGTCGCACAACCGGGCAATTGCCCGTTAAAGTAACGCAGTGCCGAATCGCAAAAAATAGCATGGTCATTAAGGGGGTAAATCCTTCCAGTCCAGAAGTAGTTAAATAAAGTCCTTACGTGCAAGTAAAAACGGTTCCAGTGTTGTTACTTTGCAATTTCAGCAAATCACCATCTATATGTTGCCTCCACCAAATATAAAAATTGCAAACTCACCAAAACTAGTTGCTGTCTAAGTTATAGGACAGCAAAAGCACATTCAATGTGGTACAGTAGATCTTCCAATCTCACAGGTGAAGTCATCAGGAAAATTGCTCATTCTCATCAAGCTAAGCAGAAGGATCACCAACACCGGAAAAAATGCTCATAGTGTAGTATTTAATAAAATATATAAAAAACGAATAAAAAACACCACCAAACCACAACATCAGGGAACGGTGTTTGGACTTTACAGCAATTGGTGCACATAGTCCATATAAAGTGCGTGAATAAAAATGAGGCACATAAACTTATTGTGCCGCCAGACTAAGCTCAGAATGGTGGCAGGACCTCTGGCATGTAAGTCAAGCATGAACTTGACTTTAAGGCCTTATTCGTGCAGCATCAACTCCCTAGCTCCCCTGATACTTACCTAAGCCCATTCCAGCAATGTACATGAGAGCAGAGGCTCTCCCGGCTCTCTCCTTCTTCATTGGCTCAGACACAGCCAGTGAGTTGGGAGTGGGGGCGGGGCTGAGATCCATTCTGTGTGTCAATGGACACATAGAGTGGGACTTGGAAGTGAGCGTGCATGAGTGCCCCCGTAGCAAGTGGCTTGCTATGGGGGCACTCAGCAGGGGGTAGGAGCCCAGAGCACTGGTGGGGGACCTGAGAGTAGAAGGATAGGGGTTGCTCTGTACAAAACCATTGTTAATTATTTTTTATTTATTTTTTTACCTTTAGTATTACTTTAAGGTAGGCTCGGACAAAGTGTTAGTTTTTTGGTTATATTCCGTTTGTCAAAAATAATATGTTTCACTTGTGGCACAGTAATTAAAGATTGTATTGTAGGCACGTATGTGTGCAGTGTACACGAGTAGGCTTGGGTTTAGTTTAGCTATACCCCTTCAAGCCACAACCTTTGTTTATTGGGTTGGGGCCAAAAGTAATAAGTGCCTCAGCATACATTCACGCAACAACCTTTTTTCTGGTGTTCCTCACAGCCTGCCATTTTATATGGCCTAAAATTACATGGCTGGCCTGAATAACCCAAACACCTGTTGAAACAAGTACAACTGTATGCTTTGGGGGGGATTCTACTTCTCAAAATGTGGAGATATATGCTGCTTATCACTGAAGCCTATTTCATGTAAACCACCCAGATTACTTTTCATCCTTTAGAGTGCTGTCTCTGGTTGACATATCTGTTGTTATTCTGCTGATTTTAAGAGGTGTTATATTGCTGCCTTTGGGAGGGTTAATATACTGTTAGCTTGCAGCCCAGGCTCACAGTGTAGTCTCTGAATAGATTATGGAACAAAACAGGGAGTCACCACTAAATGCAGTATTAACCACTTGCTGACTGCCGCACGACTATTTACGTCGGCAGTCAGCCCCTCACAGGCAGAGCGACATACTACTACGTCGCTAGCCTGTGAGGGTCTAGGGAGCGAGCGCACGCCCCCAGAGGCACGCTCCCGTTCCCGCGCGGTCATGGACCCCCCCCGCGCGTGTGACCGGCGAACCCGATGTCCGCCAGTCACTCGGCGATCGTCGGTGCAGAGGGAGAAAGGCAGGCGGCTGATGTAAACAAGCCGCCTGTCATTCTCCCTTGTGTAAGAATGGTGATCATACGGCTCTGCTATGTAGGACCGTTGATCACTGTTCCTACACCTCAAGCCACAGCCAATCACAGTTAGAATCACGCCCCTAGGGACACACATAACCCCTCCCTCTCAAAAAAAGTTAACCCTTTCACTGCCAGTGTAATTTTACAGTAACAGTGCATATGTATAGCACTGATTACTGTAGAAATGTCACTGGTAACCCCAAAAGTGTCAAAAATATCAGTCAAGGGTCCGATCTGTCTGCCGCAATGCCGCAGTACCGCAAAAAAAAATCGCAGATCGCCGCCATTACGTGCTAAAAAAAACAACAAAAATTACAAAAATCTTTCCCTTTGTTAGTAAACGCGATAACTTTTGCGCAAACCAATCAAAATACGCTTTTTGTTACCAAACATATGTAGCATAAAATAAATTGGCCAAAAATGTTAAAAAATTTTGATTTTTACATTTTTTTTGGGGAATTTCATATAAAAAAATGTGAAAAATATTGTTATTTTTGCAAAATTTACGCTTTTTTTTTGTTTATAGCGCATGATAAAAAAATCGCACAGGTGATCAAATACCGCCAAAAGAAAGCTCTGTTTGTGGGAAAAAAAGGACGTCAATTTAGTTTGGGTACAGCATCGCACGACCGCGCAATTGTCCGTTAAAGCCACGCAGTGCCAAATCGCAAAATAGGCCCTGGTCAGGAAGGGGGTAAAATCTTCCGGGGCTTAAGTGGTTAAAAAACAACTTTAATAGAGCAGCCAAATGAACATGAAAGGAGTGCTTGTTAGTACAGTAACATCTGGGACATGTCCAGACTCCAGGGAGAGGTGTCGGCAGCAGTTTGCAGCATAGGTGGATGAGCCAGAAAGCCGCTCGTCAACTGGAGTAGGAAGACATTTAAAACCATCTTGGAAAGTGGAAACGGAAGTGACGTCACACCGGGGGATGATCCATTGCCTTGGCGATGCGTTTCGGAGCTCCAATCAGCTCCTTTGTCAAACCTGATAGACCATGGACTTTGATGGTATTACTTATAGGTAATGTAAGTTTGGATTGTATAGGAAATGGTTTGACAGCACTCCAGTGTCAGCAGATAAAAAGTCTTTATTTCTCCAAAAACATGACAGCACAATGAACAGATGCCTCCAAAAGCAGATGCGTTTCACAAATCAGGTTCGCTGAAAAACTTGTGTTTCACTGCGATCCATATAGTGGTCACCACAGCTAAAACTAATAATTAACTAATTGGAAAACCAATTAACTCCTTGAAGTATCCACCCGGATTGCAGGAAAGACACAATGCAACCATACATATAAAGATTGCAGCACACCAATGCCCATGTTCATTGAATTAAAACCATCATACAACAATAAATAAATGAAGTTAAACTGGAATACAGAGGACATGACCCAGTTGTCGCAGAGGGTAGACCTTATATATCAACATAACCCCATTAAAGGGATGCAAATATCTCAATCTGTCACAATCCCCTGCGTGCGCTCTGAGACAATAAAGGGAAGAACAAGTGGAGAAAAAGAGGGGCAATCAATACAAGCCACACCTAAGTGAAACATACATATTACGTTAAAAACATCATAAAGTCTTCAACTAAAACGGACCACAAAAAAAGAGAAAAAAATGTGAAGAAAAAGAGACCACAATAAAATGGAAAACATCTGTCACCAGCAAAAGGCAAAAAAACCCTCCATATATCTGTTCATAAAAATGTGTTACATCATATTCAAAGTTTCTTTTGGTATTCTCGTTTGCAATCTAAGTATCCAGAAGACCTCTCTTCTACATAACATTTTGAAAATATCACCTCCTCTGTGTAGGGTCTTTACCTGTTCAATAACCTGTAACTTGACTAGTGATAGATCACCTGCATGTGTAAGATTAAAGTTTCTGGCTACATTGGTGGATTTATTACCCCTGATATCACTTAAATTCTCAAAAAAACGTTCCCTGAGTTTGCGTGTGGTTCTACCCACATACTGAATAGCGCAAGCCCCATATGTGATCAGATAAATGACATAACTCATATTACAATTAAAAAAATGATTAATCTTATATGTATGTGTATATATGTATGTACATGTATGTGAACAAAAGATTGGATACTTATCTCTCACCTGGAGCGGCATCAACCCCTTTGTAATAGTGTATTCTTTCCGTGCAGACGCCAGCTCGATAAGAGAGACTGTTTACATTTGGGTGTTTTGTGACCGTATTCATTTTCTCCTTTCAAATTCGATTTGCATAGGTTGAACATGCATGTTCAGTAATCTTTAGACAATATGTTGAATAATGACAGCACTAAAACAGAAGAAGCTGCTACTAGCCGCACCTTTAGAACTTTAGACAATAATCCTTTCAGGAATAGCACACAAAGTACACTTCAACACAATAATGAGGATTGTACAAGTTCCATGAAAATGTTATTTAATAGAATGGAAAAATGCATGATCAAGGAGGTTAAATCTTACTGGGAAAAAGTCACACTCTCTGTGGAACGAATACCCAGAGGTTTACACATTAAAAAAAATTCCCCTCCTTTGATCTTTACGATGACCTTAAAAAAATATGGACAGATGTACTATCAGCTTGTTTATTTGATTTAATGAAAATGATCATTGCTTCAAAATCTTTGGAATTTGAGAAACTACAGGAGGCAATTGTCACTCTGCAAAAGGAGATTTTACCCCTACAAACTTTTGCACAGTTTTCAGATTTGGATCACAAGTTGAATGATAAAGTCAACAAGATTGAAAAAAGTACTATAGAAATAAGATGGAAAAAAGGAGAAACTTCTCAGAGACAAACTGGACTATGAATCCAATACTGTATATGTTTGGAAAAGGATGGGTTTTTGGAATCGTCATTACCAACACACTAACAAAAGAGTCAGTTTTTCAGATCCAGAAGTGGAATATGCGGATGACACTTTGGCTATTATGGCTTAAGATACATCTATGGATCAGCCTTTCAATTGTGGCTCTTCTCATGTTAGCACCCCATCATCATCAAAAAATGGCCAAAGGAACAGGATAAAGAAAGCACAAAAGAAAAAAGGAAGAAAACACGGAGGAGTGGCAGAAGACACCGACGAGTCTACAGACAAGAGATATACTCTTAGAACTCAGAGGAAATAGAATGTGATACAAGAAATGTAATTCATTTGTCTAAAAGGCCTTTGTCGTCCACAGAGATATCTCTCTTGTCTAAGGGTCTTAATTTTTGCCCACATTCCCATTTTAACCCATTTCATACCATATTGGACATTAACCATTTTGTTCGCAACTTGACTATTAAAATATTTTTTTTTGGTATTGAGGATAATGTGAATAATAGTGTTACTGACATATCTTTTTCTCTCTCTACCTTCAACTCCTTTGCCGAATTGTGTGCAGTCATGGACATGGAGGATTTGTTGTCTGAAAGTACATCCCCTATTGGACCGGACGATGATGAGGTGGGCGCCCGCAGGGTGCCTTTGCAAGCGCCATCCTCATTCTATCCGGTACAATCCCGTACCAAGGAGATGGATGTGTTTAACAGGACATTGCAGTTCTAGCTACTAATGTGTCTACCTCTGAACACATTATGGGGGATAACCTTGTAAAAGGGGAGAGACTGGCACTGCGCTCTCTGGCTGAGGATTCCACTATCATAATCAGAAATGCGGTCAAAGGGGATGCTATAGTGGTGCTAGATAGTGAGGAATACAGAAATGAAGCATTAAGACAACTTACTGATATTACAATCTATATCCCTCTGAAGAGCGATCCCGCTAAGAACTACAAATGTTTACTTAAATCTATAGTGGAAAAAGGAGCAAGCATGGGGGTTTTTACACCTAAAGAGGCAGAGGTGTTGATTCCTGATTGGCCAGTTTTACCAATTTTTCATCATTTACCTAAAGTACATAAAGGTCTAGATCCTTTGCACGGTAGACCAATCGTGTCAGGTATAGGGTCTTTAAATGAAACATTGGGAGAATGGGTCGATGGTCAACTACAGCCGATTGTGACACAATTACTAGGATATTTGAGAGATACAAATAATTTATTAACAATTATGAATAATTTCCAGTGGAAGGCTGAATATGTTTGGGTGACGTGATGTGTCTAGCCTATATTCTTCCATACCACATGATTTAGCACAATCCGCTGTGTCTCATGCATTGCACCATTATACCAATTTATCCGGTGAGTTTTACTTATTTGTGGGAGAGGTAGTAGATTATCTGTTAACCCACAATTATTTCCTTTTTGATGGGGTGCCCTACCTCCAAAGATGTGGGCCTGGGGTGGGGCTAAATTTGCGCCCTTAGTGGCGTAGCGTGGGGGGTACTGAGGGGGCCACTCCCACCGGGCACAACATTTAGGGGGGGCGCATAAGACGCCCGCCATCCGTGGGATAATAGTGTCCCTTTATTCTGATGATGCCCCGTCCACACTCTTCTTGGCTCTTTGACTGCCGCTTTGTGCAGGACGAGCGGCGCTGGCGGACCGCTGAAGGTGTCACTTGCGGCCAGGGGGTGGGGCTGGTCGTGGGCGTATATGGCAGTCTGTGGCTCAGTGCATGTGCAGCATGCTTCCGGAGTCTCCCCCTGCTGTCCGGGCTGGCCGCCGACACGATGTTCCCTCTATTCCGGATCGCCTCCTCGAGTCGCCAGTGTTTGGACACAGAACAATGTAGGTGATGTGCTGTCTTCCCCCGGGGGCCCAGGGAAGTGGACACGGGAGGGGGTGAGGTGGGTCAGTGTAGGGGGTGTCAGTATAGGTGTCAGTGTAGGGTGTCAGTGTAGGGAGTGTCAGTGTTGGGGGGTCAATATAGGTGTCAGTGTAGGGGGTGTCAGTGTATGGGGGTCAGTATAGATCTCAGTGTAGGTGTCATTGTAGGTGTCAGTGTATGGGGGGGGGTCAGTGTAGGGGGGTGTCAGTGTAGGGGGTGTGTCAGTGTAGGGGGGTCAGTATAGGTGTCAGTGTAGGGGGGTGTCAGTGTAGGGGGGTCAGTATAGGTGTCAGTGTAGGTGTTAGTGTATGGGGGGTCAGTGTAGGGGGGGTATCAGTGTAGGGGGGTCAGTATAGGTCTCAGTGTAGGTGTCAGTGTATGGGGGGTCAGTGTAGGGGGGTTAGTATAGGGGTGTCAGTATAGGTGTCAGTGTAGGTGTCAGTTTAGGGGTGTCAGTACAGGTGTTAATGTAGGGATCAGTGTAGGGGTCAGTGTATGGGGGCGGTCAGTGTATGTGTCAGTGTAAGGGGGTTAGTGAAGGTGAGTCATTGTAGGTGTCATTGTGGGTGTCAGTGTAGGTGTCAGTGTATGGGGAGGTCAGTGTAGGGGGGTCAGTGTGTGTGGGAATGTAGGGGGGGTCAGTGGGGGGGGTCAGTACAGGTGTCAGTGTATGGGGGGGTCAGTGTAGCTGTCAGTGTAGGGGTGTCAGTATAGGTGTTAGTGTAGGGGTCAGTGTATGGGGGGGTCAGTGTAGGGGGGGTCAGTGTATGTGGAAATGTATGGGGGGTCAGTGAATGGAGGGGTCAGTGTAGGGGGGTCAGTATAGGTAAAACCTATGGAAGGCTGAATATGTTTGGGTGACGTGATGTGTCTAGCCTATATTCTTCCATACCACATGATTTAGCACAATCCGCTGTGTCTCATGCATTGCACCATTATACCAATTTATCCGGTGAGTTTTACTTATTTGTGGGAGAGGTAGTAGATTATCTGTTAACCCACAATTATTTCCTTTTTGATGGGGTGCCCTACCTCCAAAGATGTGGGCCTGGGGTGGGGCTAAATTTGCGCCCTTAGTGGCGTAGCGTGGGGGGTACTGAGGGGGCCACTCCCACCGGGCACAACATTTAGGGGGGGCGCATAACACGCCCGCCATCCGTGGGATAATAGTGTCCCTTTATTCTGATGATGCCCCGTCCACACTCTTCTTGGCTCTTTGACTGCCGCTTTGTGCAGGACGAGCGGCGCTGGCGGACCGCTGAAGGTGTCACTTGCGGCCAGGGGGTGGGGCTGGTCGTGGGCGTATATGGCAGTCTGTGGCTCAGTGCATGTGCAGCATGCTTCCGGAGTCTCCCCCTGCTGTCCGGGCTGGCCGCCGACACGATGTTCCCTCTATTCCGGATCGCCTCCTCGAGTCGCCAGTGTTTGGACACAGAACAATGTAGGTGATGTGCTGTCTTCCCCCGGGGGCCCAGGGAAGTGGACACGGGAGGGGGTGAGGTGGGTCAGTGTAGGGGGTGTCAGTATAGGTGTCAGTGTAGGGTGTCAGTGTAGGGAGTGTCAGTGTTGGGGGGTCAATATAGGTGTCAGTGTAGGGGGTGTCAGTGTATGGGGGTCAGTATAGATCTCAGTGTAGGTGTCATTGTAGGTGTCAGTGTATGGGGGGGGTCAGTGTAGGGGGGTGTCAGTGTAGGGGGGGTGTCAGTGTAGGGGGGTCAGTATAGGTGTCAGTGTAGGGGGGTGTCAGTGTAGGGGGGTCAGTATAGGTGTCAGTGTAGGTGTTAGTGTATGGGGGGTCAGTGTAGGGGGGGTATCAGTGTAGGGGGGTCAGTATAGGTCTCAGTGTAGGTGTCAGTGTATGGGGGGTCAGTGTAGGGGGGTTAGTATAGGGGTGTCAGTATAGGTGTCAGTGTAGGTGTCAGTTTAGGGGTGTCAGTACAGGTGTTAATGTAGGGATCAGTGTAGGGGTCAGTGTATGGGGGCGGTCAGTGTATGTGTCAGTGTAAGGGGGTTAGTGAAGGTGAGTCATTGTAGGTGTCATTGTGGGTGTCAGTGTAGGTGTCAGTGTATGGGGAGGTCAGTGTAGGGGGGTCAGTGTGTGTGGGAATGTAGGGGGGGTCAGTGGGGGGGGTCAGTACAGGTGTCAGTGTATGGGGGGGTCAGTGTAGCTGTCAGTGTAGGGGTGTCAGTATAGGTGTTAGTGTAGGGGTCAGTGTATGGGGGGGTCAGTGTAGGGGGGGTCAGTGTATGTGGAAATGTATGGGGGGTCAGTGAATGGAGGGGTCAGTGTAGGGGGGTCAGTATAGGTGTCAGTGTATGGGGAGGCCAGTGTAGGGGGGTCAGTGTAGGTGTCAGTGTAGGGAGGTCAGTGTATGTGGAAATGTAGGGGGGGTCAGTGTATGGGGGGTCAGTGTATGTGTCAGTGTAGGGGAGGTTAGTGAAGGGGGGTCAGTGTAGGTGTCAGTGTAAGGGGGTCAATGTAGGTGTCAGTGTATGGGGGGTCAGTGTAGGGGGGTCAGTATAGGTGTCAGTGTAGGGGTCAGTGTATGGTGGGCTCAGTGTATGTGGGGTCAGTGTTGGTGTCAGTGTAGGGGGATCAGTATAGGGGGATAAGTGTAGGGGGTGTCAGTGTAGGGGGGAGTCAGCGTAGGTGTCAGTGTAGGGGTCAGTGTATGAAGGGGTCAATGTAGAGGGGGGGTCAGTGTAGGATGGTCAGTATAGGTGTCAGTGTAGGGGGGGTCAGTGAAGGTGTCAGTGTAGGGGGCCAGTGTGTGGGATCAGTGTAGGTGTCAGTGAAGGGGTCAGTGTATGGGGGGGTCAGTGTAGGTGTCAGTGTATGGGGGATCAGTGTAGGGGGGGTCAGTGAAGGGGTCAGTGTAAAAGGGTTCAGTGTAGTGTTCAGTGTAGGGGGGGTCAGTGTAGGTGTCGGTGTGGGGGGGTCAGTGTAGGTGTCAGTGAAGGTGTCAGTGTAGGGGTCAGTGTAGGGGGGGATGTCAGTGTAGGGGGTTCAGTGAAGGTGTCAGGTAGGTCAGTGTAGGAATCAGGAATGTCAGTGTAGTGTTCAGTCTAGGGGTCAGTATAGAAATTAGGTAGGTCAGTGTAGTGATCAGGTCTGTTAGTGCAGGAATCAGGTAGGTCAGTGTAGTGATCAGGTCAGTTAGTGCAGGAATCAGGTAGGTCTGTGTAGTGGTCAGCTAGGTCTTTGTATGTGTCAGTATAGTAATCAGGTAGGTTAGTGTAGGAATCAGGTAGGACTCTGTAGTGGGCAAATAGGTCTCTGTAGGTGTCAGTATAGTGATCAGGTAGGTCAGTGAAGTGGGCAGTGTATTGGTAAGGTAGATCTGTGTAGTGGCCGTGTAGGTCTGTGTAGTGGTCGGGTAGGTCTGTGTAGGTGTCAGTATAGAAATTAGGTAGGTCAGTATAGTGATCAGGTTGGTTAGTGCAGGAATAAGGTAGGTCAGTGTAGGAATAAGGTAGGTCAGCGTAGGTGTCTGTGTAGTGGTCAGGTAGGTTAGTGTAGGTGTCAGTATAGTGATCAGGTAGGTTAGTGCAGGAAACAGGTAGGTGTTTAATGAACAGGTAGGTCTGTTTAGTGGTCAGGTAGGTCAGTGTAGGTGTCAGTAGAGTAATTAGGTAGCTCAGTATAGTGATCAGGTCGATTAGTGCAGGAATCAGGCAGGTCAGTGTAGTTGTCTGTGTAGTGGTCAGATAGGTTAGTGTAGGAATCAGGTAGGTCTCTGTAGTGGTCAGATAGGTTTCTGTAAATGTCAGTATAGTGATCAGGTAGGTTAGTACAGGAAACAGGTAGGTCAGTGTAGTGGTCAGTGTATTGGTCAGGTAGGTCTGGGTAGTGGTCAGGTAGGTCTGTGTAGTGGTCAGGTAGTTCAGTGTAGGTGTCAGTATAGTAATTAGGTAGCTCAGTGTAGTGATCAGGTAGGTCAGAGTAGGTGTCTGTGTAGTGGTCAGGTAGGTCAGTGAAAATGTCAGTATAGTAATCAGGTAGGTCTGTGTAGTGGTCAGGTAGGTCAGTGTAGTGGTCAGGTAGGTCTGTGTAGTGGCCAGGTAGGTCTGTGTAGTGGCCAGGTAGGTCTGTGTAGGTGTCAGCATAGTAATCAGGTAGGTCAGTGTAAGAATAAGGTAGTTCTCTGTATTGGTCAGCTATGTCAGTGTAGGTGTCAGTGTAGTGGCCTGTGTAATGGTCTAATAGGTTTGTGTAGGGGGCACAAATTACTTACCTTGCTCCGGGCGCTGACAACCCATGCTACGCCACTGTGCGCCCTCACTAGCAAACCTGTACATGGGGTGGTGGGAGTGGTCCCACATCTTTGGAGGTAGAAATCCATTCAGGAATCGGATCAAATTGTACCTCAGGTACATAGACGATCTGATCCTTTTTGTGATAATGACATCAACATGGAAAGCTTTTTGAAGTATTTGAATGACAATACATAGAATTTGGCTTTTACAGGCAATATGGAGACTGACAAAATTAGGTTTTTGGACATCCAACTTGGACCTGATGGAAACAAAATAGGCACACAGTTGTACAGGAAGCCTTTATCTGGCAATAGTTTATTGTTGGCGAGTTCCAGCCATCCAACCCATACTATTAAGGGAATTCCTGTTGGACAATTCTTAAGACTTAGAAGAATCTGCAGTGAGGACAATACTTTTAAAAAAGAGGCAGGTATGTTGTACAATAGTGTAGCACTGTCCTAGGTAGGTAGGCGCTGGGCAAAAACATATTTTGCTTCTTCTGCTTTTCAGGGGAGCCTGATCTATTAGGTTGCCTGTTACATGTTTCCAGGTGTGATTCACTGTGTCTGAGGAAGTGTCCTCACTGTATCCAATGAGGGAGCTTGTTGGACAGTGGAGGAAACCCAGCCAGTGACACATTGGTTTTTGTGGGAATCCCAGTGGGAGGGCATTCTTGCAATGCATCCTGGGATTGCTCATAAAAGCTGAGGGGACATGTGACAGGGCGTCTTTGGCAGGAAGCAGAGTCCCAGGAGGAGGCAGACGGCTGTCTCTCCTCCTGCTGTGTATGAGGAAGGTGGACTTAGGCAGTTGGCCTAGTGAACCAGGTGTGGAGCTGAGCTGCAGAGGATCCAGTGGAGCTGATAGTGGAGCTGCTGGCAGAGTCTCTCGGGAAAAACAGTGTCCGTGAGTACTAAGGGACTTGCCAAAAGGTCTGCCCAGGAAGGGGGACCACTCCAGCGAAGTCAGGGGATCAAGGGGCCAGCTCACACAGAGTGTTACAGAAAGGGGGTGCCGTGTAGAGCCCTGAAGAGTAGGGGAAAAGGGGATGCCAAGTAGGACCCTGAAGAGTAATTCACAGTGCAGTACAGTTCTTCTTCACTTTAATGGTAAGGTGAAGCCGCGGCCTTTCCACTTTCAGCTAAATAGAAAGTCCCAGCAATTGTGCATAGTTTATTCAGTTGGAGTATCCCACTCATCCCTTCTCCTATCCAAGTTCTCAAATAAAACTACAAAAAACCAAAACCCCTAGACTGAGCCAAGCACTTTGAACATGCTTTATTGCCAAGTTGTTGCTAAGGGTAACCCAGGGGAATCCGTAACCAGCAGTTCCCAAGGGAGTAGTGCTACAATAGATTCCTGAAGAGAGGCTATCCCAGATGATCTGTCTATAGCCTCAAGAAAGAAAAGGGACAGATCTCCTCTACAAAAATACTGTACGGGGATTCATGCAGTGAAGGTGCGAGGACAAATAAAGACATGGAAAATACAAACATATATAAAAATACAGTATATGGGTGTGCTCCCGCTGTGTTCCTAAGTATGAGTGCCACATCCCAATATGATAGGCATATTTGGAAAATCCCCTTGGGGTGGGACTTTAAAGGCCACTCAAAAATGTGCAATTGAAATAATATTGGGTATATATAAATTTTATTACACAAAATAGATCAAAAATATGAACATACAATAATGTACAATAAAGACTGATAAAATTGGCAAAACTGGTATTCATAAAAAGGTGTACATATCACTCAACCAACTATTCCGTGCAAGATCCGACGTTTCAAGGTAAAAACCTCTTCTTCAGGGATTTTAGTGGAAATAGTTCTTCTGTAAGTATTAGAAGGATATATATCAAAGCAAACAATTATCAATGCAGTAAATTACAATGACAGAATATGGATAAATTTTGGAGTGTGAGCATACACTCGTTGTAACAAAAAAATTATGAATATGTATATATATATACACTTACATGGTTGAAGGACGCATGGACACCAAAATTGTTTTGCCATAGGATAAAAACATGGAATGTAAACGACACCCACAGAGACTATCGCTAGCCTTGTATAGAAAAAGGGAAGGTTTAATACTTGGAGCAAGCCAAAGTGTGTCACCAAGCATGCGTTAATGGGAAGTGTGCAAACTGGGGGACAATGTTCCAGCTGGAGTCCAAATTAGCCCAACCAGAGGGGTGGAGGGCAATCAATAGAATGCTGTAAATAATAAGGAAATACATCCAATGAGTGAGGAAACAAGACAGATTGTTTTGTAAGTATAGTATATAGACATTGCAGTGATGCAGCAGGACAATAAGTATATATGTATATAGAAAAGAAAATAATCAAACATATATGGGCCCAAAGTAATGGATTAAGATGGTCCAGGGTAAGTATAGACCCAAGCGAATCAAAAAGGTGTCCTGTAATAGTTTTTCTAAAAAGAGAGACTATATAGGTGTAAAGATGGCTTGTTTTAGAGAAAAATGTGTCCTGGTAAATGTGCATCAATCTGTATGTGTATGCACCTATTTGTCTAGGGCCAGATATAATTAAAAACTGCTATAAGGATAAAGGCAATGAATAGATTATTAAAGATTCTACTATATAGATATATGAATATGATGGGCAAACAAGTTATCCCCAAGGCATGAGCCAAGTATGCAAGCCTACACACCAAAGGTTTGTTGAGGTGTAAAAAAGTCCCTTAAGGATTAATCCCACCAAAGTAATACAAAACTGACCTTATGACAGGGAGCTCCACAGCAACCTTCCTCCCAGCAGTGGATGTACACAGTACTCCATGCTGGGAGTGGTGCCTATATAGGAGCACTGTCAGGTGGAAGCAATCATATTGATTGCATCTCAGCCCCCCGGCAGCTGTGGGCTCCCCGAGCGGCGCTCGCCAGGCCCGCCCACATCACCGCCCCGACGCGCACAGGACCCTAGGGACCCCCCAGGGAGACCCATTATCTCCGGGTGCGGATCAATCACGGACAGCGCAAGCAAAGTCCTTGACAAATTTTTGAAACCCTTTGTCGCAAAACTTCCATCCCATATACGCGACACTATACATTTTTTACAAAAGATCAGTGACCTCACCCTACCCCCTGGGTGTTTCTTGGTGGCGATCGATGTTGAGGCCTTGTACAGCTCGATCCCCCATTCCAGGGGGGTCGCAGCTGTACGCCACACGATCGCCACCAATACCGGCCTGGACGCTTATGGGGAGTTCATGCTGTCTCTGTTAGAACACATTTTAACACACAATGTGTTCTCTTTTCAGGGCTCCCACTTCCTCCAGGTACAGGGCGTAGCGATGGGCACATGCTGTGCCCCATCCTACGCCAATCTGTACCTGGGGGAGTGGGAGAAAACTTTTTTGGAAGACGAGGATCTTACGATATACACAGATTGTATCCGCACATGGATGCGATATATTGATGATGTTTTTGTAATTTGGGATGGATCTAGAGAGCTACTTGACAAATGCATGGAGAGATTGAATCGTAATGAGTTTAATCTAAAATTTACAATGCATGCCGATACCACCAAGATAACTTTTTTGGACGTTGAGGTTTTCTGTGATGGGGATGGTGTTCTCCGCAGTGGGCTTTATCGTAAGCCCACTGCTGGGAACACCATCCTCCACGCTACTAGTTTTCACCCCCAACCGCTTATTCGCTCGATTCCGATGAGCCAGTACCTACGTTTGCGTCGAAACTGTACCAACATAGACACCTTCAAAACAGCAGCCATCGGCTTGAGGGATAGACTACTGGCGAGAGGATACTCTCGCAAGTTGTTAAAATCTGCATATAAAAAAGCACTATTGAGTGACAGAGACTCACTCCTTGTCCCTAGAGTTCGTAAAAATGACAATACCCTGAGAATCATTACCAGTTTCTCTCAACAACATCAGGATTTAAGAAACATCATTGAAAAATATTGGCATATTCTAGCTTTAGATCCAGCTCTAAGCCCACATTTACCTCACAAACCGTCAATTACGTATAGACGGGCACCAGCTTTGAAGGACAAACTGGTACGGAGTGAACTGAAAAGCCAGTCCACTTTTGACCCATGCAAGTACAAAGGTACTTTTTCATGTGGTGCATGCCACTATTGCAGTTATATGCATACTACACAAAACCCCATCCTTCCCAATGGTCAAAAATTTAGGGCTAAGCACTTTGTGAACTGCAGGACCATCGGAGTCGTATATCTTTTGATTTGCGAATGTAAATGCTTCTACGTCGGCAAGACCAAGTTAGAATTTTGGAAACGCATGTATAAGCACATTAGAAGTATGCGCAAGCGCGACCCGGATTTACCCCTGGGCCGCCATGTGTCTAGTGTACATGGTGGAAGATTTCCTAGGATCAAGTTTTTGGCCCAGGATCGGATCCATCCCAGCCCCAGGGGAGGCGACTGGAACAAGCGCCTCCTCCAAATGGAGCTGAGATGGATCCATTCCCTTAAGGCAACGGAACCCCCAGGCCTCAATGATATGGTGTCGTTTAGGCCTTTCTTGGAGGGTTTTGCCTCTGGAGGCATTGAGAGATGAGAATCTTCTCTCCCTCCCGGTGTCTCCAGCTAGAATATGTCATCATAGCAAGCTACCTGGATATTTTATATATATTTTCTACATCCATCTGACTATCCACACACTTCCCTTTTGATTTTGATGTCCAAGCAACGAATGTTTTTTTGAATCCAATTTGTAAAAGAACATGGAATTGACACCACCCACAGCCTCTTCGCTGACATTGTTAATTATATGTTGTTTGTTATCCTTGGATATTTCAATATATATTTCTGTGCTTGCCAGAGTAGTTGCTCTCTTCTTTTTGCATATTCATTTGCAAGTAAGTGTCTTCGACACCACTACAATATACAATACTCTAATAATGAAATAATCGGTGGCATTGTGGTCACGACAAATAATATCTTTTGATCTCAAAAAAAAGGTTAATCCGTGTATGCATTTTGACATACAATGTATATGTATTCAGATTGGATCTTCTCTAATTTTGAAGCATGCATGGATCTGTGCACCTTGGGGGCCTCTATTCCAACCCGGCACGGGGTCCGGGTCCCTTGTTTTTGGGCCCGGCTTTTCCCGGCGATGGGGACCTTCCCTGCTGACATCTCTTGATGTCTTCCCCACTTCCGGGACACGCCGCTGTATGGGTTCTCACGCAGCAGCGGCGTCATATCCCGTGCCGGCGGGAGACGCCCGCCGGCTACGCCTCCGCCCCCTCCGGTGACGCACTTCCTGTGCGCGTCGGGGCGGTGATGTGGGCGGGCCTGGCGAGCGCCGCTCGGGGAGCCCACAGCTGCCGGGGGGCTGAGATGCAATCAATATGATTGCTTCCACCTGACAGCGCTCCTATATAGGCACCACTCCCAGCATGGAGTACTGTGTACATCCACTGCTGGGAGGAAGGTTGCTGTGGAGCTCCCTGTCATAAGGTCAGTTTTGTATTACTTTGGTGGGATTAATCCTTAAGGGACTTTTTTACACCTCAACAAACCTTTGGTGTGTAGGCTTGCATACTTGGCTCATGCCTTGGGGATAACTTTGTTTGCCCATCATATTCATATATCTATATAGTAGAATCTTTAATAATCTATTCATTGCCTTTATCCTTATAGCAGTTTTTAATTATATCTGGCCCTAGACAAATAGGTGCATACACATACAGATTGATGCACATTTACCAGGACACATTTTTCTCTAAAACAAGCCATCTTTACACCTATATAGTCTCTCTTTTTAGAAAAACTATTACAGGACACCTTTTTGATTCGCTTGGGTCTATACTTACCCTGGACCATCTTAATCCATTACTTTGGGCCCATATATGTTTGATTATTTTCTTTTCTATATACATATATACTTATTGTCCTGCTGCATCACTGCAATGTCTATATACTATACTTACAAAACAATCTGTCTTGTTTCCTCACTCATTGGATGTATTTCCTTATTATTTACAGCATTCTATTGATTGCCCTCCGCCCCTCTGGTTGGGCTAATTTGGACTCCAGCTGGAACATTGTCCCCCAGTTTGCACACTTCCCATTAACGCATGCTTGGTGACACACTTTGGCTTGCTCCAAGTATTAAACCTTCCCTTTTTCTATACAAGGCTAGCGATAGTCTCTGTGGGTGTCGTTTACATTCCATGTTTTTATCCTATGGCAAAACAATTTTGGTGTCCATGCGTCCTTCAACCATGTAAGTGTATATATATACATATTCATAATTTTTTTGTTACAATGAGTGTATGCTCACACTCCAAAATTTATCCATATTCTGTCATTGTAATTTACTGCATTGATAATTGTTTGCTTTGATATATATCCTTCTAATACTTACAGAAGAACTATTTCCACTAAAATCCCTGAAGAAGAGGTTTTTACCTTGAAACGTCGGATCTTGCACGGAATAGTTGGTTGAGTGATATGTACACCTTTTTATGAATACCAGTTTTGCCAATTTTATCAGTCTTTATTGTACATTATTGTATGTTCATATTTTTGATCTATTTTGTGTAATAAAATTTATATATACCCAATATTATTTCAATTGCACATTTTTGAGTGGCCTTTAAAGTCCCACCCCAAGGGGATTTTCCAAATATGCCGCCTATATAAAAATACAAGTACAAATATACAACACATACTAACCACAGCAAGAATATTTGTCCAACAAACAAAGATTCCTGCGAACAACCTACCTATATCAGATTTTAAATGCCGCAAACCCCTCACTTCCCATACAAGTGTAAAGAACAAATAAATAATATAATAGTGTTGCGCAAATAAAAATCTGTGAAGATATATATTAAAATTAAAATAAAATATTAAATATGGAAAAAGGTGTATATAAATATCAACCAACAAGTAAAAAATGTGAGTGTAAAAATATATGACAATATAGCATTAATAAAATTCAGTGCTAGAAGACACAAAAGTTCAAAGTGCAAAGCTTAATAAATATTGCAACAAGTCCCAGTGATTAAAATATATATCAATCCATGCAATATGTAAAATAAAATGATGATGAGTTATCCAAAAAGTCTTTAGTGATGATCAGTGCAAAGTGGTAAAAAATCTTCTATAGGTGCTCAAGCCACCTGGATGTGGCTGGTGTTTCCCAAACAAAGTGAGTGACCAAGGTGTCACAGCTCAATCTTATCCTTGCACCCCCTTGTGAGTGGGTGCTCACCTTAAAACTGATTCAATTAGGCTCAAATGCAGGGGGTCTTATGGATGACACTTCCGGGTGGTTCCATCCCAATATCAGCAAATCTCAACCCAACAGCCAATGTATCATGTGAATAAAGAAACTTACAATAGTGCTTATACCTTTAAAAACTTTAATTCATATAAAAACATAAGGTAATGCATGGACAAATGAATATTTGTCCATCGCTAGTTCTTTCCTACAGTTTAAAATTCATACAAATCAGGGATATAGTCTACAGACATCTACCAATTTTATGGGGTGATGATGTTTGTGCACTAATCCTGGATGAAGGGGTAAGAGTGGTGGCAAGGAGAGCCAAAACTTTGGGCAACTCCTTGTCACCCAGTTTTTTCAACTCTGGTTCCCCTTCAAACAAATCCCCTACCTGGTTACATTGAGAGGGCAATTTTCAAATGCGGATCTGTGAGTTGTTCGTGTTGTTCACACATACTGATGGGCAGCTCCTTTTGTTCACATACAAGTGACAGGACATATAAGATTGATTGTTTTTTAACTGTAAAAGGAGTTATGTCATTTATCTGATCACATGTGGGGCTTGCTCTATTCAGTATGTGGGTAGAACCACATGCAAACTCAGGGAACGTTTTTCGTGAGCATTTAAGTGATATCAGGGGTAATAAATCCACCAATGTAGCCAGACACTTTAATCTTACACATGCAGGTGATCTATCGCTAGTCAAGGTACAGGTTATTGAACAGGTAAAGACCGCAGACAGGGTAGGTGATATTTTCAAAATGCTATGTAGAAGAGAGGGCTTCTGGATACTTAAATTGCAAACGAGAATACCGAAAGGTTTAAACTTTGAATATGATGTAACACATTTTTATGAATAGGTATAAGGAGGGTTTTTTTTTTTGCCTTTTGTGGGTGACAGATGTTTTCCATTTTATTGTGGTCTCTTTTTCTTCCCAGTTTTTTCTGTCTTTATTGTGGTCTGTTTTAGTTGAAAACTTTATGATGTTTTAATTTAATATGTATGTTTCACTTAGGCGTGGCTTGTATTGATTGCCCCTCTTTTTTTCCCCTTGTTCTTCCCTTTATTGTCTCAGAGTGCACGGAGGGGCTTGTGACAGATTGAGATATTTGCATCCCTTTAATGGGGTTATGTTGATATATAAGGTCTACCCTCTGTACACTCTACAACAACTGGGTTGTGTCCTCTGTATTCCAGTTTTACTTCATTTATTTATATTTGAATGATTGTTGTAATTCAATGAACATGGACATTGGTGTGCTGCAATCTTTATATGTATGTATGGTTGCATTGTGTCTTTCTTGCGATCCAGGTGGATACTTCGAGGAGTTAATTGGTTTTCCAATTAGTTAATGATTTGTTTTAGCTGTGGTGACCACTATATGGATCGCAGTGAAAGCACAAGTTTTTCAGCAATGAATAAGCGAACCTGATTTGTGAAACGCGTCTGCTGTTGGAGGCATCTATTCATTGTGCTGTCATGTTTTTGGAGAAATAAAGACTTTTTATGGAAGTAGTATATGTGATTTGCCACAGCCGTCCAATTGCCTCCATCCCTAAGTATATATGTAGAAGCAAAAAAGATTTATGGGACTTTGGACATAAAAATATTCTTTATTCAATGACATAAAAGATATGATATAAAAAAAAACACTGTAGTATCAATACATACAGAGATAATGCACGCATTATATACAGCAATACATAATTAATCCAAAATAGATACAATTTTTCTAGGACCAAAACATGGATCGTTCAAGAATATAATGGATACAATATGACATAAATGCTCTGTGTGTTCAAAATCTTTGAATATATCACAGTTAGATGAAACATATGAGTAATTGTAGGCTCGACGCATTTCATGGACCTCCATCCATTCATCAGGAGCTTGAATGTTTGTCTGAAAATGAAAATATGGGTTTATATTAATGTACTAGTTTAAAATATGGACTGTAATGGGGGATATATAATGGAATGGACAATACCTTAAGCAGTGTCATGGATCCAAGAGCAGTCCAGTCTGAGACAGAGAGACCGAGGCCGATCCAGGGAATGCCTGGCCCGGGGCTGAGGCATGGATCACAACCAACACACAGGGGCAACAGGGAGGAGAGGACCAGAAGCAGAGTAAAAACAAATGAAAAGGCTCCAAAAAAGTCACTCCAAGAAGTGATGATAAAGGCACATTGGGAGCGAAAGCCGTCTGAAAATATATATATAAATTAAATAAATATATAGAATATATATACTGAGAGAGACAAATTAAAAAAATCTGTACATAATAAATAGTATAAGGTCAGACGAATAAGTCCAGAGAAAGTGCCTATGAGTAACCATAAAGAAACATATATCTAAAGGAAATTATAAAAAGGCATATGGTCAAAGCAATGACCCAGAGGAAAATATCTATAAGTAAAGCACAGAGAGTGATGTATGCAAAGAGAGTGATTAAGTGCATATTAAAAATGCCCAACGAAGGAAAACCTATATCCAAAAGAAATAAAAAGGTGCATATAGTCGAGGCAATATCCCAGAAGAAGTGTCAATGGGTAAATCACCAGAAGTGATCCATACAAACGAAGTGATAAGGTGCACATGAGGGACATGTATGAAGCCCAAAAAGGGTCAGAGAGAAAAGAAGATGGGGTGGACGTGAAGTGAGAAAATAGTAAATGAAGAAAGACAGCCCCTAAAAAGGGGGGGTGCCAAAGAAGTAGTGTTAAAAAATAGAATGAAAATCGTTGCGCAAAGAGGGTGACAAAAGTAAGCCATACACTGATATGTACAATATAGCATATGATAGGTGAAAAGATAAAGTTAATAGACTCAAAGAACCCTTCAATTTCAGCGGGCAACCTTTGTTCGGAGTACAGGATTTCATAAAAGGACCAAAACATCTTGTTAATAATCAATGGAACAGAGGAGACCGATCCATCAGGTAGGTGTTACTGTGGTATAGAACAGTCAGTGTATTCAGTTTGGGAAAGGTAAGCCAGTAGCTTCCCATTTTTTCCACTGTAATCATGTAATCTAGTCGATAAATAAAACTGTTGTTTCCGTGTCATATCCACCATATGGAGTTGGAGAGCCTATGTGCCCCAACTAACACTTCATGGGAGTCTAGAGTAGGGTGTGCTGTATATTGGGCCCTAGCTGCATCCAAAGAGGTCTCTAAGGCCTGTAGAGTAGCATGATTAGGCTGTTGATGGCAAGCTATATTAGAGATATAGGAGCCCTGTACAGTTGCTTTAAAGGCATCCCACATGGGACCTGTCGATGAAGATTGGTCATTTGTCTCTGTCGCGTCTGTGCAAATGGGGTTTTGAAATTCAGATGTGGAGATCCAATGAGGGCTGAATCTCCACAACTAAAAAGATGACCTATGCCCCAATGAAAGATCGACTCAAAGAGCAGAATGGTCAGAAATCGTTTTCGCTATGTAGGAGATTGTTTGAATGCATGGTACCAGGTCTGCAGTAGCTAATGCATAGTCTAGCCTGGAAAGAGCACGATAAGTCTGAGGTTGACATGAATAGACTCTGTCCGTAGGGTATTTCCATCACCATATATCCCCATATCCAAATGTAGCACACCACTGAGGGGGGCGTAAACCACCACCAGTAGCAATGATATGGCATATACCGTGCATAGTTTTCCTACCACACTTGGTCGTTTACCCCGGAGCCTAAAGGAGCTGTTACCAGCCCATAGGACCATAAAGGGGAAACCAATTCAGCCCAGGGGGCTATTAAGCTCAAATGGTTCTAATGCCATATGGCATATAGGACCCACAAGATCCGGTAAGTGATCCAATCTATTCACTCACACGTGGCAAGGAATCGATGATACGGCCAATCACGTCTGAGCACCTGCACCTTCAAATTTTAATTTGAAGACTTACATTTACTGAGGACTTTATTAATATTTGAGCACTACAGTCACTGTTTACTGTGGACTATTTATATTATAATATTTTTGAGTATATTCGTTTTTACCATTTTTTTTATTTATAAATATTTTATATTTTTTTTAAATATCATTCACCAAGTCACTTATGCACATTGTGGCACCTATTTAATTATTTATTGGGAGTTTTGATGATTTACCATTATTATTTACATTTGTTTACCTGATGTTTTAATTTTTATTTATACCATTATTTATTGATTGATTATTTATACATACCACAGAGGTTGGCATGGATATTGCTATCCATTAGTAATTTAATTAGCAAGCGCTGTATTTGGCCTTTTCCATAAGACCATTCATTTTTCACTCTACCTTCTATCCTACAGAAGCTGCTTATTCCATTTATTTACTTTTAGGCACGCAGGTTACTTATATACGCATTTATATAATACTTCCTTGGCGCGTGAATATACTTTGTATATTTTTTTACACATTGTAGTACAAGTGTTTGCTATCTAGGCCATTGATGCTAAGTGGTAGCTTCAATGTTTGCTTACCTGAGAGAAGCTGCAAAGGCCACACATTGCTGCTCCCATCATCTGGGGCTGTGTTGAGTGATGTTGGTACAGAACTATGCAAGCATATGCTGTCAGCATAATGTTAAGCCTTCCAGCACCTCCTTTTAGAGTCAGAGTCGACTTTGTTAAATTCTCTTTAAAAAAAACACCTGACCACCAATGTATGACATAAATCAGTGTTTTTCCTGACATCCCACCCAATTTAGGAGGGGAGAGATGCTACAGTTGCTACCACCTAAGAGAATTAACAATATCCTGATAGGGCATCTTAATGCTTAATAATTACAGTGGCAATTTATTTCTTTTTTTTTTATCAACATGTATTATTTTGGTTAGATGAGTGCCGTTGCACGTGTTGCAGGCTTAGCTCTAGAGTTGAGCGGACACCTGGATGTTCGTGTTCGGCGGGTTCGGCCGAACTTGAAAAAAAAGTCTGGGTCCGTGTCCCGGACTTTTGCCGAACTTTTCCCGGACACCGAACCCCATTGAAGTCAATGGGGACCCGAACTTTCAGGCACTAAAATGGCTCTAAAACACCAAAGGAAATGGCTAGAGTGCTGCAAATGGCAGCAAAACGTAGTTAAGAGCATGGCAAGTGCTCTGCAAACAAATGTGGATAGGGAAATAACTTAAAACAACAAAAAAACAGAAAAATAAAACAATGTTCTTCATCTCTGAAGGACGAGGCCCATATGGAGTAGGAGGGAGGTTGAGGTGGTGATGGATGTGGCGGTGTCATAGGCGTGCGCACAGGGTGTGCCGGGTGTACCTGGGCACACCCTAATCACCTAGGGCACATTAGCATTATCGCTCTGTTTGCCAGTGAGGAGATGGGAAAGATCTCCCTCGGACCTGCTCTGCTCTATTTCACTTTGCCAGCAGGGAGAGTAATGTATCGGGGCCATGTACATGTAGGCAAACACATGCATGTGTATTTAAACTTTGGGGTGCACACCCTAATGCAATAGGCTGCGCACACCTATGGGCGGTGTAGGTGGAAGCGGCGGTGGAGGAGGACCAGGGCCGGATTAAGAGCATCATGGGCTTGGTGCTGAGGATTTTGAAGGGCCTTAAGGGCCGTGCCTTGGCATGCACCCAAAGGAGGAAGGGTGCAGCCATGCATGCCTAATTCAACATGGGATGCTGTCTCTGAAGCCCATAAACACATCCATGCGTCGGCAACTGTCCCTCCTTGTCCGGCCTTCGTGCTGTGTGGGGAGGTTCTGAGGGAGCTGCCTGGGGAAGCGAGCATAGAAGCCAGACTTCTGTGTTTACAAGTGACAGAAGAGCGGTAACAGTGAATATGGCCAACCCCGGGGCCTATATTAAGGTAGGGGCCTGGAGCTGAAGCTCCAATAGCCCCTATGTTAATCTGGCCCTGAGGAGGACGAGGTAGCCAACACTGCTTTTTTTCAGAAATTTTAAATGAGGGTACACCCCAAAAGAATGAGAAAGAGCAAAAATAGAACAATGGCTGGAAAAGTCCCGTGGGATCCATGCCTGGTTCATTTTAATGAACGTGAGCTTGTCCACATTGTCTCTGGACAGGCGGCTGCGTTTGTCTGTGATAACGCCCCCAGCCATGCTAAATACCCGTTCAGATAATACACTGGCTGCAGGGCACGCCAGAACCTCCAAGGCGTAAAGGGCATGCTCAGGCCATGTGCCCAATTTGGAGACCCAGAAGTTGAAGGGGGCAGACCCGTCATTCACTACATGTAGGCGTGTGCACACATACTGCTCCACAATGTTGGTGAAATGCTGCCTCCTGCTAAGACGTTCCATATGAGCTGCTGGTGCTGCTGTTTGTTGTGGCGTGCTGACAAAGCTTTCCACATTTCGGCCATGCTAACCCTGCCTTCTGAGGTGCTGGCGGTGCCCTGGTTGCGTTGGCGACCTCTTCCTCCTCCTCCTCTGCCTTGTGCTTCCACTGTGGCTCCGCTGTCAGGTGGGAATGCCAGCAGCATCGCGTCTACCAGTGTGCGCTTGTACTCGCGCATCTTGCGATCGAGCTCCAGTGAGTGAATTAAGTACGGTACGTTGTCCTTGTAATGGGGATCCAGCAGCGTGGCCACCCAGTAATCAGCACAAGTTAGAATGTGGGCAACTCGGCGGTCGTTGTGGAGACACTGCAGCATGTAATCGCTCATGTGTGCCAGGCTGCCCAGAGGCAACGAAAGGCTGTCCTCTGTGGGAGGTGTATCGTCTGTGTCCTCTGTATCCCCCCAGCCACACACCAGTGATGTATAAAACAGGAATATCGGCGCAAGCATAAAATAAATAAATGGATGGAAATATGAAAGCAGCTGACACCAGGGTAAAAAATATGTAAAACCCAATGTAAAACTGATGCTGTAAAAGTGCAGCGCTAAAACAATAAAACAGATCGATGGATAAATAAAGAGTCTTTGAATGGCACAAAAACAATCTTGTAAAAAAGAGGAGAAATATAAGTCCAATAGGAAATCCCAATGAAAGTGCTCAGTGCTGATCAATAGACAGGACACAAGTGCTTATTCAGTGCGATCCTTCACCAGAGGTACTAGCCTCTCACCTGAAGGCTGTGAAAAAACAGCCTTAAAACACACTCCCAGCAATGCAAAATTCCTGACCAGGACAGCAATCTCAGAGGGCATCTCTTCTTTTCATATGGTATTCACAACGATCCACATGAAATAAAAAGGGGGCAGACCATAGTGCATTATGTTTTAACACAGTTTATTAATACACAAATGGACAGCCTCTTACGTTTCAGTAGTTCAGAACGAGCAGTAAACAATACAGCTGGTATCCAGACAGAGCAAAACGCTCTGTCGACAGGGGCTACGAGTGACGTCACAATCTCCTCCCCCTTGCGCACGCGTATCGTCCGTGGGCGGGACTTCCTCAGCGTATGGGCGGAGGGACAGACGTCACTCTTTTATATGCATAACCCCGCTCGATTAGGCGTCGCTGCTGGCATGGCAACATCGGAGGAGAGACCGGAAGTGCCCCGGGTCCCGCTCCACACAGGAAGCTCGTACTGACCTCGGAACACAAACAGAATCCTCCGTGTGCACCGGAACAATGACAAGGGCTCAAGGGCTAGTAACGCCCATTACTGTTCAAGAGCGGGGGTATATAAAAATTACAGGAAAAAACATATATTTGGGAACAAATGCCCCTAAATATTCACAACATGTATAAATACATGAGGGGATCATGACAGATCACTCGCAGCCCCTTTATACAAGAAAACAATACAAGTAAAACAATATAGAGTACCTATACAATAAGAGCCGTTATTAAAAACCACTAATGATATATAATAAAGACATCCAATGTAAAATCCATAAATACAGGAATATTCAAAGGTCAAAAAAACATACATAAAATTGGTATATAATGACGTCCATATCATAAAACCTTATGTATAAAAAACCTAAAGTTCATATAATGATAAAAAATCATGAGGGTAAAATAGAAGTAAAACTACCGATCTGAGATAAAATAGTTGAGGTCGAAGTCCACATTTAGACCCCTGGGGACCCCAACCTTTGTCTCAAAGATCCAGTATGATTCACGTTTACTTATTTGCCGTATAAAATTACCCCCCCCTCCAATGTTTCTTGACCTTCTCGATCCCCCAAAATTTCAAATCTTTGGGGTCTTTGTTGTGAAATTGTTTAAAATGTTGAACAACATGGTGGGCTTTCTTGCCCTTTCTTATGCTACTCATGTGTTCTCCAACACGGACTTGTAGCGCCCTAGTGGTCCTGCCCACATACTGGAGCCCACACTTGCACTCCAGCATGTAGACCACCCCTGTAGACGCACATGTGATCAGGTCCTTGATTTTATAGGATTCGCCCGTGGTGTGGGCTACAAATTCCTTTTTCTTCTTAGTATTAAACTTAGAAGTTTTACAGGCCACACATCTTCCACACGCATGAAAACCCGAAAGGAATGAAAAAAGCTTATTTTCACCCGGATTAGGGGGATCAATTACCCCTGGTGCCAGGAAATTTCTGATTGTGGGGGCTTTTTTGTAAATAAACGCTGGTTTATTGGGTAAGGTGGGGCCTAGGATCTTGTCCTGCTGGAGTATTGGCCAGTG
This sequence comes from Pelophylax lessonae, assembly GCF_965119305.1. Taxonomy (NCBI): domain Eukaryota; kingdom Metazoa; phylum Chordata; class Amphibia; order Anura; family Ranidae; genus Pelophylax; species Pelophylax lessonae. Next base: position 167,711,189 of record NC_138768.1, read on the forward strand.
TTTGGTGATAATTTTCTCCACTTTCTTAAATTGCGCATTGTATTCCATGACAATCTTACATCCACCGTTGTCATATGGTGCCACCTGTGTCTTATCAGCCAATAGACTAGACCTCTCTTTATTTTTTACTTCAAGGATATCACTCTCAAGTTTTGTAGTGTCATAACCCTTTTCGACAAAACGATCTTTTAGTATATGTGCCTGTGTTTCATATTCTTCGACTAGTGTGCAATTCCTTCTTAGACGCATAAACTGCCCTTTGGGTATGTTGCATAACCAATTCCTGTGATGGCAGCTGTCTAACGGGATGTACGAGTCACGGTCAGTTACCTTAAAGTGCGTGTGCGTTTTGAAGTGATCATTGTCTTTAGAAATGACAAGATCAAGAAAGACAATATCGCTGTCACTCACAGTCCATGTGAGGACAATGTTTTTGTCATTGTTGTTCATTTTATCCATGAATCTATCTAGAGAATCTCTTGTACCATCCCAAATGAGCAACACGTCATCAATATATCGTTTGTAGCACAGTAACTCCGGGGGGCGCTCTTTAAAGATGACTTCTTCCTCCCAGTGAGCCATAAAAAGATTGGCCACACTGGGAGCAAAACGAGCGCCCATCGCTACACCTCTTGTTTGCAAATAATATTGTCTGTCGAACCAAAAATAGTTCTTAGACAAACAAAAAAACAAACTACTCAAAATGAAGCTGCGTTTCTTTCTTGAAAGATCCGATTGTTTAAAGGCCCATTTCACTGCATCCTGGGCCTCTTCATGATTGATGATGGTATAAAGAGAACCCACGTCTGCTGTCACCAGCAGTACCGTGGGATTACATGGTAAATCCTGAAGAATTTGGATCACATGCTTAGTATCTCTAAGATAAGCTTGTGTGGAAATGACGAGAGGTTGAAGATGTAAGTCAATATATTGACCCAGTCTCGATGAGACCGAGTCAATACCATTGACGATTGGTCTACCCGGAGGGACCTCACTGTTCTTGTGTATTTTTGGTAGGAAATACACAACTGGTGTACGACAGAACAGTGGGTCCAGATAGTGTGATTCCTTCTTACTTAATATACCTCTCTCCTTTCCCGTCTCAACCAGTTTTTTCAACTCTCCCTTATATTTGATAAGGGGGTCCCCTGGTAATATAGTGTATGTTTCTTTATCAGACAAAAGCCGATTCATTTCGTCTTGATAATATCTTTTGCTGAGAACTACCAGACCACCTCCCTTATCAGCCGGTCTGACAACAATATCCTTATTGGCTTCTAAGGATTTAATGCCGGCTTTAATCGACCTGGGGTCGGTGTACGGCTTGATCTTCAAATTCTCTAGATCACTGCACACTAGATTTTTAAAAACATCTAAAAATTTATTATCTTTGTTCGCAGGGTTAAAAACGGATTTGTTTTTTAACTTGGTAAATTTAGAAGGTACTGGCCTTTGCTCAGTGCTCACTATTTGTTCTGAGTTCCGCACGATGGTGTTGGAAAGGTAGTACTTTTTAATATTTAAGCTCCGAACAAATTTCTTAATTCCTACATATGCCTGGAATTTATTTAAGTTTTTTATTGGAGCAAACTTAAGACCTTTATCCAAAACCCTTATCTCATTTGCGTCAAGAGGAACTCCGCTCAGGTTAAAAATACCTGTACCTATCGGGACTTTTTTCTTTTGAACTCGCCTTCCCCCTCTGTTGCCTCTGAGTTTTTTCTTTTTCCGGGGAACGGACTGGCGGGCCCCGGACTCCGGTTCCTCCACCAGCCGTTCTCCTGTGCAACACGAGGTGGAAGGGGTGGTGGAAGGGGGGTGGGGGAGGAGGTCTCTCCCAACCCCCCTGATACCCTAAAAAATTGTCCTGCTGGGGTTCAAACCTGTTATGTGTATTTAGGGTGGGATTGGGTAATCTGGGTGGTGGTCTAGAGGGTGGTCTCCCTCTACCCCTATTACCTCCTCTCCTGGGGCTTTACACATACTGGTCAGCATTATAAACATAGTATTGTTCATTCTGATAATAATGAGGGTCACCATGGTTGCCTCCTGGGTTTCCATGATGATAATATCCTCTCCCTCTTCCTCCATTTGAGTTACGTCCTCCCCCCCCCTTCCTCCTCCCCTCTTCTTCTTCCCTTTATTGTGAACCACTGGGACAAACTCCTGTGTTTCTGGGTGGACTAAAGGGGGTGGATGCATTATGGGTCGGGATGACGCAACCACAGGGGTTTGGGGTGGGTCAGATTCACCAACCTCCATATCATTATCCAAATTAGCTATGGTTTTCTGCCATTTGAACACATTATCTGTGTTCAGATCAGTAAGGTCCCTAATAAATTTCTTTCTTTTTTTATTTTGATTCTCCACATCCCATTTGGCCAATCTGCTTTTGAGGATACCAGAAAGTCTGATATATTCCTCAGACTCTTAATGGGTCTCCAAAAGGGTTTGGATCTCTTTAATCTGATTTTCCACTATTTTTAATTTCCGCTTCTTTCTCAGAAGCAGGAAATCAATAAGTTCTAAACCTTTCTTAGTGAAGAAATCTATCCATTCATCTAGTGACGCTCTGTCCAAAAGGCCTAAGGTGGGATATCCCACCTTAGGCGCCTTGGAACAATCTTGGTGGTTAAATAATGTTCAAATGAAGTGATGTCCCACCATAACTTAAGTTTCTTTTCTAAGGCATAATTCAGCCGCTTGAAACAAAATGCGACATCTCCCTCAGCCTTGGGTAAAGGATTACTGGAGAATATATCCCCTAAATTAATTTCCCTTTTCTCCACGTAATTAAACACATCAAGATTATCCATAATAATGCTGCAGCCAGATACAGAAATATTCTAAAATACCACAAGTCAATGTATAAAACAGGAATATCGGCGCAAGCATAAAATAAATAAATGGATAGAAATATGAAAGCAGCTGACACCAAGGTAAAAAATATGTAAAACCCAATGTAAAACTGATGCTGTAAAAGTGCAGCGCTAAAACAATAAAACAGATCGATGGATAAATAAAGAGTCTTTGAATGGCACAAAAACAATCTTGTAAAAAAGAGGAGAAATATAAGTCCAATAGGAAATCCCAATGAAAGTGCTCAGTGCTGATCAATAGACAGGACACAAGTGCTTATTCAGTGCGATCCTTCACCAGAGGTACTAGCCTCTCACCTGAAGGCTGTGAAAAAACAGCCTTAAAACACACTCCCAGCAATGCAAAATTCCTGACCAGGACAGCAATCTCAGAGGGCATCTCTTCTTTTCATATGGTATTCACAACGATCCCCATGAAATAAAAAGGGGGCAGACCATAGTGCATTATGTTTTAACACAGTTTATTAATACACAAATGGACAGCCTCTTACTTTTCAGTAGTTCAGAACGAGCAGTAAACAATACAGCTGGTATCCAGACAGAGCAAAACGCTCTGTCGACAGGGGCTACGAGTGACGTCACAATCTCCTCCCCCTTGCGCACGCGTATTGTCCGTGGGCGGGCCTTCCTCAGCGTATGGGCGGAGGGACGGACGTCACTCTTTTATATGCATAACCCCGCTCGATTAGGCGTCGCTGCTGGCATGGCAACATCGGAGGAGAGACCGGAAGTGCCCCGGGGCCCGCTCCACACAGGAAGCTCGTACTGACCTCGGAACACAAACAGAATCCTCCGTGTACACCGGAACAATGACAAGGGCTCAAGGGCTAGTAACGCCCATTACTGTTCAAGAGCGGGGGTATATAAAAATTACAGGAAAAAACATATATTTGGGAACAAATGTCCCTAAATATTCACAACATGTATAAATACATGAGGGGATCATGACAGATCACTCGCAGCCCCTGTATACAAGAAAACAATACAAGTAAAACAATATAGAGTACCTATACAATAAGAGCCGTTATTAAAAACCACTAATGATATATAATAAAGACATCCAATGTAAAATCCATAAATACAGGAATATTCAAAGGTCAAAAAAACATACATAAAATTGGTATATAATGAAGTCCATATCATAAAACCTTATGTATAAAAAACCTAAAATTCATATAATGATAAAAAAACATGAGGGTAAAATAGAAGTAAAACTACCGATCTGAGATAAAACAGTTGAGGTCAAAGTCCACATTTAGACCCCTGGGGACCCCAACCTTTGTCTCAAAGATCCAGTATGATTCACGTTTACTTATTTGCCGTATAAAATTACCCCCCCTCCAATGTTATGAAACACAGGCACATATACTAAAAGATCGTTTTGTCGAAAAGGGTTATGACACTACAAAACTTGAGAGTGATATCCTTGAAGTAAAAAATAAAGAGAGGTCTAGTCTATTGGCTGATAAGACACAGGTGGCACCATATGACAACGGTGGATGTAAGATTGTCATGGAATACAATGCGCAATTTAAGAAAGTGAAGAAAATTATCACCAAACACTGGCCAATACTCCAGCAGGACAAGATCCTAGGCCCCACCTTACCCAATAAACCAGCGTTTATTTACAAAAAAGCCCCCACAATCAGAAATTTCCTGGCACCAGGGGTAATTGATCCCCCTAATCCGGGTGAAAATAAGCTTTTTTCATTCCTTTCGGGTTTTCATGCGTGTGGCAGATGTGTGGCCTGTAAAACTTCTAAGTTTAATACTAAGAAGAAAAAGGAAATTGTAGCCCACACCACGGGCGAATCCTATAAAATCAAGGACCTGATCACATGTGCGTCTACAGGGGTGGTCTACATGCTGGAGTGCAAGTGTGGGCTCCAGTATGTGGGCAGGACCACTAGGGCGCTACAAGTCCGTGTTGGAGAACACATGAGTAGCATAAGAAAGGGCAAGAAAGCCCACCATGTTGTTCAACATTTTAAACAATTTCACAACAAAGACCCCAAAGATTTGAAATTTTGGGGGATCGAGAAGGTCAAGAAACATTGGAGGGGGGGGTAATTTTATATGGCAAATAAGTAAACGTGAATCATACTGGATCTTTGAGACAAAGGTTGGGGTCCCCAGGGGTCTAAATGTGGACTTCGACCTCAACTGTTTTATCTCAGATCGGTAGTTTTACTTCTATTTTACCCTCATGTTTTTTTATCATTATATGAATTTTAGGTTTTTTATACATAAGGTTTTATGATATGGACTTCATTATATACCAATTTTATGTATGTTTTTTTGACCTTTGAATATTCCTGTATTTATGGATTTTACATTGGATGTCTTTATTATATATCATTAGTGGTTTTTAATAACGGCTCTTATTGTATAGGTACTCTATATTGTTTTACTTGTATTGTTTTCTTGTATACAGGGGCTGCGAGTGATCTGTCATGATCCCCTCATGTATTTATACATGTTGTGAATATTTAGGGGCATTTGTTCCCAAATATATGTTTTTTCCTGTAATTTTTATATACCCCCGCTCTTGAACAGTAATGGGCGTTACTGGCCCTTGAGCCCTTGTCATTGTTCCGGTGTACACGGAGGATTCTGTTTGTGTTCCGAGGTCAGTACGAGCTTCCTGTGTGGAGCGGGCCCCGGGGCACTTCCGGTCTCTCCTCCGATGTTGCCATGCCAGCAGCGACGCCTAATCGAGCGGGGTTATGCATATAAAAGAGTGACGTCCGTCCCTCCGCCCATACGCTGAGGAAGTCCCACCCACGGACGATACGCGTGCGCAAGGGGGAGGAGATTGTGACGTCACTCGTAGCCCCTGTCGGCAGAGCGTTTTGCTCTGTCTGGATACCAGCTGTATTGTTTACTGCTCGTTCTGAACTACTGAAAAGTAAGAGGCTGTCCATTTGTGTATTAATAAACTGTGTTAAAACATAATGCACTATGGTCTGCCCCCTTTTTATTTCATGGGGATCGTTGTGAATACCATATGAAAAGAAGAGATGCCCTCTGAGATTGCTGTCCTGGTCAGGAATTTTGCATTGCTGGGAGTGTGTTTTAAGGCTGTTTTTTCACAGCCTTCAGGTGAGAGGCTAGTACCTCTGGTGAAGGATCGCACTGAATAAGCACTTGTGTCCTGTCTATTGATCAGCACTGAGCACTTTCATTGGGATTTCCTATTGGACTTATATTTCTCCTCTTTTTTACAAGATTGTTTTTGTGCCATTCAAAGACTCTTTATTTATCCATCGATCTGTTTTATTGTTTTAGCGCTGCACTTTTACAACGCACCAGTGATGGCCATGAGCTGCCCTGGGTGCCACCCTGCTGTGAACATGGTTCCATTTCCTCCTCCATCTCCTCCTCCTCATCCTCCTCATCCTCCTCATCCTCCAGAACTGTGCCCCTGCTGGACATTTGTGTCCCTGGCGTTTGCGTGTGCAGGAACCCACCCTCAGAGCCCCTTGCGAATGACTGCCCTGAAAGCCTTGGAAATGTTACCTGTTCATCCTCCTCCTCCTCCTCATCCTGTGCCACATCCTCTTCCATCATCGCCCGAATTGTTTTTTCAAGGAGGCATAGAAGTGGGATAGTTAAGCTGACAACGGCGTCATCGGCACTGGCCATGTTGGTGGAGTACTCAAAACAGAGCAACAAGGCACACAGGTCTCGCATGGAGGCCCAGTTATTGGTGGTGAAGTGGTGCTGTTCCGCAGAGCGACTCACGCGTGCGTGCTGCAGCTGAAACTCCACTATGGCCTGCTGCTGCTCGCACAGTCTCTGCAGCAGCACACTTTCTGCAGCAGCTCTGACATATCGGGGTAGTTTTTAAGGAACCTCTGCACCACCAAATTCAGCACATGCGCCAGGCAAGGGATGTGCGTCAAACCGGCTAGGCCCAGAGCTGCTATGAGATTTCGCCCGTTATCGCACACCACCAGGCCGGGCTTGAGGCTCGCTGGCAGCAACCACTCATTTGTCTGCTGTTCCATGCTCCTGCACAACTCCTGCGCGGTGTGTGGTTTTTCCCCCAAACAGGCAAGTTTTAAAACTGCCTGCTGTTGTTTACCCCTGGCCGCGCTGAAGTTGGTGGTGAAGGTGTTACGCTGACCGGATGAGGAGGCGGTAGAGGATGAGGAAGCGGAGTAGGAGGAGTTAGGAACAGGAGGCAAACTGAAGCGCCCTGCAATCCTCCGTGGTGGAAGGACATGTGCCAAATTGCTATCCGCCTCAGGCCCATCCGCCACTGCATTTACCCAGTGTGCCGTTAGGGAGATATAACGCCCCTGACCGTGCTTACTGGTCCACGTATCGGTAGTTAGTTGGACCTTGCCACAGATGGCGTTGCGCAGTGCACACCTGATTTTTTCCCCCACTTGGTTGTGCAGGGAAGGGATGGCTTGCCTGGAAAAGTAGTGGCGGCTGGGCACGATGTACTGTGGGACAGCCACCGACATAAGGTTTTTAAAACTGTACGTCTCCACCAGACGGAATGACAGCAATTCAAAGGCCAATAATTTTGAAATGCTGGCATTCAGGGCCAGGGATCACGGGTGGGTAGGGGGGTACTTCCTCTTCCTCTCAAGTGTTTGGGAGATGGAAAGCTGAACGCTTCCACTGGACATTGTGGAGATGGTTGGTGACCCAGGTGGTGGTGTTGCTGACAGATCGTCTGTTTGCGGGGTGGCAGGTGCCGGTATCACTACAGATGTGGATGGAGCGGCCGAGACTGCAGCAGAAGAGGAAGCAGGATGAGCCAGAGACGTTTCTTGGTTTTGAAGGTGTCTACTCCACTGCAGCTCGTGCTTTGCACTTAGATGCCTGATCATGCAGGTTATGCTCAGGTTGAGAAGGTTTATGCCTCGCTTCTGGCTCTGATTGCACAGGGTGCAAACCCCCCGTGTCCTGTCATCAGCACATTTTCTAAAGAACTTCCACGCTATAGAACTCCTTTGAGCTGGCTTTGCTGCGCTTGTTCCCTTGCTGCGTTGGGCAGTAGCAGGCGTAGTGTCTAGGGCACGGCCGCTCCGCTTCTGCACCCTGCTCCCTCTTCTGCTGTGCTGGTGTCTCTGTGCGACCACCGCCTCTTCCTCCAAACTACTCAGGTCACCTGCATGACCTTCATTCCATGTGGGGTCGAGGACCTCATCGTCCTCCACATCATCTTCCACCCAGTCTTCACCCCTGCCCCCCTTGTCGGTCTCCACAATTCTGAACGCCGCAGCAGTTGGCACCTGCGTTTCGTCATCATCGGAGACGTGCTGCGATGGTCCTTGCATGTACTCATTTTGAGAAATAAGTGGTTGGGCATCGCTGCACTCAATCTCTTCCACTTATGGGGCAGGGCTAGGTGGCTGGCCCTGGGAAACCCTGCTGACAGAGTCCTCAAAAAGAAGAAGAGACTGCTGTATGACTTGGGGCTCAGACTGCTTGCCTGATTTGCAAGGGGGTGAGGTGAAAGACGGTTGGACATCGGCTGCAGGTGCCAACTCTAACCTTTCTGCAGTAGACTGGGTGGGAGACAATGTGAAGGAACTGGAGGCACTGTCAGCAGCAAACCAATCTACTATCGCCTCTACTTGTTCTGGCCTCATCACTTCTAGAGGCGTATGATGCCCTACCAAATACTGCTGCAGGTTCTGTCGCCTACTCACACTTGAGGAAGGTGTTTTACTTGTGCGTGTAGCTGGCACAGATCGACCACGTCCTCTCCTTGCAACAGGAGCTCTACCAGCAGCACCACGACCCAGGCCACGGCCCCTATTTGACAGTCTCCTCATATTTCTGTAATTTATGATCTTGCCCTAGAAAGGTGTTTATTGAATAGTGGAACAAAACAACAACAGTATCGCACGGGTGTATTTCACAGTCAAATATGCAAACTATGCCGCAATTTAATGTTTTTTACCCCAAAAGGGTGTATATTGAATAGCAGAATAGGAAAAAGGATAAAAAACGGTGTATCTCACACGTACAAACACAGACTAGGCCCCGATTAAAATTTTTTGTACCCTAAAGGGAGGATGAGGAAGAGGAGTAGGAGGAGTTGGGAACAGGAGGCAAACTGAAGCGCCCTGCAATCCTTGGCGGTGTAAGGAGATGGGCCAAACAAATTTAAAAGGTGTATCTCACACGTACCAATACAGACTATGCCGTAATTTAATTTTTTACACTCCAAAGGGGTGTATATTGAATAGCGGAATAGGAAAAATTTTATAATACGGTGTATCTCACATGTACAAACACAGACTAGGCCCACGATTACAATTTTTTGTACCCTAAAGGCAGGATGAGGAAGAGAAGTAGGAGGAGTTGGGAACAGGAGGCAAACTGAAGGGCCCTGCAATCCTCGGCGGTAGAAGGAGATGCGCCAAACAAATTTAAAAAGGTGTATCTCACATGTACCGATACAGACTATCCCGCAATTTAATTTTTTACACTCAAACAGGGTGTATATTGAATAGCGGAATAGGACAAATTTTACAAAACGGTGTATCTCACACGTACAAACACAAACTAGGCCCCGATTACAATTTTTTGTACCCTAAAGGCAGGATGAGGAAGAGAAGTAGGAGGAGTTGGGAACAGGAGGCAAACTGAAGCGCCCTGCAATCCTCGGCGGTAGAAGGAGATGCGCCAAACAAATGTAAAAAGGTGTATCTCACATGTACCGATACAGACTATCCCGCAATTTAATTTTTTACACTCAAACAGGGTGTATATTGAATAGCGGAATAGGACAAATTTTACAAAACGGTGTATCTCACACGTACAAACACAAACTAGGCCCCGATTACAATTTTTTGTACCCTAAAGGCAGGATGAGGAAGAGGAGTAGGAGGAGTTGGGAACAGGAGGCAAACTGAAGCGCCCTCAAATCCTCGGCAGTATGAGATGCGCCCCAAAAATTGGAAAGGTGTATCTCACACGTACCGACACAGACTATCCCGCAATTTAATTGTTTTTACCCAAAGGTGTAGATTGAATAGCGGAATAGAAAATATGATATCAAAAGGTGTATGTATCTCACACGTACCGACACAGACTATCCCGCAATTTAATTGTTTATACCCAAAGGTTTTTATTGAATAGCGGAATAGAAAATATTATAAAAAAAAAGGTGTATGTATCTCACACGTACAGAACCAGACTAGGCCCAAATTACTATTTTTTGTACCCCCAAAGGCAGGATGAGGAGTAGGAGGAGTTCGGAACAGGCAGCACCCTCAAATCCTCGGAAGTATGAGATGCACCCCAAAAATTGGAAAGGTGTATCTCACACGTACCGACACAGACTATCCCGCAATTTAATTGTTTATACCCAAAGGTTTTTATTGAATAGCGGAATAGAAAATATGATATAAAATTGGTGATTTATCAATAGCACATGTGAACAGCAGTGTCTTATATCAGTCAGCTCTGCTGCAGGCTATGGAGGGGAAAAAAAAAAATTCCCTTCTTTTAAGTTTGTAATTTTTAACTAGATTAGTACAGACTATGCCACAATTTAATTTTTTTAAACCCAAAGGTGTATATTGAATAGTGGAATAGAAAAAAGTGTATAACTTTTGAAATCACTCAATAATAGCACATGTGAACACAGCAGTGTATTATCACAGTCAGCACAGCAGCACTGAAGGAAAAACGCTGCACACAGTGACTGATAAAAAATACTTTTCTCCCTCCTCCTCAGTGGGCAAAAAAGATTGTTTTCACTGCACCCCACACACAGCAAAATCGATGTGGACCAGCTCTGCTGCAGGCTATGGAGGGAAAAAAAATTCCCCTTTTAAGTTTGTAATTTTTAACTAGATTAGTACAGACTATGCCACAATTACATTTTTTTAACCCAAGGGTGTATATTGAATAGTGGAATAGAAAAAAGTGTATAACTTTTGAAATCACTCAATAATAGCACATGTGAACACAGCAGTGTATTATCACAGTCAGCACAGCAGCACTGAAGGAAAAACGCTGCACACAGTGACTGATAAAAAAGACTTTTCTCCCTCCTCCTCAGTGGGCAAAAAGATTGTGTTCACTGCACCCCACACACAGCAAAATCGATGTGGACCACTGACACCTGCCTATCTCCAGCCTCTCCCTAAAAGGATTGATAAGATCGGTCACTGCAAACCCCCCCCCCCCACACAGCAAAATTGATTGTAGAACACTGACCCTAAAAATCAGCAGCCTCGCCCTAAAATGCCCTACAACTCGCCCTGCCTCACTCACACTCCGACCTGTCCCTCAATTCTATTCGGATACAAATGATTTTTGCCTGTCTGTCCCTAATCAGCAGCCAGCACGTATGATATGTGCTCTGTCCCTGAACTACAGCATAATGACGCAGCGGCGCTCCGTCTCGAACTTATAAAGACTTGGTCACATGCTTCAGATGGCCAATCACAGCTACTAATACATTTGTAGGCATGGCTGGGATGGCTTAAGGCACACCAGTTAAACGCTTGTTGATTGGCTGTTGAAAGCCCGCCATGAAAAGCGCGCCAATGCATACAAAACCTGGAAATAAAATGACCGAACACGGATTTTTACCCGAACATACAGTAAAGTTTTCGGGTCCGTGTTCGGGTAACAAAAATCCAATTATTCGGTACGAACACGAATAATACAGTCCGTGTTCGCTCAACCCTACTTAGCTCAATGCCATGCACTTTATTGCATGTTCTCAGCAGTGTATGGCAGATTTACTGTTTATTCATAACTGAACATCTATGAATAATGAAACAAATGAATGGAGCTATAATTGAGACATAGCACGGCTAAGTGAATACAGGTCATTGGCCTTAGGATTGAATTCCAGTGTACACCATTGTGCATTAGTGCTCTAACAAGTGCTCTCTTCAACATACAGCTCACCTGCTATCTATATGAGACATTATGCTGCAACATCTGTCAAGTTTGCACCCCTTCTGTCTTTGATATGGATGATTCTGATCACAGATAAGTATTTGCTTTTTAATTGTCAATAGAATGGTAAATAATAAGAACTTGTATTAGTTTTTTTCTGCTTTCTGAAATAAATGTAAATCTCCCAAAAATAAAGGAGGATCCAAAAAACATTGACAGCTCCCACTGCAACAAATGTCCACATCGGGAGATTTCCCCTCTATTTCTGGAGCATTGATAATTTGAACATTTTGGATAATGGTCCCGGGGATAAATAGGGAAGTTGGATCTCTCCAATATAAACACTGACATAAAAAAAAAAAAAAAAAAAAAAAAACTGAAAAGTTTTAACACTTCAACAGTCTATGGAAAACTAGAAAAAAATGTTGCCTGGAGTTATAGTCTAACATTTACAAGAAATAATGCAGCAAATTAACTGGATATCATATATATATATATATATATATATATATAAATGTTAAGAACAAATCAGTAAAACTATATTTTTATTATCTGGTTCCAGATAAATTTAATGAAGAACAAAATAATTTTTAAGAGAACAAATATCAAGCAGATGGTAAGATTTACAGATGGTAATCAACTGCTTAATATAGTGAATAAAGCTTTGTGGGAATGTTTTATAGGAATCTATGCTCAAAAGCCATTTATTTATGGAAGAGATCTGCCTACTTGCTTAGAATATGTTAGCAGAAAGTGTTCGAAAACCTTTAGGATTTAAGACTTGTTCTGCATTTTGCCAAGCTAAAATGAATACTCATGAAAAAATGTTGTTTTTTCTCATTTTGAGCCATGAAAAATGCTAGTCGGATGAAAAAAATATGTAAAAAATAAACAAGCCGGCATAAAAACGTTCAATTATTGTAATTCATGACAAAATTTTTAGCTGACACACTGCCAGATGGATCAAACATTTCATAAACTCTACATTTTGTTTTCAGTAAAGCATCAATTTTATTAATTCAGTTTTACACAGACACAAGTATAAGTTGTAAAAATAACTTATACTGTTATGTTACAGATTTATCTATTTTATGGTAACGCTAGAGATGAAGTATAGAATTAATCAGTAACCAGTGTGTAAAAATATAGACAGATCTAAATGTAATTCAGATGTATTTTCCTGTTTTAATCACTGGGGTCTATTTATCATTTTTTTCCACAATACAGATAGATTTGATGCAAGATGCACACGTTTCACATAGGATTCTATTAGAAAAGTGTGCAAATCTTTGGTTAAAGTTGGATGAAATTTGGGTAAAAACATTAATAAATAGACATCACTGGGTAGACAGGGTATCTACAGCCAGATTACCAACACCAATGAACAGAGCCTCATTGGCGTGTGTTTGTGACGTTACTAGACCATTTATTTAAGCAAGGGGGGGGCATTTTATAGGGGGTGAAATATCTGTGTGCAAACACTTTTTGGTGAACTTAAGTGTGTATATAAATATATATATATATATGCACACATGTATACACACATATACAGTGCCTTGCGAAAGTATTCGACCCCCTTGAACTTTTCGACCTTTTCCCACATTTCAAAACATCAAACATAAAGATATAAAACTGTAATTTTTGTTGTAAGAATCAACAACAAGTGGGATACAATCATGAAGTGGAACGAAATTTATTGGATATTTCAAACTTTTTTAACAAATAAAAAACTGAAAAATTGGGCGTGCAAAATTATTCAGCCCCCTTAAGTTAATACTTTGTAGCGCCCCCTTTTGCTGCGATTACAGCTGTAAGTCACTTGGAGTATGTCTCTATCAGTTTTGCACATTGAGAGACTGAAATTTTTGCCCATTCCTCCTTGCAACCATCTTTCCTGTCCCTGCTGAAGAAAAGCAGGCCCAAACCATGATGCTGCCACCACCATGTTTGACGGTGGGGATGGTGTGTTCAGGGTGATGAGCTGTGTTGCTTTTATGCCAAACATAACGTTTTGCATTGTTGGCAAAAAGTTTGATTTTGGTTTCATCTGACCAGAGCACCTTCTTTCACATGTTTGGTGTGTCTCCCAGGTGGCTTGTTGCAAACTTTAAACAACACTTTTTATGGATATCTTTAAGAAATGGTTTTCTTCTAGCCACTCTTCCATAAAGGCCAGATTTGTGCAGTATACGACTGATTGTTGTCCTATGGACAGAGTCTCCCACCTCAGCTGTGGATCTCTGCAGTTCATCCAGAGTGATCATGGGCCTCTTGGCTGCATCTCTGATCAATCTGAAGCTGAAAGTTTAGAGGGATGGCCAGGTCTTCGTAGATTTGCAGTGGTCTGATACTCCTTCCATTTCAATATTATCGCTTGCACAGTGCTCCTTGGGATGTTTGAAGCTTGGGAAATCTTTTTGTATCCAAATCCGGCTTTAAACTTCTCCACAACAGTATCTCGGACCTGCCTGGTGTGTTCCTTGTTCTTCATGATGCTCTCTGCGCTTTAAACGGACCTCTGAGACTATCACAGTGCAGGTGCATTTATACGGAGACTTGGTTACACACAGGTGGATTCTATTTATCGTCATTTAGGTCAACATTGGATCATTCAGAGATCCTCACTGAACTTCTGGAGAGAGTTTTCTGCACTGAAAGTAAAGGGATTTTTTATTTGTTAACAAAGTTTGAAATATCCAATAAATTTCGTTCCACTTCATGATTGTGTTCCACTTGTTGTTGATTCTTCACAAAAAATTACAGTTTTATATCTTTATGTTTGAAGCCTGAAATGTGGTAAAAGGTCGCAAAGTTCAAGGGGGCCGAATACTTTCGCAAGGCACTGTATATACAGTATCTCACAAAAGTGAGTACACCCCTCACATTTTTTTAAATATTTTATTATATCTTTTTATGTGACAACACTGAAGAAATTACACTTTGCTACAATGTAAAGTAGTGAATGTACAGCTTGTATAACAGTGTAAATTTGCTGTCCCCTCAAAATAACTCAACACACAGCCATTAATGTCAAAACCGCTGGCAACAATAGTGAGTACACCCCTAAGTAAAAACGTCCAAATTGGGGGCAGCATAATGAAATGCACTATCCAGGGGCATTGAGGGGGAACAATACCATACATAATTAAAGGCATAACATGGCAACCAACCCAAGATATCACTAGTTTTTAGAGCAAAGTGTGAACAGTAAAGAAAACAAAATGTTCTTCCCAGCACACCTACCAGCTAGCCAGCAAAAAAAATAAATAAATAAACTTTTGTTAAGCTTGTTGAATATAGTATAGGGACACGTTAGATGTTTTCAGCTGCAATTGTGCTAAACTGGGATTCTGGTGTGTTCAAGCAACTTTAAAGAGGAATAGGATGCTTCCAAGAAAACCCGTCCTAAATGTATCCATTGCTATATATGCTCCAATACAGAAACTCTCATAGGTCCAATATAGAACCTCTCATAGGTTAAAGTTAAAAAAAAAAAACTAAATACAAAGGGGCCTAGAAGAGGCAATGTTGCTTCCAACTAAAACCACAGTTTTTTTTTAAATTATATTTTTATTTGCACAAAAAATAAAGCACAATACAGAAACAACAGAATGGCACAGAATACAATCTATACAGGGAGTGGTGCCCCCAAAGGAACAAAAGCTGACCAAAAGACAGTGTGATAACAAGTCAAGCAATCAAATAGTACATAACTGCAGAGATGAATAGGAAATCAGCAAAAATACAGTAGCATACATACATTTACAGTATACACCTAAAGAAAGGGATAGTGGGATCAGGGGGGATTCAAGATATAAGAGTCCCAGACTTCCCAGACAGCATTCAATTTGGTTAGCTCATCATGCACCCTTGCCGTCAGGGACTCCATCTCTCGGATTTCCGAAACCAGCCTCAAGAAAAGGGCCCTGTCTGGGGTAGACTGCTGTAACCAACACAATGGAATAGCTCTCTTAGCAGCCAAGAGGAGGAAGGATATCAGTCTGTATGCCAACTTCGGAACCCCAGGAAACGGTAGTCCCAACAGGCAATGCAAGGGGTCTGATGGCAATTCCACCACGGCCTGGAGCATTTCCAGAACCATAGACCAAAAAGGACATATAAGGGGACACGACCAAAAGACGTGGAAAAGGGAACCTTTGTCCTCCCTGCACCGCCAGCACAAGGCGGAACAAGATGGATTCATCTTGTGAAGGCGTTCTGGGGTCCTATACCAAAAAAGGAGAATCTTGAGAGCGGCCTCTCTCTGCACCACACAACGGGATGATTTAAAAGTGGATGTCCAGATTCTATTCCACATAGGTAATGTGATTGGTCGACCCAGTATCTCAGACCACCGACGCATATAAAAATGGGAATCCTCAGTAAGCGGGACAGCATCATGTAAAATAGTATAGATGGAAGACACTAGGTGTCCTTGATGAGGACCCCGGCCACACAACAATTCAAAGGCGGTGGGCCTCTCAAGGGCAAGCGTCGGTGTCAATGTTCTGAAAAAATCCAGAATTTGGAGATAAAAATAAAAGGATTGTTTTGGTAAGGAGAATTTTTCTCGAAGCTTCTCAAAGGTGAAAAAAGTATACCGGGTGAACCAAATTTCCCAACTGAAAAAGTGGAGGCTGAGTCCAATTCCATAAACAGCTCACCCGAAGGCCATCGGAGAGCAATGGATTAAACAAAACCGTGGTAAGGGGAGGACATGGCGAAGAGAGAGAGTACAGACCCAAGCATTTGCGCCAGACACCCATGGTGACCAGCATCGAATCCAAACACATGCCCTTCAGGACACCGTCTGTATGCAAGGCCAGCGACCAGAGCATCGAGCAGGGATATACCGGATAAATCACACCTCTCTCAATCTCCGTCCACCGGTTGGGGGCCAGCCAAGAAGACCAGGAGGCCACCACCCGGAGGTGGGAAGCATAACATTATTTAACAATATCCGGAGCACCCAGACCCCCCCCCCCCCCGCCTCCGGGGAGCAAACACCACTGAGGATGCCACCCCGTGTGCCCTATTGTTGCAGATAAACCTTAAAAAGGAAAGTTGCAGAAGTTTGAGTTGGGGCATTGGGACTGCAACCGGTAGGGTGTCAAACAAGTAAAGCGGTTTTGGTAAAATAGACATTTTTAAAACATTAATATGACCCAACAAGGACAGAGGCAGGGCGCTCCATTGCTGAAGGAACATAGAGATCTCATGAATTAGAGGAACATAATTAGCATTATAAAGCTGTGAATGGGAGGGCGTCAGGTGCACCCCCAAGTACTTGAGCGACTGCATGCACCATCTATAAGGGTAATTGTGTTGTAGCTGGAACAGAAGATCCGGGGAGAAGTGAAGGGGCATGGCCTCTGTTTTAGAGGTATTTACCTTGAACCTGGAGATAGTACTAAAAGAGTCCAAGAGGGCGTGTAGTGATGGCAAGGAAACTAATGGATTCGTCAAAGTCAACAATATGTCGTCCGCAAATAAGGAAAGCTTATATTCTCTATGCCGCATAGTGACCCCAGCGATATCAGGGTGTGAGTGTATAGCTTCTGCCAAAGGCTCAAGACACAAGATAAACAGCAAGGGGGAGAGTGGACAGCCTTGCCGAGTGCCATTGGACATGGATAACACAGGCGACATAAAGGCAGACGACATACGGACCTGAGCCGTGGCAGGGGAATAGAGGGCTTCCAGAGCTCTATAGAAAGGACCATTTAAACCAAATTTCTGAAGTGTGGAAAAAAGATAGGGCCAGCTTAGCCTATCAAAAGCTTTCTGGGCATCCAAGCTAAGTACAAGAGCTGGGCGAGGAAATCTATTCAAGAGAGAGATCAGGTCCACAGTTCGTCTGGTGTTATCCCCTGCGTGTCGAGAAAGAACAAATCCCACCTGATCCCTGTCTATCAATTTAGGCAAAACACCGGCCAACCTGTTGGCCAAAATCTTAGTGAATATCTTGTAATCGGAGTTGAGAAGAGCAATTGGTCTGTAATTATCTGGAAGTGTGGTGTCCTTACCCGGTTTGGGGATAACCGAGATATAAGAATGAAAGAAGTGAGAGTGAGGTGTTATGCCCTCCAACAAAGAAGCATAAAGGTCCAGGAGACGGGGGGCCAAAGTCGGTAGAAAGGTTTTGTAATAGACATATGGGAGCCCGTCAGGGCCCGGGGCCTTTCGAAAGGGTAGATTTTTAATCGTGGCAGCCAACTCATCCATGGATATGGCGGCGTTCAGTATATCGAGATCAGCTCTGGAAAGACCGGGGATGTCCAAGACCTGAAAGAAGCTCTCAAACCTGTCAGCAGAAAGTGAGAGCGGTTTTCAGGAGTTAGACAATTATACAGGTTGCCATAAAATTTACCAAACACTTCGGCCATGGTATAAGGGCAGTGAGTGGGGCTACCGTCAGGCAGCATCAAGAGATCCGGAACAGATTGGAAAGGTTTGGGTTTAAGCTTATTAACTAACATTCTGTGCGGTTTATTAGAATACTCATAAAATCTTTGCCGAGCCCACATCAAGGATTTAACCATCTTGGACATGTCCAGAGCCTTGATGCAGTCTCTAATATTGACCACCTGTCTAAGACTAGCTACTGACGGGGAAACTTGCAGACGCCCCTCAGCCACCCGAAGGTCGGCCAGAAGCGAACTGCGTGTACTCTCCGCATCCTTATTCAGACGAGAGCCCTCTGCTATACAGATTCCCCTGAAGAAGGCTTTATGGGCCTCCCACAGTGTAGAAACCTCAGACAAAGAACCCTCATTAAGTGCAAAGTACTCCTGCAAGCCCTCTTCCAACCGATTCTGAACTGTCGGAATCTGAAGGAGTCTATCATTCAGGCTCCAATGGCAGGCCCTGGAGGGGCCCCGCCATGGAGACATCAAAAACAATGGGGGCATGATCAGACCAGGAGATGGGGAGGATCTCCGACTGGACCACGGTTGATATAAGCGGAGCCGAGATGAAAAAATGATCCAATCGCGAATGCATCTTATGGGCTGCCGAATAAAAAGAAAACTGTCTATGTGTAGGGTGTTTAATACGCCAGGAGTCAAAAAGCTTAAATGACCGAATATACCTGCGAAAGGATTTAGCCTGACTCACGGATTGTCTATCCCTATAAGGTGACATAATAAGATTGAAATCACCCCCCACTACCATGAAAGACTGGGAAAAATGGGAAGTGGCCAGAAACGCCAATTGACCGTCATAGCATATATGTTAATCAGAGTAAAGGATGTAGACAGATAGTCACAGACCAAGGCTATGTACCTGCCATGAGGGCCCAGGAGCGAGTCGCGAACCCTAATGGGGCAAGACTTCCGAATCAAAATGGCAACTCCTGCTTTACCTGTCTTCTCAAAAGCAACATAAGCTGTGGGAAAATAACGTGCTGCAAACTTAAACGATCCGCCAGGGCGGAACTGCGTCTCCTGCACCAAAATCACGTCCGCCCCGGAGGACCGAAAAGCCTTAAGCGCCAACCAGCGCTTTTGTACCGAATTCAAACCTTTAACATTGTAGGACATAAATCTTAAAGCCATGGAATTACATATCTCAGACATAAATCGTATGCACATGTAGAACTACCTCTCACTGTGTCAAAACCTGCAATGGCTACATTAAAGTAAAACCTCGATGCAGTCTGTACTCTATCTAGAGATAGAACATAGAGGCACCATTCCAATTGTGCGACACAAAATTGTCGGACCCAGATCAAAAAAGATCCAACATAGAGGGAATAAAACAGAGAAAAAAAACAAAAAAGGAAAAACTCGAAAGGAACAGCAGTGTTCATTTAGAATCCTCAGAAGAAACCCTGTAGGATCGTAGAATCCCAGGGAACCCAGGGCAAAGCCCTCGGGCAATACGGGTGACACGGGAGCCTCCAGGATACAGTACTCAAACGGGGGTGGGCAACCCGGCAACTCTCCAGCAGAAATAAAAATAAAAACCAACTAGGCTTCAAAAATTTGAAAAAACAAATGCCCCATGGGGGGGGGGGGAACTGAACCAGTCCAGCAGCAATGGTCAAAGGGAATCGCCTGTGAGGCAGCCTTTACCAATCAGTCCATCCACAGGGGCCTGGAGGAGACCAGAAGAAACAAAACACCGTGGAGATCCTTCAAGGACATCAAGGCGGGAATCTGGGGGGCCTTTGGTGCTGAGGAGTGGCGTGGGATCTGCGTTACGGGGTCTTGGCAGGGGTCCAAATACGACCTGGCGTTGCATGAAGGTCGGAAGGCTGTTGATGAGCGAGTATATCCTCTTCTGTAAGTGGTGGGAGCCCTAGGCCCCTAATAAAAGATTCTGCTTCATGCATTTTCCGCATGACATGCTGAAAGTCATCTTTGGTGACTACCAGGCAAAACGGGAAACCCCAGTAATAAGGGACCCTGTGTTTCTGTATGTGCAAAGTCACCACACGAAGGGCCCTTCGCTTGTTCAAAGTGATGGGGGAGAGATCATTAAAGATTTGTATTTTTGCCCCCTTATATTCCACTTGGGACTTGTTACGGGTCGCCATATTGAGTGCTTCCTTAATATTGTAATAGTGGAATCGAACAATAGCAATAACGGGGTCTCCCTCCAGAGGGCGGCTTAGGGCCCAGAGACCTATGAGCCCTATCCAGTCTCCAGTCAATGTCCACAATATTAGGGGCCAAGTGATTAAAGAGACCCAGCAAAAAGGATCGCAAGTTGTTGTCCCCCACCGTTTCAGGGATGCCACTGAAGCGCAGATTCTGGCGTCTCTCCCGATTCTCAAGATCTTCTTGCTGCAGCTGCAGTTGAGAGACCGAGTGTTTCAAATAACAATGTTCCTCTTCCAAAACGTGTACATAATCCACCAACTCATCAAACTTATTCTCCAAGGTGTCTGTTCGTTCCCCTATATGTGCGATCTCCCCCTTAACTCAACTGACAGTTTGCCCACCTCAGCAGCAATGTTGCGGGTGATCTGCACCAAAAGGACCTGTAGTTTAGCGTCCAGTATGTCAGGAGTTAAAATATGATGTGAGGTAGGGGGGTCGGAGCTGAACGATCCGGTAGCCTCATATGCGCCCCTAAAACCACAGTTTTTAATGCAAATGGTTGGAGTAATTTTCTTCTGACTTGCTGATAAGTGTCAGGCAGTACAGCAGGTGCTCATTCCCGTGCAGCAGTCAGCAGATGCTCATTCTTTTTCTTAATGTGCAGAATCGTGAGCATAGAAGTCTAACAAGATGAGCAAGGACTAGAATGCAAATGAAGATGAGCAATGGTGCATACGTGCAGGCTTGTGCACGTACATATAGGCATGCGCACACATCCACAGATTGTGGCACCCAGCAGCCTATTTAAACTGCGAGCCTGCCTGGCCTCAGTGATGGATTGTCTTCAGCTCTGGTTCCTGTGTTCCTGGTTCTTGAAAGTCTGCTAATCTTGTTCCTGAACCAGCTACGTGTACAAAGCCCTTCCATGTACACCATGCTCTAAAACAGTGTTTTCAACCTTTTTAGTCAAGGCACCTTTTAGAATTGTGCACAATCCCAGGGCACACCAATCTAAGGGCTTGCTCACACAAGGATCTGCGTTCCCGCCTGTTGTGTTTTTATTTAGGCTGCTCAATGCTAGTGAAACATATTTTAAACTGTGCTGGCATGATTTTTAAATTGAGCCCCACAAAAATGCATGGTACTGGGGTACCATGTATTTTAGTGGGCGAAAACATGCATGCAATTGTTATATGCCTGGGGCTCCATTAAGAATTAACAGCACCTGCGTGCAACTGCAAACGGCAATGCATTTTTGTGTGGTGTGGAAAAACATGCGTTACCGCACTGCACCTGGTGTGAAAAAAACATACCAGAGTTAAGAGGCCAGTATTTTGTAAATCTCCCCCCCATTCCCTCAGAAAGCACAAATCCCTTGCTTCTTTGTGGATGCATTGTGAAGATAAGTATGCCTTTCAAAAGCAAAACATCTGTTCCATTCCTGTATCGACTTGTTTTCTGGGGAGGGGGGGGGGGGGTTGAGGAAATACATTTTTCAATTTTGAAGAGATACAGTATACCATAATCTGAGAGGAAAAAACATCAAAATATGTCTGAAGATCAGCTACTAGATTTGTACTAAAAACTCCTTTGAGAGTTGAAATCACACCCTCCCAATACCTGCATGGCTTAAGACAGCGTCATAGGAGATAAAGTATTATGCAACTGATCTAGCTACACACGTTACAGTGAGAATTACTGCAAAGGTCAATTCTTTGCAAAGATTGGTGCAGAGGTTTTGTAGACTCTATACAGAATAAAGAAATTAGCTAGTTCATGCAAAGTAGGGATTGACATCAACTGAACAACTTGGAACATGGTGTCATCAGAAATAGGTCCTACATCCATTTCCTAACTTTGTTTGCAACAGAGGGGAATTTAAGCAAATAGCGGATCAGTAGATGCATATAGAAATCGAACTCATTGCAAAAAAAGCAGAGAGCTTTTTTTTTACTTACATGAAATTAGTTTGGGCTTCAGGGGGACAAAGGGTAGGCTGAAGAAGGGAACATTATCTGCTATAACATGCTTTTTTCAATCATTTTTAAGCTTGCCAATTTTTTCTACTTTCTCTGTTTCCAGTTGTGGTGTCTTGAAACAATATTTTGTAATTATTTGTAGCCCATACCTTGTCTGTCAGAAAAAAGTACCAAAATCAGCATCCAATAAAATAATTTTCCATGCATTCATCTCTTTAGTTTCCATTTTCAGGCATTTACAAATTAAAAATATAATTAACAGAAATCTGTATTTTCTAAAAATCTTGTGCAGCTCTCTACAGATTCTTCTAGAAGAAATTCTCAATTGCATATTTCCCCAGTCAGATGATTTTCACGCCTCTCATTTAGTCATTTTAAATGTGTTCACTGTTAGATCTCTTTAACAATTTTCTAATTGGTTTTGAGGTTAATATTGCATAGTGTAGATTAGACTATTTGTCATGTAAAAAAGTTTAACTGTTGTTTTTAATTGTCCTTCCTTGACGTTGGAATAATAAAATAAAATTATTTAAAATCCTTGTTCCTGTTTGAATTTATATTTATACTCCTTAAAATACTTGTTCTGATAACATAACTTAGTGCATTTATGCTGGCTAAAAAATGGCTCATCAGAGGATAAGTGAATATGTTAGTCAATTAATATAATTAAAGTGGCTGAACTTACCATATGCATTCCAATTTAATCCTGCCAATGTTCACACTAAAACATCTTTCCTGTAGATGATTTTGAACCCATCTATTGGCTAGCTTTTCAAGCACCTGTTTATATAACCCCATTAGAGCCCTACCATATGGTGCTGGAACATGCTCACTTGTCCTTGGCTATAGTAGAAGCCATTTTTTACTGCTGTTTTGCAAAGAGAAACATAGGAAATAACATATTTGATTCTGTTATTTTTGTTAGAAACATTTGGAAATCCAGTCCAGGAAGAATTTGGACCCTTTTTCATATGGGGTGGTTGTCTTTGTTAGTAAAAGGGGAATGTGTTCCTGGTGCTTATGTTCATTGGTCTTTAAATCCTGCATTGATAAATATATGTTCCAAATTAGCAGAACACTCCAAACATGAATATGTAATTTAATTTCAAGTGTTAGCTGTTCACGTCACTTTTGATTCATTGAGGAATGCTGGACAAAACGAAAAAAAAAAAAAATGTTTCTATAATATCCAATGGTACTGCTGTTATATCTCTAAATATAATAATTATAACAATTTTGTTTTGGGTTTAAAAGTTAGAAGGACTTCTAAGATTCAGATTAATTTATCTCTACAGCTAGACCCCCAGAATATTTTGGTTGCCTATGCCTGCCCTGCTGTGGAGCTGAACACCAGGGAAATCTTCATATTGGTGTCTTGTAATCCCTTGTACTGCAGCACTCCAAATAGTTACATAGTTAGTGAGGTTGAAAAAATACACCAGTCTACGAGTTCAACCTATGATGACTGTGTGTGTGTTTATGTCAATAGTACCTCGAATACCCCTGTATGTTGTGGTCGTTAAGGTGCCCATCTAATAGTTTTTTGAAACTCTCAATGCTCCTCGCTGATACCACTGCTTGTGGAAGAGAGTTCCACATCCTTACCGCTCTGACGGTATAGAACCCTTTACGCAGTTTAAGGTTAAACCCCTTCTCTTCTAGTTTTAGCGAATGGCCCAAGTCCTTTTATATTCTCTTTCACTGAATAGTTTGTTCCATATTCTAGGATAACCAATACTGTATTTGTACATTGCTATCTTATCCCCTCTCAAGTGTCTCTTCTCCAGAGAGAATAAGTTCAACGTTGCAGTCTTTCCTCAAAGCTGAAGTCCTCCAGTCCCTTTATTAGCTTTGTTGCCCTTCTCTGGACTCTCTCCAGCACATCCTTCCTGAGGACCAGCGCCCAGAAATGGACGGCATACTTCAGATACGGCCAGCCCAGAGTCTTGTAGAGTGCGAGAATTATTGTTTTATCTCTGGAGTGAATCCCCTTTTTAATATATGCCAATATTCTGTTGGCTTTGCTTGCAGCAGCTTGACATTGCATGCCATTTTTAAGCTTGTCATCTACTAGGACCCCCTAGGTCCTTTTCCATCTTAGATTTCCCCAAAGGCTCTCCCCCTAGTGAGTAACTTGCGTTTGTATTTCTGGCACCCAAATGCATTACCTTACTTTTTTCAACAATAAACCTCATTTGCCATGTAGATGGTCATCCCATTATTTTGTTCAGACCATCTTGTAAGATTTCCATATCCTAGAAGTTATTGCCCTGCTTAATTTAGTATTGTCCACAAATACGGAGATTGAACTGTTTATCCCATCCACTAGGCCGTTTATGAATAAATTAAATTTGGTTTGGTTTCAGGACAAAGCAAATGGTGTCATACATCCCAGGATCCTTTAGGAGGCGAGGAGGGCTTTTGTCATCTAAGCATATTCTCCGGCATGCATGCCTGAGCCAAGGGCAGATGGATTACAGGAAGTAAATGGTACATTAATCATCTGCCCTTATGCAAGATGGCCACAGCCAAAAATGCTAGGCTGTGTTTTTCAAAGTGATTTCTCAGCAAAATAAAGCATGAAGACATGAATCGATAGCCAAGTTTGCTTTTATTATTAAAAATGAATTAAACAATGTTTTTGGTTTGTGGTGCTCAGATGCAGTGTAGTTCCAATTTAAGTATGTCCATGTGCACAAGGCAGATATTTGGTGCAATAATAAACCATAATTGAGTGCTAGAAGGACAGTATTGCTAAAATCTATTGCAAAGTATATACAGTGATTCCTCGGTTTACAAACTTAATTTGTGAACTGACTCTGGTCACGAACTGAATTGGTTGTGAACTGAGGCACATTTTCCCATAGGATTCAATGTAAATCTGGTAAATCCGTTCTGACCTTTTTTTGTTTGTTTTTGAAGCACAAAAATATGAAACAAATTACAATACACATTAGTACAGTATAGTAATGTATAAAGAGAGAACCTTGCTTGAGATGACTTCTGGCATGGAGGAAGGCAGGTGGGAGGCTGTGAAATACAATACGGTAAGTACAGTATTGTACAGAAGTACTGTACAGTATTGTACAGTACAGTACAGTAGTACAGTACAGTACTGTATGTGCTAAAAAGCACACCAAAAAGCAAAAAGTGTCTTCACAGTACTCACAGTACTTCTTTCTGTGTCTCTTCTCTCCACGATCTTCCTACAGGAAGTCACGACCATGTGACAGCCTGGAAATAGCATTAAAATGGCCGCGGCTCCTGTTCGTGAACCGAAGCGGAGTTCGTGAACCGGAGCATATTTTTATGAACTTTTCTGTTCGTGAACCGAGTTGTTCATGAACAGAAGCGTTCGTGAACCGAGGTATCACTGTACTTTAAATAAATAAAATTAGAGCCATCAATTGTTTAAATTATTTTGGTTTAACTAGATGGCCTGGATGTCTCTTTTTTTCAATCTAACTATGTAACTATAGGAGGAGGAGCATGCGTGTAGCAGTCTAGGATAGTCACAATCTAACTCTGCTCCACACCATGAGGACTATTTTCACAGTTCTTTACCAGGCTATCTGATGAAAGTCAACCTCCTTCTCTTTAGTGTGACTCACATTTCTCGTTGGCACCCGTCGGTAATGGAACATCAGGAACCAGCACCAAACTCCTACTGCATCATCTCACTACTCCTGCTCCTCTGCCAAGATGGCTGCCTACAAACTGAATTTCCGGATATGCACGCTAAAACTACAGATACTCATAGCCCTGAACATCTCTCTCACCACAGCTCTCAGTCTTTACTACTCTTCCAGGTGATAGATATAATTTAAAAAGAGCTAACAAAGACCTATAATACTATTATGGCTGAACTCCACCAAGAAATATGCGATATAGGCCTTTGCACGGCTTTTCTTGAGGAGTGAGTGGACGATGTGACAAAGGTCTTGAATTGTCATGAGTGAGTTCTTAAACAAACCCAAAACAAATTATTATGTCTCCAAAATCAATTGAAGGACTATGAGAACAGAGCCCATTGTTGCAATGTACATATTACAGATGTTCCTGACACCATCACAGATCTTCACTGTTTTGTCCTGACACTCTTTCAGTAGCTTGTACTGTACCTGCATATTAGACAGATTCGAGATGGACAGAGTCCATCGAGCTCTGAGCCTTAGAAGACCTGATGGACATAATTGGTGAATTACATTTCTTCTACATTAGGGAATGGCTACTTTAGGCTGTTAGAGATGTTTTACAACTCTCCTTCCATGGTCACCATTATAATTTATATGCAGACTTAGTCCACTCCACTATTATGAAAAGTCAAGCTCTTCATCCATATCTTTCCTATTTTTCAAGATGCAAAGATTAGGTATCATTGGGGGTTCCCATTTAAACTCTTTTTCACCCATGAAGGCATCTCCTACCAGCTTTGAATGGCAGATGACTTTCAGGCCTGTATGAAAAAGCTGCATCCTCCAGTTCTACCTACTACCACCTCTCCTTGCCCTCTTTCTCAGAAATACATCAAGGATATGTCTCTCCATGCATTAAGTCGCTTGAATTCTCATATTTTCTATTCTACAGATACAATTTTGACTTACTTCTACACTATTTTTCCATAGTGAATGATATTTAGGGAGGTTTTCTTTCACCTCTTTCCCACTCACTCCTCCAGAAAAGCCGTGCAAAGGCTTATATAGCATATGTCAGGTTGGAGTTCAGCCATAATAGTATTATAGGCCTTTGTTAGCTCTTTTTAAATTATTCCTGTCACCTGGGAGAGTTTTATTTTTTGATGAATTGCTTAGAATTTTTACTTAACCACTTAAGCCCCGGAGGATTTGGCTGCTAAAGGACCAGGGGTTTTTTTGCGATTTTTTACTGCGTGACTTTAACGGACAATTGCGCGGTCGTGCGACGCTGTACCTAAACGAATTTGACGTCCTTTTTTTCCCACAAACAGAGCTTTCTTTTGGTGGTATTTGATCACCTGTGCGATTTTTTGATCACGCGCTATAAACAAAAAAAGAGCGTAAATTTTGCAAAAATAACAATATTTTTCACATTTTTTTATATGAAATTCCCCCAAAAAAAAAGTAAAAATCAAAATTTTTTAACATTTTTCGGCCAATTTGTTTTATGCTACCTATGTTTGGTAAAAAAAATCGCAAAAAGCGTATTTTGATTGGTTTGCGCAAAAGTTATCGCGTTTACTAACAAAGAGAAAGATTTTTGTCATTTTTGGTGTTTTTTTTTTTAACGCATAATGGCGGCGATCTGCGATTTTTTTTCGGTACTGCGACATTGCGGCGGACAGATCGGACCCTTGACTGACATTTTTGACACTTTTGGGGTTACCAGTGACATTACTGCAGTAATCAGTGCTATACATATGCACTGTTACTGCAAAAATGACACTGGCAGGGAAGGGGTTAACTTTATTGGACAGGGAGGGGTTAAGTGTGTCCTAGGGGCGTGCTTTCTACTGTGTAGGGACATGGCTATTGGTGTAAAAGCAAAGATCAACCGTTCTACATAGTAGAACGGTCAGATCTTCACTTTTACACAGGGAGAACTGACAGGCAGCTTGTTTACACAAGCTGCTCTGTCTTTCTCCCTTCACAGGAGCGATCGTAGTGTGGCCGGCGGACATCGAGTCCGCCGGTCACACGCACTGACTTGCCTGTGAACGAGCCGCGGCGGGCGCGCGCCTCGGCGGGCGCGCGCCCGCCCGCGATAGGCTCGCAAGTCAGTGACAGGCGAGTGACGTACCGATACGTCACTCTGCCTGGCCGGGGCTGACCGCCGCAGTATATAGTCGTGCGGCGGTCGGCAACCGGTTAAATTATTCTTAATATTCCTGTTTATTAATAGTTATCATATATATATATATATATTTTGTTTATATTCATTTTTTAACTTAATTATTATTTATACAGTATGTACTGTATATTCACATGTTAATATTTATATATATATATATATATATATATATATATATATTTTAACATTTATTCTAAATCTATTGTACATATTCCAGAACAAAATTTTAATGAATTTATTTTATGTAATCTTTGTAATCCACTTCTGTTAAAACCCATTAAAATGCTTCAAATATGTAACTATTTATATCGACTTCTTACAAAATACCAAACAGTGGCAATAAACATTTAATACTACACAATTTTGCTAAATATCAATCCAGAGTGCACCAAAAGACATCAAAAACACAAATCTTCATTACAGGGACGGAGCAATTGTCACCAAACCAAACTAAAAAAAGAAAAACAATGCAGAGACAACAGCCAAAAATTTGGTACATTAGCTGGAGACTAAAACACACCTGGGCGTTTTTGTAGCTGGCGTTTTTTTGGGCATTTTTTAGGCGTCTTTGGAGTCAGGCATGACATCTGAACTTCTGTGTAGGGGTATATATACACACACACATGTATGTATATATACACATACACATATATAGGTGTGAAAGTAGCAGAACACTATGCTTGCGCTAATGAAATAATTAACAGGCATATGTCTCCGCTCCTATCACACCTATATGTGTGTATGTGTATAAATACATATAAGTGTGTGTGTATATATACCCCTATACAGAAGTTCAGATGTTTTGCCTGCCTCCAAAGACCCCAAAAAATGCCCAAAAAAAACGCCTGCTGCAAAAACACACCTGGGCGTTCTCATAATTCTAACGGCCTCCTCAAATGGTGACAATACGGTGTAGGAGTCACTGACATGGGCAGAAGTTACCCAAGCATGTCCTCATGACATACTAGCACAGGTACTCTTTTATATCCTGCTGTTGCATGTACAGCCATTGCAGCATGGTCAAGGTAGCATTCCACCAGCAGAGCTTGACACATGTAAGGTGGCGTGCTGGCAGATGGAGTTCACAGAAACATAAACGGGTCATGGCAGAAAAAAGACCAAGTGGCCTATTGAGTCTACCACATTTTTTTAAATGTTTTTATATTTGTATATTTTTTTTTGGTTATTTTGTTTTATTTTTAACTTTTTTTTTTTTAGCTAAGTATAGATCTATGTTTGCCCAGAGCATGTTTTAATCCACTAAGGCTACATTCGTATAGGTGACTACCACTGGTGTGGATGACTAGCACCTGTATAATTGACAGCAGCAGAAATCTGCCTCTTCCTGCAGCTATTTTTGCCACTTTTGAGTAGCTAGCTGCAGCAACCAAGCCCTGTACACTTCAATGCCAGGTCGCTGGTGGCCACAGCTATCTGTGTTTGTCTACAAAGCCAGTGATTACCTGCAGATGAACTTTGTGATAAATCAGGAAGAGGCAGAGAAAACAGAATGCAGAGGTCAAGAATATGTCATGTACAACATAGCATACTGAGTGTAATGGTAAGGACTATGTAAAGTACTTCACTTTACATTGGTAATCAAGAAAAAATGCTTTATTTTATTGATGATCAGAGGAAGTAAAAACTTCCCATGTTTTACTGAAAGTAAATGGAAGAGTGCCCCTGGGTTTTTTCCCAGTTTTGCCCCACTAATGCTGGCCCTGTCAGTAGGTGGCTTGATATGCTTTCTCCTCAAAACCAAGGGGATACTCATTATTAGAGCTCTCCCTTTAATTACTTATTTCTTAGAAATCACTCAATCAGTCAATTAGATTTTCTATTATAATGAAGCCCCCCAAGGGTGCAATATAGCATGCCCTTGGTCTCCTCGCGCTTGAGGTAACTGCCTCCTCAATGACTTTGATGAGTAAAAGGCTTAGAGAACTTATTTTATCAGCCACTTCCACAAGTCAAATCCTTCAGCTGTGCCATGGTAATGATTAAACTGTTGCTAGAAACAGCTGATCCCTTCTAAGAACAAACATGTTGATGCCAGTCTTGCCAAGCACTTCAAAACACTAACACTGTCCTACAAACAGTATGCTATAGTAGCAATTTTCTGTGCAATGTTTGCAAGTTTACTATTCGCAAAGTAGACATTGAAAACATTTTTCAGCTCATTAGTTTAATGGTTACATAAAATGAATAGGACAAAGTCAGCATTTGTGATGCTAAGTCTGTCCTACAACTTATGTGCTTGTATGTCTGTCTTACTATATGCTAATTTAAGCATGACTTTAAGGCTTTCATTTTTATTTGCAGCAAACAATACAGCTACATGAGCATTTGTCACAGTAAAACAGGTTTATTTAACAGTGCAGTTAGTTCTAGCATGCTTATTAATTGTGTATTTTTATTGTGCCATTTATACTGGGAAATAAGACATTCATTTTATAGCCCACTACATTTTATTATGTAAAAAATGAGATTCTTTGTTCAATAAGGTGTTTTATTTTCTTTAAGGTGAAGTGTGTGCTAACCTGCTAAATGAGGCTGAAATCAAGCTAATTAAGTGTAAAACACTTCCAATATATTATAACTTCATATGCGCTTCATTTATTTTTAGTAAAATTGTGCAGTTCTCAGTTCTTGCTTTTTAATGGTAACATAAGTTCACTTGAAAAGAAGAAATGGTCATTTGAATCAAGACATTTAACCTCCTGGACTATAAATCTGGATACAAAGCATGAACATTTGCTCATGACTAACACATTTTACTGGGAAATCATTACGCAGTACTTTTAAAAAGTACTTTGTTATTTTTGATATATTTTACTTAATATTTTCCAAAGGTTTATAAGTTGAAAAAGTTATACGTTTAAAAATAAACATACACGGGGTGCTTTTTAGAACTAAGGCTAGCTCTGTACTTGTCAACTGGCCCCCATAGATAGAAAATCTTGATAGGCACTATATTTGTTCGGGGGGGGGGGGGGGGGTCACTTCTTTACCACCGGAGGATTTTGCTGTCTTACGTCCAGGCCACTTTTTGTGATTCAGCACTGTGCAACTTTAACTGACAATTGCGTGGTCGTGCGACGCTGTACCCAAACGTACTTTTTTTTCCCACAAACAGAGCTTTCTTTTGGTGGTATTTGATCACATGTGCAATTTTTACTTTTTGCGCTCTAAACAAAAAAAGAGCGACAATTTTGAAAAAATAACAATATTTTTCACATGTTTTTATATGAAATCCCCCCCCCCCCCCCCCCAAAAATTTAAAAATCTAATTTTTTTTTAATTTCTGGCCAATTTGTTTTCTGCTACATATGTTTGGTAAAAAAAAATCACAATAAGCGTATTTTGATTGGTTTGCACAAAAGTTATTGCGTTTACTAACTAAGGGAAAGATTTCTGTAATTTTTGGTGTTTTTTTTTTAACTAGTAATGGCGGCGATCTGCGATTTTTTTTGCGGGACTGCGACATTGCGGAGGACAGATCGGACCCTTGACTGACATTTTTGACACTTTTGGGGGTACCAGGGACATTACTACAGTATTTAGTTCTATACATATGCACTTTTACTGTAAAAATGACACTGGCAGGGAAGGGGTTAATTTTATTGGAGAGGGAGGGGTTAATGTATGCCTGGTGCTTACTAACGTGTGTGGGGGGAGGTGACTGAGTGACACGGGGACAGATCGCAGGTTCAGCTATGCTGAACCCTGCAATCTGACCCTGTCTGTCACTTAGGAGATCCGCCCGCTTTGTTTACACAGGCGGGCGGATCTCCAGACTCGATTCCCTGATGATCGGGGAAGAGCGGCGGTGATCACCGCCGCTCCTCCCCTGGCCCAGCTCCCGCTGTGAATGTAAAAAGCTGGAGCGAGCCTCTGGCAGCGCGCGCGCGCCGCCCACAAGGGGAGGAGTCCAGCGACATAGGTCTACGTCGCTGGACGGGAACGAGCCACTGTGCCGCAGTAGAGGCACAGTGAGCGGGGGTAAAGTGGTTAAAGCTAACCTTAGATTCATATATTTTTTTTTTGTTTAGCAGCGAGCAGGGCGAATGGAAAAAAAAAGCTTCCCCATTCACACAAGTGAGATAAATAGAGAAATCCTGTTTTACCATTGAACTCCTCCGCTGTCAGAATACACTGGTCAGTGGTTGCAGCACCTGATCGACAAAAGTTTTCACACATTCCAGTTTGACATAAGATGAATGTTAAATTGACTTCTGTTGAATGTGAATGGCATATATGGATTGAAATTGGCCGGTCCCTGCTGAACTGGCTGCCTTTTGATCAATCTGTGGCCAGCTTAACTCATTCAGGTGTCTGCCCATACACTTTTTTCAACAACCATCCTAGTTTAATTACCCCTGCTGTGTATGTGTTGTTGTAGTTGTTTTCTCAGAGATTGACCTTCCTAACCTTTTTCTAAAGCTCTGTGCATCAGTACTATTGGAAACTTAGAAGAAGAGGGTATGCCCTC
This sequence comes from Pelophylax lessonae, assembly GCF_965119305.1. NCBI lineage: Eukaryota > Metazoa > Chordata > Amphibia > Anura > Ranidae > Pelophylax > Pelophylax lessonae. The sequence goes on from NC_138768.1 coordinate 167,743,800, forward strand.
AAAGCTTTTTCTGAAAATGTAAATGTTAATGGAAATAAAAAAGTATCATGGACAGTAATCAATGATTTTTGTTGCAAGTTCACTAATACAGCTACAATCATTTCAAGCATGATCTTACCAAGTGCTCAGTGTCCAACACCTCTCTCTGCCAATCCCTCTACTTGCTCCTGATCACCCTACAAATATTAATGATTTACAAAGTCATCCATAGCTCTGCCCCTAGCTAATTCCCCAACTTTATTTCAAAATATCAACCAAAAAATCCTAATCACTCCTTCTAAGACCCCCGGATCTCTATGCCCTATGCCATCTCCCCCCATGCTTGCTTCCAGGGCTTCTTCAGAGTCTCTCCCAGGCCCAACCTGTACAGCTATCTCCTACTACTTTCTTGAACAATTCACCCCCATATCTTTTGTATCTTTTGCCCTTCCCATGAGATTTGTTGGCTCACATAAACTGTATTATAACTGTACTGTCTCCCTTTATTTTGTAAAGTGATACAGAAACTGTTGGAGCTATAATAATAATAATAATAATAATATAATGTTTTTCGTATGTGCTTCTCTCAGACCCATCACATAACTCCGTACCTGATACATTGGGCTGAACCAGGGCTTTAGGCAGCTTTACCCATATTGTCCTTGACCAAAAATAGTGTTTGAACTGCTTTTACGGGCCATCATTTTATCTACTAGAAATCCTTACACATGCTCATTTATACTTCTATTGTATAAATTTACCTTTGCATAATGTTAGAAGAATGATGTTGATTGGTAAATGTCTTATCTTCCTTCCTTCAGAGGTGTGAGAAATATGTTTTAGTAGGTTTAGTCTTTTCTATCACTTAAATACTTCTATCTAGTTTTCTCATAATTGACCACAAACCCATCCCTAGAGCTGCTTTTCCCAGTGCCAAGAAAGCCTGAAATAGGGCAGCCTTAGATCATGTAACAATCTCTATGCCAGCAACATTTTCCATTAGATGCATATTTTGAGAGGATGTGGTCTGGGGACACTTCTTCCCGTACATCTTTCCTGACAAAAATACATCACATCCAAATAACTTTAACATTTGAAGCTTAATTCACAAAACCTACATACCAGAATAAAGATCCTTAGGTTTTAAAAAATGACAGTAATGTACAGCTGAATCCAACTGACTTTAAAAAATGCAGTCATGTGTATGTGTAAAGCTTTTTGAAATGAGCTTTATGTGTTATAACAGCCAACTTTAATTGATAACCACAAACTTCAATACAACATCTCTATTTAGACCCATCACTCAAAATTCCACAGCTCCAAAAACTAAAATGCCAACTTCACAGGACACTTATCTTGATCTAGGAAACAGATCTCAATATGGTTTACAATCAAACCATGTATAATGTTTTCAGCTAAACTGGTATGGTGTTTTGAGATTGTTTCCACTCTCAATTCTCCTGCATGAAAATTGACAGGAGACAATGAAACCTAGAAGCTGATTGGTTACTTCGCACAGTCTAACCTAAAAGCTAATTGGTTACTTTGCACAGCTGCTTCAGATTTTTTGTGTTCCAGTTTTCCAGTTTTAGTAAATCCACCCAAATGTATCTGATGCTTAGTTCTTGTCAATTATTTCCTTTAAAAAATAAAAATATTACAATGGAATGATTTGGCATATGATTTAAATGAGTTGCTCTCCATTCACCTATGTATTGCTTTTTAAAAGATAATGCATGCCAATGCATCTCTCTGCTTCCGTTCATTTATAATATTTAATGACACTGATAGAAGGGCAAGCTGAAAATGTGTGCTAAACTACCTGCCATGGCAAGTTTTACCATCTTGCATACCTTTACACTCACCAGCTGCTTTATTAGGTACTTACCTCTTTAGTTATAGGCATTGTGGAGAAATTCATCTTCTGAGTTCACTATAGAGTTACTTTCTATTGCCCCAGAATTTTTGGTAAGTACCTAATAAAGCAATTGGTTAGTGTATAGGTATGCAAGATGGTAAAACATGCCATGGAAGGTAGTTTAGCACACATTTTCAGCTTGCCATTCTATCAGTGTTATTAAATATTATAAATTAACTGAAGCAGAGAGATGCATTGGCATGCATTCTCTTTTAAAAAGCAATAAATATAGTTTATAGAGAGCAACTCATTTATGTAAGCAAACAGCATGTGCTCATAAGCTTTTAGAAACCAACTAAAATAGAACTTTGGAGACTTTTTATGATTTTTGATAGTTTTGAGAAATAATTACTTCAAAGTACAATCAACTATAGAAACTTTAGAGTCTTTTTTTTTGAGTTTTGATAGTATAGCCAAGGCTTACAGCAGGGGGGAAATGGGGCACCCCTGACTCGTCCCACTAGAAAGGGGAAAGACGACAGAGGTCCATCCATTAGCCACCACCCGCGCTCTCGGGGAGGTGTACAGTATGGAGAGCCATTTGATAAAGTTCGGGCCAAAACCAAAGCAACGTAGGCATTGCCACAGATAAGGCCATTTAACTGAATAGAATGCCTTGAACGCATCCAATGAAACCACCACTCTGGTGCCAATCCGTGAATGAGAGGCCTGAATGTTCATGTGGAACCGCCTGGTGTTGAACTCGGTATTCTTTGCAGGCATGAACCCTGTCTGGTCCGCATGCACGAGCGAAAGAATCACTTTGTTCAAACGCAGGGCCAAAATTTGGGAAAGGATCTTGACATCCGTTTGTAATAAAGATATTGGTCTGTAGGAACTCGGCTGATGAGGATCCTTACCTGGCTTAGGAATTAGGACAATGAGCACCTCCTTCATAGAGTCTGGTAGAGTGTTAGCCTCAAAAGCCGCCTGGTACAGCTCAAGAAGCCTAGGGACCAACGTTTTAGAGAACGTTTGATAAAATTTGATCAGGAGACCGTCCGATCCGGGAGCCTTAGAGCGTGCAAAGAGGGACAACGCAGTCACAATATACTCCTCCGTGATGGGGGCCTCTAAATCCCTAAGCTGTGTGTCTGTCAGAGTAGGGAAGGTAAACTGATCTAAAAACAAGGAGAGCTCCTGAGTGGAGGACTCTGTTCCAGGTTCGTAGACCCCTCTAAAAAAGGTGACGAATTCAGCCGCCACAGCAGCCGGCTCCGTCACAGGATCTCCGGAAGGGGAATGCAACGAGATGCAACGAGATCATGACAGGAGGTCTAGAGTCAAGATGAGCTAAATATGCCAATAACCTACCTGGTCGTTCGCCATGTTCAAACAGTCGCTGTTTAGCAAAGAACATGCAGCATTTAGCCTTCTCAAAGCACAGTTGGTCAGTCACTTGGGATTGCAATTTAAGATCAGCCAAGCCAGCAGGGGAAGGGGCCTCCACATATCTATCTTCCAGCTCATGGATCCGGGCCAGGGCCTGAATGTAAGACATCTCAGAAGTACGCTTGTGCCTATTGATATGCTCACTCAGCAAACACCGGCAATGCTTCTTAAACATATCCCAGACAAACAGGGGGGATGCCGTGCCCGCGTTGGAACTAAAGTAGAATTGCCATTCACCCACCAGCTTGGCAAGATCCGTCAGAATAGTTAGCCAGAAGGGGTTCAACCTCCAAGTCAGGGTAGGAAGCACTGCAGGCCTCCGTAGAGTAACACAATACGGGGCATGGTCAGACAGAATACGCAGACAGAAAGTCGCCCCCTGTAACCCAGGGAGGAGGTGCCGGGAGACCAAAATTAGATCTATGCGGGACATGGAAGAGTGAGTGGAAGAGAAACACGAATAACCATTGCGAGTAGGGTACAGGTGTCTCCAAGTGTCTACAAGGGCAAAATCCGTCAGTAGACAGGCAAAACGAGTATCACGGGAAGGATAGGGAGTGCTCCCGGACTGTCCTAGCCTATCCAGACCTGGATTCAAAACAGTGTTGAAATTGCCTAGCCATATGGCTGGGATGGTCGGGTGTCGAGGCATGAAGGAAAAGCCCTCTGTAAGGACACCAGAGCAATAGGGAGGAGGCACATACCAGGCCAAGAGCAACATGGGGGAGTTATCAATATGGACCTTGAGGAAGACATACCAGCCCTGAGGGTCCAATTCAACCAGTTGAACAGCAAAATTCACAGATTTAGCCACCAGAATGGAGACACCCCTGGAAAAGGTAGTGTGGGTAGAGTGAAACGCCCAGCCAACCCAGGGGCGTCGGAGCGCCCGCTGCATAGAACCAGCAGCATGGGTCTCCAGTATAATGACGTCAGCATGCTGACGCTTCAAATAAGAAAATACTGCAGTGCGCTTCACCCTATCCCCAAGACCCTGAACATTCCAGGTCAAAAAGGTCAAAGACGCCATTCAGAAGTAAAAAACAGTGCAAAAACAGGCGTCTTAGGTTGCAGAGGTGGACCCCCAGAGCCGGCAAGGCACCCAGGGACAGTTGTGTAACAGTCATAGAAAAGAAACCGTTGGACAAAATTAGCAGGACCAAATAAAAAATGAAAAGGAGAGCATAGGGGGGGACCCTTCAGCAAAAAAATAACACACAAAAAGCATAAATCCAACTCCCACCGGCTCTGCGCAAACCCCAACCCGTGCGAGCATAATTCCCAAACAAAACATGAGAGGACATATGTATGCAACAACAAGATCCCCATTTCCCGTCCCGAACCCCACACCGTGGGGCAGGTAGGGACCAGGGGACAATACCAAGGTCACCACATAATTGGCACAGGTAACCAAAAAACATAAAAGAAGAGTCTGAGAGCAAGAAAAACAAAAGAATAAAAAAGGGGGGGGACGGGGGATTGTATGAACAATCCAGGGGCGATTGTCTCGCTGAGTAACGTGGAGAGAGAGCAGACCCTATTCCCGAGGAACAGGATCACAAAACATTACGGGAAGAGCTAAGTAGACTACCCTTTAGTCAGTGAGTTCGTGCAGCAAACAACAGTCCCAAAAATAAGGAGAGCAAACAGGAGAAATATAGAAGCCTCCAGGCATCACAGTAATAAGGCACCTAAAAAAATCAGGCTAGCTGAGAGAGGGGGGGTCAGCAGATAAACCGACAACATATCCACAACACATGATGGCCCCCTCAGTCTTGCAGCAATTCCAAGGACAGGCAAGTGTCCGAAGTTCCAATCGAAGGAGAAATCCTCAAACAGGTGCAACGTTGCGCCGGTCAAGCCAGTCCATGGCCAGGGCAGGATCTTCAAAAAACTGAACACGGTCATCCACCTCCACCCTAGGTCAAGCCGGATATAACATGGCGTATTTCAGATGCAAGGCCCTCATACGACGTTTAACCTCCTGAAAGCGGGCCCGCAAACGCTGGACCTCATTAGAAAAATCCGGGAAGACAGCAATATGTCCACTGTGATAAGGGATGTTCCCCTTTTCCCTATCCTGGAAATTTAGGAATTTGGCGATAAACGTGCGGGCCGGGGCTCCAGAAGGGGGAGGCCACGCCGGGATACGATGGGCCCTCTCCACCGCAAACATCACCGAGAAGGACTCACGCCCATAGGTTGCAAGGAGCAGATCCTCCAGGAAGCTAGCTGGGTCGTTCCCCTCAGCCTGTTCAGGTAAGCCAATGAACCGGAGGTACGATTTTCCATGTCGTCCTGCTTGGAATGGAGCTGCTGTAGCTGGCGTGCAAGCTCCTCCGCTGAGTGCTGCAGGGGATGCAGGATGTCTTCACTAGCACTGATGCGGGCCTCGGCCTCTGTGACCCGGACCTGCAGCTTGGACATATCTTGCCGGATCAAGGAGATGTCAATCTTAACCTTGTCAATTTTTGAGGTGAGTGTACTTTGGCAGAGGGAGATGGCATCTAATACCTTGTCGGTATCTGCTGCGGTCTTTTCCGAGGTGGAGGAGGGGCCAGCGGCATCTTCGGCCTGCGAAGCCGCCTCCTGCCGGTGGAATTTGGCGAGCTGCGAGCCGGCATCCGTGGTCCGCTTTGGTGGGGACATGATGCCCTGAGGATCAGCGGGGTCTGGGGCACAGTTACAGGTAAGTAGAACCGGAGATACTGCAACAGGATAGATGTACCGGAGATCGGGAAGACGGCGCTCTCACCACATGCAACCTATCCCATCACGCTCCAGGCCACGCCCCCTCTCTCTCCTGATTGGCTATCTAACTTTGACTGACAGCTATGGGAGCCAATGGCGCCGCTGTTGTGTCTTAGCCAATCAGGAGAAAAAGTCCCAGATAGCCGAGGGACTGGTAGACATCACAGGACAGAGATGGGGCTCAGGTAAGTTTTAGGGGATGCTGGGGAGGCTGCTACACACAGAAGGCTTTTTATCTTAATCCCTTTACGACTTTTTTTAACAAATGACCACCTAACAGACAATGCAATCACTTTCAGTATCACTTAGTAGATGAATACAGTAAGTATATATTTCAGTATTTGTACGGCATGTCATATTTTACACAAGCTACTAACTTGTCAGGGGGCCTCGGTTGCAGTCGGCAGCTGCTGTCATGACAGGTTCTCTTGAAAGTTTCTCAAAATTGCAACTGTATATATCTGTAACTACACACTTTGAAATATGTTTATCAATGGCTGATGAGCAGAAACAATACTACTTTTATTCGCATGACTAAACTAAAGTGTAAATATTACTTATTTAAGATATTCAACACCATTAAACCGAGAGATTATTCTTTCTCAGCAAAACACCTTTCATGAAAAAAAGAAGCTTAAAAAAAGTTAAAAACATTAACACGTTTTCTAGCAGCCAGGATTCAATAAATGAATTAGACACACATCATGTATTTTAATTACCATTTTTAAAGCCTCAGTGATTCCTTTATCTTATGCGTTTAATAAACTATTTGAAAACATTCACCTGAAATGCAACTTTTCTTCTCTGTTTTCTGTGCTGAAGAAAGACACTTTTATAGAGATAAAATGATTGCCAAATTGTATTTTTCTTTTTTTTTTGAACAGCTAAATTACTTTTCTGCCTTTCTAAAACTGAAACATCATACAATCTAGAAAACAGACCTTGAACTTTATTTGCTTAACAGGCAATTTTTATTCATGCGCAGAGTAGTGGAGGAATAGTAAAATAAGAATGAATATATCTGAATGAATTTTTTCCACTTTTGCCTTGGAGTCTGTTCTGTTGGTTTATTTTTAAAATGATGCATTAGTGTCTGTGAAAATGACTTGAATGTATGATTTCCCTCTGTTTTTCAACTTTTTTATTCAAAGTTAAAGTCTATGCAGATAAGAAAAAGAAAAAAATATTTGTGCAGATACATTTATATGACAAAATCAATACTTTTATTTTTAAATCTGCACAGCAGAGCTCACACTATGAAAAGGAAGAAGCAACACAAGGAGCCGATCAGTTGTGCTCTAGTGCTAATGTGCTAACAAGGACCATGCAGGTAGTAGTAGAGAGCAGAGTGAAAGAGAGACATGTTCATCAGTTTGCTGATTCTCCTTTTACGATACAGGGGCTGATTTACTAAGCTCTGAGAGTGCAAAATCTAGTACAGCTGCTAGCAGTGCATTGCGGTCCTCCTTCTTTTAAGTGCACCCTGCAATAATAATTTTAATCGGGTCAGGCACACTTTGCATTTTCTTTTGGGGCAGGATCTGTATGGGGATTGGCTGCCAATGATTAGAACCCATCCTGGCTGACCCATAAAACCGAGTGATTATATTGTTTGTGTGCCATTTACAGATGCCATTGCTACCTAAAGCCTTATCTGTCTTCCACTGTGTCTCTTGCAGCGGTAGGTCTCTGTTGCACATTGGATATATATTTTTAATTTTTTTGTATGATCGATCTTTGACTTGCCATTTTTTCTAATGTTGGGCACCTCTATATGTGTATACATACAGGTGTTCCAAGAATGTCAATATGGGATTTTCCCAGGTACTTGGTACTTTCCTTTGTGACTGTGCTCTCTTAAGAACACTTTGTGAATATGATCATCGGTATTTAAAGTTTTTGGTACACAATATAGACATTTCTATCTATTGTTTTTGTTTATGTACACCCCTGTAAATGGGATGTTTTTTCTGGTTCTGGCAAATCATACTGATTGATTCTAAAACGTTTCTTCATTTTCGGTTTACAGATTGTTCTGATTGGGAATTAACCCCTTTTCCAATACATGCTGTTTGTTGCATGCAAGACCAACACCGCTTTGTTATATTCTATTTTGGCTTGAGACCTTTGTGATGTGTCTTTGGCACAAGTAAGTTATTACTTTTATCATATATTGTGGTTTAGGTATGTTCTAAGAAGCCAAAATGATTACTATTCTTATAAATCTAAAATCTCTATTAGTGGTCACTTGTCCCTTGAGCTCCTTTCTACCTGCCTGGCTGCCTGATGGAATCCCAGGGTGTCATCTGAGTGGGTTGTACCCATTATCAACACTGCGAGTGTATTTATCACGCACGTCTGTTATGCTATGCTACCGTATCCTGTACTTATCTATTGTTGTCTTTGAAATTATATTTTTGTATTTTTTGGTATTATATAAATCTCAGTTTCACTGCTTTATAAATATACCCCTAACCCCCCCCCCCCCCCCACCCCCGCAACACTTTTTGCACTTGTTTTCATCCTATGTTGCATATCAGTGCTTCTCATCTCTTCTTTTTTTATAAGCCACTTCCTGTCTAAAATCTCTTGCTTCAGTGCATTTTATTACCCTGTTTCACTGACCACCACTTACTACCAATGAGTTCTGCTCCCACTAACCACCAATCTATAAAAGGTTATTGTTCCAAGGACCTCAAATATATAAGGGCTTTTTTTTCCTACTGAGACCCACTGCACTTTTCCACAAATCACTAATATGGGGGCACCAATGTTAGAGTGCATTTTTCTACTGACAAACAATGTAAGGGGTCATTTTTACACTGACAAACAATGTAAGGGTGCTTTTAACTCTACAATTGTCACTGTCGGCATTTCTTTTCTAGGCCTTATTATTAATTTCATAATATAATTATTGCTATTTTATTGAAAAAATTAAATAGTGCGCTTGCAATGTGGCATAGAGTGTATACAACCAACACAATAAATCATATAATGATATTGAACCATATAGTGGTGATAAAAACATAAAAAATAAATGCAACAAAAGTCCATTTAAAAAAGCAATCTTTCAAAAGAATGCATAAGCGTGATAACACACAAAGAGTCTTTTAAAGAAAGAAGTGTCTTCTAATTGGACCGATGTGAGACGACAAATCAGTGACACAAACGTGAATATGATGGCCCCTTACCGACAGGTAACAAGAGCCAGGTGCAATGAAATATAACCTCTACTCATGCACAAAAATTGTCTGGTGTCACCCAAGTGATATGTGTGGCTTCTTACCAGAATTCTAAAGAGGGTAGGCCTGGAACCTCTGTTGGTATATGAGTAGTGTGGACAGTATCCAAAGTCAGCTTCCGACCATAAGGTATAGGTATTTATCCTTTCCCAGGGGCGTATCACTCTCCTTTAAGGACCGAGGCTGGATATAGCTGTCTCAAATGAACGTCCCCATAGTGGAAAGGAAAAATGGCCAATAGTGCGTTACCCTGATTAAAACACTTCATCAAAATGCGATATTGCACTTACATGGCATCAAATGGATAAGACAATAGGTTCCTGTAGCAGAACGTGGCCGCCTGCAGCGCGGTCCATGTGGCGTGATGGCATGGCGGCTCCTCCCGATGCGTTTTTCCTTACTAGGCGTCAGCTCTGCTCTAGTCCCAGCTGACACTTCTTTAAAAGACTCTGTGTGTTTATTGTGTTGGTTGTATACACTCTATGCCACATTGTAAGCGCACTATTTCATTTTTTCAGTGTTATTTTCACCTTTTCTAGTGCAACTGCATATTATTTTGGTTAGCGCACCCTTATTCATCTTTTCATTGCTATTTTATTAACCACTTCTGGACCGGAAGGATTTGCCCCCTTAATGACCAGGCCATATTTTGCGATTCGGCACTGCGTTACTTTAACGGACAATTGCGAGGTCGTGCGATGCTGTACCTAAAAATAAATTTAGGTCCCTTTTCTCCCACAAATAGTGCTTTCTCATATCAACAGAGAGACACCATAGCATTATACCGTTTAAAATGATTTATTTAAATAAAGAAATGCACTTACAATGAGTCAGATGGTAAGGAGCATTCAGTACAGTTCCGCACTCTTGGCAAATCCTAACGCGTTTCATTACACATAACATTTTCAAAGGAATTAGCCAATCATATTAAGGGTATCACGCTATGGTGTCTCTCCGGTTTATCCCATCATATACACTCTGGAGTGGGGATTTCTAGATATCTTCGCGTGGACCATCCTTGAGGAGCCTCCAACACCTGCCAGAGAATCTGTGGAAGCCATTACCAGCTGGTTCCAGGGAGATCTTCACTTTCAGCCTGCATGACCCAATTGCTGTATGGTATTTTGGGTCCATGCCATCTGGTGAGCGAACTATATTTTCTATTGGTGTGGGATCTGTTACTGTCACAAGTCAGCAATTTTCCTGTGTGGGACTGGTCTCTTCAAGTTTTTTTCACTATTAGTGGACTTTGTTTTATTCCTGATTTAAAGTGTATATTCATTTGTACCTTTTTTCATTTTTGAGCGCTGCACTATTTATTTTACATTTGGATGCCATCACAGTCTGTTGGAGTGTCAGCAGCTATTTTTTCACTTATCATTTTTTGTTAGCGCAGTATTTCACTTTATTCCTTATACATGATGCCTAAACTGCCTCCTTAAAGATTAGTAGACCTACTGGCTGGATCACCGTATGAAAAAAAAAGGAAGCCTAAAAAAATAAATAAATGCAGCCATCACATCTAAGAAGTTAAAAACTGCAATATAAAAAAAGCTTGCTTTTGGGTTTAATACTGCTTTAATGACTGTCATTGCTGTGACTTGCATTGCTTCGAGTAGTATTTAAAGGGGATGTGAACCTACATTCCAGGGTACCAAGCACCATGCTTTTTCAGCACTGTAAACCTGTGGCTCTGGTGGTGACCAGTGTTTGGAAGGTTACTTTGGAAATGTAATAGGTTACAGATTACAAATTACCCTATTTAAAATGTAATAAGTAGTGTAACTTTTCAATTACTTTATAAAAGTAAAGGAACTGATTACATTTGATTACTTTTTAATTACTTTTAAGTTTCTAATAGATATTTTCAACTAAGCTATTTCCAAACAATTATAACAGGTTGGGTTAATGTTATAACTCAACTCTGTTTACTGTTAGAATTTCAATATCTTTCCTCACTTGGATAAGGATCATATTAATTTAATTTTAAAGCACAGCCATCACAAAACCAGAGTTCCAAACAAAAAAAAAAAAATTGTTTAATACTGTTTTAGGAATCAACTCTTTGCATAGCTATAACAGGACACACTGGCAAGTAACAATGCCTTGAAAAAAAAAACTTAAAGCATATACATTATCCCAAATAGGCAATAAAACAGCTATTAAAACAGTTAATAAAATAAAAAAAACACTGGTGTCTCATAGCCATCAATGCAATTAGGGAAATCAATTATTTAAATCTGGGGGTCTGTGTGTGTGCGTGTGCTCTTTATCCTCCAAAAATCAAACTGGACAATAGAGCGACAGATAAAGTGTCCACATCACACATCAGTCATCTTGGGCTAGGTCAGTGGGACAGTGCTGTTTGTTGTAACGGAGCAGTAAGACCTGTTCAATGTGGTGTGGTCATCACTCATTCTGTTTCGAGATGAGGTCAAAAGATTGCCTCCATGACTAAAAAGACGCTCCACTGGAGCACTAGAAGGCAATGTGGTGTTGTACTTGATAAAAAGTCACTTAACTATGGGAAATGCCTTAAGAGATGTCAGGTTGTTGTTATCAGAATCTGCTAAGTACTTTCTGACTTTGTCATGAGTTGTGCTGTCAGATGCTGATTTGGCATTATTAACCACTTTACCACCGGAGGATTTTGCTATGTTACATCCAGGCCACTTTTTGCGATTCGGCGCTGTGCGAATTTAACTGACAATTGCGCGGAGGTGTGACGCTGTACCCAAACGAAATTTACGTCCTTTTTTTCCCACAAACAGAGCTTTCTTTTAGTAGTATTTGATCACCTGTGCGATTTTTACTTTTTGCGCTATAAACAAAAAAGAGCGTTTATTTTGAGAAAAATAACAATATTTTTAACATTTTTTTATATGAAATTCCCAAAAAAAATGTAAAAATCAATTTTTTTTACATTTCTGGCCAATTTGTTTTCTGCTACCTATGTTTGGTAAAAAAAAAATCACAATAAGCGTATTTTGATTGGTTTACGCAAAAGTTATTGCGTTTACTAACTAAGGGAAAGATTTCTGTCAATTTTGGTGTTTTTTTTTTAACGAGTAATGACGGCGATCAGCGATTTTTTTTTGCGGGACTGCAACATTGCGGCGGACAGATCGGACCCTTGACTGACATTTTTGACACTTTTGGGGGTACCAGTGACATTACTGCAGTAATCAGTGCTATATATATGCACTGTTACTGTAAAAATGACACTGGCAGGGAAGGGGTTAATTTTATTGGAGAGGGAGGGGTTAATGTATGCCTGGTGCTTACTAACGTGTGTGGGGGGAGGTGACTGAGTGAGTCAGGGACAGATCGCATGTTCAGCTATGCTGAACACTGCAATCTGTCACTCCTTGTCACTTAGGAGATCCGCCCGCTCTGTTTACACAAGCGGGCGGATCTCCAAACTAGATTGCCCGACAATCAAGGAAGAGCAGCGGCGATCGCCGCCGTTCCTCCCCTGGCCCGACTCCCGCTGTGACTGAAAGCTACAGGGGGAGGAGTCCAGCGACGTAGTACTACGTCGCTGGACGATAAGGAACCACTTTGCCGCAGTACGGTCAACGTGACCGGTCGGCAAGTGGTTAAAGACAAAAAAGTTTTCCTCTGACTCATCAGATTTCACAGAGTTGTCATCTCTCACTGCAGCTGGACTGTGCAGTGGTTCCAGAGCAATAGCTTCCTGCAGTAAGTTTATCCTCATGTCTTCTCTCTTCTCAGGGCTAAGCCGGCTTAAGCGGAACTTTGGCAGGGTTGTGGTCGCCATCTTTGCTTCGTGGCTGGTTAACGCTGTTTTATGGCCTCACTGATACTGGTCACAGTGTGTGCATTATAGAGGAAATGAGGCATCTTTTCAAATAGCTTTGTCTTGAGGTTAAGCAAAGTAGGAATTAAAATTCCTAGGTAACATTTGCTTTCACCCTGGAGAATGTCAATGGCAATAGCGAGAGGCTTCAGAACCTCTGTGCACGCTTTAAGGAATGCAGACTCTTGTGGATGAAGCTTTGGCACATCAAGTTTATCACAGATCTCCCTCAGCTTTTCTTCTGGGAGCCCTGCAAGTTTTGTGATAGCCCTGAACTCTGAGTTCCATCTTGTGACTGATGGGACAGTAAAATGCTTATTGGCAATCTCCTGAATCACTGCTGTGGCCAATGAATATCTATGTGCTTTATTCCAGATAGATGAGCATTTAGCCATGACACTTTTGTATATCTTACGTGATATCTTACTTCCGGGTGCGGCGCATCCCTGTGTGAGGCCGGCGGTTCATGATGCTACGCCCGCTGGTGCCGACGAACGTCCTTGTGTCAACTGGTAGTAGAAGAGAGCAGTAGAAGGTTTCTCTGATCCCCCAATCTGGCTCTGTGATCATGGTACTGCCCCGTGGTCCCTATCATCTCATCTCTCATCTGACCGTGAGTAGGCTGGGCTTGTCATATGAGGAGCACACAGGGTATGACTTCCTCTCTCTTCTCCTTCTCCCCACATCCTCTGTTATTATTCAACATATCCTAGGTTTTTAAAGAAAATATTCAGGTGTAACTCTATTTGTAATCTTTAACATTTTCACAAGTAACTGTAATTTAATTACACATTTTTTCTCAGTAACTGTAACAAATTACTGTTACATTTATTTTGTAATTAAATTACGTACATGTAACTAGTTACTCCACAACACTGGTGGTGACCTATGCAATGCCTGCTACATTTATCCTGTCTATGGGGAAATACCTAAGCTTAGGTGTACTGTATATCCGTAGACTGACCTTGTTCATGACAAAGACTGAAAAAAGGAAGAGAGAGAGAGAGGCAGTGAGAGTACAACAGGAATGCTTTTGATCCATAGGAGAGCTAAACTTTAAAATATCTGTGGGGAGATATATCAAGTCGTGTTCTCTCTATTGTGCAGCCTTTTCTCTAGGGAAAACATGCATGTTGCAGCATTGCTTTTTAGTTTTTACTTGCATGAAATGAATGTTCACGTAAGAAAGATGAGAGGACTGACAAGGTAACATCTGGCTTAGCAAGATTTATTGCTTATTTGCATAGCAAGTGATGGGTGCTTCAGGCTCTAAGCAGCTTCATTAGAAAGTTACTTGCATTGGTGAGAAATTTGCAGATATTTAACTCTTCTAATCCTTAAAGCGGAGTTCCGGGCACAAAAACTATTTTTTTTTTGTGCCCCTCCGCTAGGTAGACCTGACCTGAAAAGGAATTGGATAGTTATTTTTATTTTTTTTGTTTACTCACCTTTTTATTGAAGATCGTAAATACTCACCTCTGACTGCTTCCTCCCTCTGAGCCGCGGCTCACCCCGTCACTTCCTGCGCTGCGATGATTCCTGGGAGCTAAACGTCATCGCTCCCAGGAATCAATGCGCCGCACCGGCCCCGCTCGTCACTTCCGGGCGACGCCGCATTCCCCTGCTAAACAGGAATGCGTCGCCGCGCCGGAAGTGACGAGAGGGGCCGGTGCGGCGCATTCTGGGAGAAGAAGACGCGGAAGAAGACGCAGAAGAGGACCGCGCCGGCTTCAGCTGCCCACAAGAGAGATGGCAACGCTGTGGAAGAAATTTTCTAAGTAAGTATTTCTTCTAAAAGGTAAGTGCGAACCGGGACAGATCAGAGGCTAGCCATTGTAGAATGTGCTAGCCCTGACTGTCCCAGGGGTATGTTCATCAAAAAATGACATCTGTGCCCGGAACTCCGCTTTAATCTGTACATCTGTGTCATCTAGGAGACCTGTACATTTTCAGCTCCCAGTGACATTCACCTTGCCAGTATATTTTATTTTTCTTAGATCATTCCATTGTGTAGTATGTCTGCCATTAGGCTTCCAACTCTTCCTTATGGCCAGGAACATCCTTTTAGTAAAGTCAAATTTACTCTTTCATCAGTTTTCCTGTAATCTCTACATATCTGCAAAACACAACAATGGATCATGATAAAACAAAATCCTGTACAAAGTTGCTGTTAATATATCTATTATATTTTTAATACACAGTGAGCCAATGATTCACCACTTTTTAAGCTGAACTACAGAAAACTTGAAAATCCTCCCTTGTAGTGAGGTGTCACCCACACTGCAAGCGTTAACTGCTTGTTTAGGTCTAGGAAACCTAGGGTAAAGCACTTTTGCTTATCTGCTTCTGCAGGCTCCTCTGTGCATCTAGAACGGTCCTTCCCAACCTTTTCATCCTTACACTCCAGTGGTCTATGGTCTTCTGAAGTTATTAAGACCAATGCAGGGACCATAGTCCTGCAATGCATGTAAGGACGATGAGGAACAGTCTAGCACTGGAGAATGATGATTCCATCTGCCAGGGAGTGTGTGACGGTATTCACCGTCACTGGAGGTGAGGAACAGATACTTAATGGTTTGAATTGCTTCAGATGGGACGGTTATATTTGTCAGATTATAAATGGTGAAGGCGCCTGGTTTTAGTGTTTTGGCCCTTGATGTGATGCAAATACCTGCTGCCCTTTTTTATTTTAATGGTGGTATGCCAAAAAAAAATACAAGTGGTAGATAAGTGAAAAAATAGGCGCTGGTAATCAGTGGTGGTGTTCCAGGTGTGTTGAGGGTATTATATATATTGTCAATTATATCCATATATAAAGATAAACCTCGTTTACCAATAAATAAATAAATGGTGGACTTTAAAATCATATATATCATATATATTATAGACTATATAATCTATAATACCATAATGTGAACCATTTCTAATAACAACCTAGTAAAAAGGGGATAATATATATCTCTGTGTCTATATAAAATTAGTGACTTTTGGTGATAATAAAATTGCAATTAGTGACACTTGTGTTATAAAACCTTGTGTGACATGAAAACACATGTAATTAGCAATAAAATATGTAAAATCTGTAATTCATTTATATTTTTGTGCAATAGGTGAAGAAAAGTCCGTGGTGATTTAATAAAATCTTCAAAGTGCTTTTGTGCTCCAATTTGTGCTCTTGATAAAATTCAGCAATATTTGCTTCTTACCAGATGGCTTTAGGCCACAAGGACCTAGATTGCTTTTGATCCCTTTAAGGATAGATCAATCCTCCACCGGGTTTATCCAATCCAAGGATAGGTGGTCGATGTTCCAATCTGGATCTGGACCGCAGGATAGGGTTTCAAGCAGATGTATATGGAAAAATTTGATAGGGAAGCCAAAATATATTGTAAATCCGTTTTTATTATGGTGACAAAATAAAAGATAAAATTGGCTGCTTACAGTGTGTAGTGCCTTTTCCTGGCACTGGGTGGAAGCGCTGCAGTTTGTTTTGGGTGTATGGAAGTGACCGCTCTGGTGCTCTGTAATAAGATACAGTTTCCTTCACAGCCCATGTAGCGTGGCAGCGATGGCGTGCGTTCCAGATCAAAGCAGGAAATGACGTTGCTGGTTTACTCGGTTTCTGGTTTACAGACCACAATGCATTTTGCGGTTATCGCGTCATCAGGAAGTCTGCTGAACACCGGACTTGGCAGCTATTTATGGGGCTTGCTTGTCTATCATTGGAGGAATAGGCAAAGTGCCCTCCCACTGATTAAACTAGTTGTGTATATGCTCTATATGGCGGAATGTTTTTAATTGCCCCAATATCTGACGGTGATTCTAAATATGACACTGATAAGGTGCCCTGATACGCCGGGACCTGATTTATAATTTTAAAAGCAAATGGACCAAAAAATACTTCAATTATGATTAAAATATAAAAACGATAAAAAAACGATGTATTGCGTGTATATCTTGGCGTGTGTGGGCAATAATTATCTGCCGAAAAGGCTAGGTGAATGTCCGCTCTATTCTTTTTAGATATATGCTCAGCAAGCGGGTCACATGCAAAAAACCATCAACACACAGCGCTACCACTTACAAAATAAAATAAAATAAACATTATACAGTTGTTTGACATATTTCTAAAATAATGCTTATACAATCTAATATCTCAAAGATAATGTATTTTTTGAGGTAGCAAAACTCTGGATAATACTTTACTTCAACCACTAGAGGGAGTTGAATATAGTAACACATACAACTCTAGTGATTCTAGCCATAACCACTAGAGGGAGTCAAATACAGATACCCATACATTTTCATGTTAAAAAACATATCGAAAGCAATACATAATTTATGGACATTTTTTAATATCTTATGAATTATGTACAGTGATAATATTTTAAAATTTATTTTTAAGTCATAAAAATACATTATCTTTGAGATATTAGATTGTATAAACATGATTTTAGAAATATGTCAAACAACTGTATAATGTTTATTTTATTTTATTTTGTAAGTGGTAGCGCTGTGTGTTGATGGTTTTTTGCATGTGACCCGCTTGCTGAGCATATATCTAAAAAGAATAGAGTGGAGATTCACCTAGCCTTTTTGGCAGAAAATTATTGCCCACACATGCCAAGATATACATGCAATACATTGTTTTTTTATCGTTTTTATATTTTAATCATAATTGAAGTATTTTTTGGTCCATTTGCTTTTAAAATTATAAATCAGGTCCCAGCGTATCAGGGCACCTTATCAGTGTCATATTTAGAATCACCATCAGATATTGGGGCAATTAAAAACATTCCGCCATATAGAGCATATACACAACTAGTTTAATCAGTGGGAGGGCACTTTGCCTATTCCTCCAATGATAGACAAGCAAGCCCCATAAATAGCTTCCAAGTCCGGTGTTCAGCAGACTTCCTGATGACGCGATAACCGCGAAATGCATTGTGGTCTGTAAACCGGAAACCGAGTAAACCAGAGACGTCATTTCCTGCTTTGGTCTGGAACGCACGCCATCGCTGCCACGCTACATGGGCTGTGAAGGAAACTGTATCTTATTACAGAGCACCAGAGCGGTCACTTCCATACACCCAAAACAAACTGCAGCGCTTCCACCTAGTGCCAGGAAAATGCACTACACACTGTAAGCAGCCAATTTTATCTTTTATTTTGTCACCATAATAAAAACGGATTTACACTATATTTTGGCTTCCCTATCATATTTTTGCATATACATCTGCTTGAGACCCTATCCTGCGGTCCAGATCCAGATTGGAACATCGACCACCTATCCTTGGATTGGATAAACCCGGTGGAGGATTGATCTATCCTTAAAGGGATCAAAAGCAATCTAGGTCCTTGTGGCCTAAAGCCATCTGGTAAGAAGCAAATATTGCTGAATTTTATCAAGAGCACAAATTGGAGCACAAAAGCACTTTGAAGATTTTATTAAATCACCACAGACTTTTCTTCACCTATTGCACAAAAATATAAATGAATTACAGATTTTACATATTTTATTGCTAATTACATGCGTTTTCATGTCACACAAGGTTTTATAACACAAGTGTCACTAATTGCAATTTTATTATCACCAAAAGTCACTAATTTTATATAGACACAGAGATATATATTATCCCCTTTTTACTAGGTTGTTATTAGAAATGGTTCACATTATGGTATTACAGATGATTTTAAAGTCCACCATTTATTTATTTATTTATTGGTAAACGAGGTTTATCTTTATATATGGATATAATTGATTGGTGTAGACAATATATATAATACCCCCAACACACCTGGAACACCACCACTGATTACCAGCGCCTATTTTTTCACTTATCTACCACCAGTAATATTTGTCAAGTGTTTTCAACAAGGTCCGCCTTGGCGGTAACCTTGTGGGAGAAAACTGTATAAAAGTCTGTTTCTTCTTCAATAAAGTTTGAGTTATACTTCACCCTCAATCTAGAATCCTGTCTCTCATTGGGGGAATTTGCTACAAGGGATTGCTATGTCCTTCATACTCCCTTGGATAATCACTAAGCTCTTGTAAGAGCTTGTGTATGAGCTTGTACCTGTGCCTGCTGCCCTCTCTGGGGAAAGAGAGGTTCACCCACTGGAATCTGGAGCCTTGTCGTAGGTCCAGGGTGGGTAGGAGACAGCGAGACCCTAACCAAGCTGCGGCGGCTCATGGGGTCTGAAGTGGTTACGGTGTCTGGTGGAGTACTTGGAGCCCTTGGGAAGCACTAGGAGCATCCGTCAATGGAGGTGCCCGGTCGGGGGGGCCGGTTGATCCATTACAGAGTGGAGTAAGTAAAGGTGCTATTTCATCCAATAAACAAATACGAACACTTGACCTTTGCAGTACAGGCACAGTCCCACCTCAAGGGAGGATGTTTAGGTGTACTGGAGCTGGGCTTTAATGCTTTGCCTTACTTTGGAGAAGGCATCCACAAAGTGTTGCACTCTCACCATCTCCTTACTTTCTTCCATGAGCTCCTTTTATAATTTCGTATAGTCTTTATCACTTATTAACACAGTGATCCATCTTCCCAAACTTTTATGTTAATTCTGCACACTTCGTATTCTTGCAGAGGAAGGTAGAGGTATGATCAAACCAAGCCAGATCAGTGATCACCCATTTCTACACTGCCTTTAAAAGTACAACTTGTTCAATATACAACTACAAAGTAAAAACAATGCTCATCTTCATGCACTGTACAATGGTTTAGATCCATGCTGTGTAAAGGAATACCGTATGCTAATATAAAGATATCATCTGTATAAAAAGTTACTAATGCACTGTATATTTTATTATATTGTACAATATTTTAAATATGCAGTATACTGGATAATATATATATATATACATATCTTATCTTACAAAAGTGAGCACACCCATCACATTTTTGTAAATATTGTTTTATATCTTTTCATATGACACCACTGAATAAATTACACTTTGCTACAATGTAAAGTAGTGAGTGTACAGTTTGCATAACAGTGTAAATTTTCTGTACCTTCAAAATAACTCAACACACAGCCATTAATGGCTAAATCACAGGAAACAAAAGAGAGTAGACCCCTAATTTAAAATGTCCAAATTGGGCCAAATTAGCCATTTTCCCTCCCCGGTGTCATGTGACTCATTAGTGTTACAAGGTCTCAGGTGTGAATGGGGAGCAGCTGTGTTAAATTTGGTGTTGTCGCTCTCACTCGCTCATACTGGTCACTGGAAGTTCAACATGGCCCATCATGGCAAAGAACTCTCTGAGGATCTGAAAAAAGAATTGTTGCTCTACAAAAAGATGATCTAGGCTATAAGAAGATTGCCAAGACGCTGAAACTGAGCTGCAGCATTGTGGCCAAAATCATACAGCACTTTACCAGGACAGGTTCCACTCAGAACAGGCCTCACCATAGTCGACCAAAGAAGTTGAGTGGATTTGCTTAGCATCATATCCAGAGGTTGTTTTTTGGAAATAGACATATGAGTTCTGCCAGCATTGCTGCAGAGGTTGAAGTGGTGGGTGGCCAGCCTGTCAGTGCTTAGACCATATGCCACACACTGCATCAAACTGGTGTGCATGGCTGTCGTCCCAGAAGGAACCCTCTTCTAAATATGATGCACACGAAAGCTAGCAAAAATTTTGCTGAAGACAAGCAGACTAAGGACATTGATTACTAGAACCATGTCCTGTGGTCTGATGGCACCTAGATAAACTTATTTGGTTCAGATAGTGTCAAGCGTGTGTGGCGGCAACCAGGTGAGGAGTACAAAGACAAGTGTGTCTTGCCTACAGTCAAGCATGGTGGTGGGAGTGTCATAGTCTGGGGCTGCAAGAGTGCTGCCGGCACTGGGGAGCTACAGTTTATTAAGGGAACCATGAATGCCAACATGTACTGTGACATACTGAAGCAGGGAATGATCCCCTCCCTTTGGAGACTGGGCCGCAGGGCAGTATTCCAACATGATAACGGCCCCAAACACACCTCCAGGATGACCACTGCCTTGCTAAAGAAGCTGAGGGTAAAGGTGATGGACTGGCCAAGCATGTCTCCAGACCTAAACCCTATTGAACATCAGTGGGGCATCCTCAAATGGAAGGTGGAGGAACCTAAGGTCTCTAACATCCACCAGCTCCATTAACGTCGTCATGGAGGAGTGGAAGAGGACTCCAGTGGCAACCTGTGAAGCTCTGGTGAACTCCATGCCCAAGAGGGTTAGGGCAATGCTGGAAAATAATTGTGGCCACACAAAATATTGACACTTTGGGCCCAATTTGGACATTTTAAATTAGGGGTGTACTCACTTTTGTTGCCAGCGATTTAGACATTAATGGCTGTGTGTTGAGTTATTTTGAGGGGACAACAAATTTGCACTGTTATGCAAGCTGTACACTCACTACTTTACATTGTAGCAAAGTGTCATTTCTTCAGTGTGGTCACATGAAAAGATATAACAAAATATTTACAAAAATGTGAGGGGTGTATTCACTTTTGTGAGATACTATATATATATATATATATATATATATATATATATATATATACCAAAAGAGAGAGCGGCACCCAGGGGTCTTGAAAGGTGAATGCACGATAATGGTTTTATTTTGACGTTTCGATGAGGCACAAGCTTGTCTTCTAATTAAAATATCATGTCATTGTGGGTGTGTTCAGCATAATATCATGCCTTCAAATCAGCTGCACTAGGGTTTATACTGTTGATTAAAAAGGAATTTTGTTAGCTCCCTGGTACTCTATTTTGTACTATTCTCAGTGCTGTGATTTCAAGATTTCTAGTGGGAAATATAAATAAATGTTTTGTTGACATACATGGCTCTGCATTCTATCAAGTGAATGAATGTAGCACAAAAGAATGGTCCTACACAGCCTGTTTGATGCTCACAGCAAAATACATCTCTGGAGGTTTTCTGCATACAGTATAAAAAGCTTTGTCTCCATATTTTCACATGTGCTCAGAGCTCAGTCTACAGTTACTGTGGGATATTTCTGAAAAGGAAATGACAATTTTTCAGTTTTTACAGGCTAGCAGTGAAGGACAGAAGAAATGTTCCTGATAATAGTATATCATCTGTTGTGAATTAGCAAAAATACAAAATGCTATGCCATTGCAGATCCCATTTTGGAAAGAAAATGCCCCATCGTATATTCTATGAGGCATAATGAGTCTTTTGAACATGTCATTTTTTCTGCAAATTTCGGAAAATTGTGGAAAGAAAATAAAAATATATATATATTTTTTTTACACAAAGTTGTCCATTTATAAGATATTTCTAACACACAGCATGTACATATCAAAAAAGCACACCCCAAAATACATTCTGCTACTCCTCCTGAGTATGGCGATACCACATGTGTGAGACTTTTACACATATAATTTCCTAAATACCTATTACACTTTTTAAGGCCCTTGAACAATAAAAACGCCCACAAAATGACCCCATTTTGGAAAGCAAACACAGAGGCCCAACATGCAAGGAGCACTGTCAGGTGTTCTAGTGACATAAATTACACATCTAATTTCCTGACTAAATATTACATTTTTGAAGGACTTTCATAATTATAATTCGTAGCATGCGCATATCAAGAATTACCCCCAACATACATTCTGCTGAGCAAAGGGTAAACAAAAGATTACCCGTGGTTTTAGTAGTACAGTTGTCCACAGAGGAGAGTATTGGTCCAGGCAGGAGGTAGGGACGTGGTAAGCGACAGCAAACAAAACTGTCCAGGCACCAGGCAGGAATATTGTCCATAGTCAGTACAGGCAGGGATTGTGTCCAAATACAGTCCACGGTCAGTACAGGATAAGATGTTGTCAGCAGTGCCAAAATATTGGTCCTGGTAGTAGGCAGAAACATGGTCCATAGTACAGGTAGCAGGCAGTGGTGTGGTCAGTTTATGCAGCAGGCAGAGGCATGATGGCAGTAAGTTGGCAGTAGGCAGAAATATCGGGCTTAGAGCCTTGGTCAGGAAAAAATGGGGAAAGGGGTAGAGGCTTCTCCCACCCAAATCTCTTTGAAGCCTTGAGTCTCCAGACCCTAATCCGGGAATAAGAAAACCAAAGAATTTGTTTCTTCATCCAGAAAAACAATTCTGAAGACCCTCACATATGTGAGACCCTTGTGTTTTCATGAATCCCACTACTACAGTAGCAGGGTAAAACATTAGTCCAAGAGGCAGGCAAAAAATGTCATTTCTTTTGACTTCTTTGGCCTGTTTCACAGGGAGGAATTTTCTTAGGAAAATTACGTTCATGGAGTCTGCTCACTGAATCGCTTTCTGGTGGGCCTTCAGGGTACAAAAGGTCAGTGACAATTTATTTTCTTCCATCTTAAAGCAAACTAGGGCTGGATCATTTGATTATTGAAGTGGACTCCCCCATGAACAAATTGTAATTGTGGACACATGCAGGTTTCTGGATTGGGCTATTCCTTCCAGGGATTTGCACATAGGTGTCATTGTGAATTGATGAGAGCATGTAGAATGTCTCTTTTGTCCCTCCATTTAAAAACCAATATTTCCTCATTCCGCAAAGTTGCCAGGTCCCCTCGTTGAAGTCTTGCATTTATGAGCCTTTGTGAGAAGCCCTTCCTATTCACTCTCACTGTGCCACATGTTGGAGTCTTCTTCTAGTGAAGATTGCAGAAAAGGGGCACATTCGTGTAGTAATTATCAACATATAGATGATAACCCTTTTCAAGGAGTGGGTATACAAGCTCCCAAACGACTCTTCTGCTTGATCCAATGTACTCTGTGCATTCAGGAGGATGCAACTGGGTGTCCTTTCCTTCTTACATTAGGAAGGCACCCTGTTGCTCTGTCACCTAATTTATTGCATTTAACCCCATATCAGGCCCTTTTGCTGGGGATAAACTGCTTGAAGCCCAGCCTGCCAGTGAAGGGGACAAGTGACTCATCAATGCAGATATTTTGGGTAAATAACTGGGTGAATTTCTTAGAAACATTTTTTAGAAGTGGCCAAATTGTACACAATTTGTCACATGCTGAGTCATTTTGTGGAGGGCACTGGGTGTTATCACTGTAATTAGGCAACCATATAATCATTAGATATTTTTATCTTGGCATAATGGATGAGTAGATTGGCATGTGGTGGATGGGGTAGGTGGAACAGTACGAGTATAATTCATTTTTGAATTCGAGGCACAACAAACATTTTAAATTCCCCCACTGTTAAATCTCTCCTCACATATGGACAGGCGTAACTTGAATCTGGGTTGCTCGATTTGAATTGTTGGGTATAGAGGTTGCACTGGGCCACGAATGAAAATAATAGGTCATCGGTAAAATTTATATTTTAAAAATCAATATATTCACCTGGACAACTGGCTGGGCGGTAAAAGGTAGGATGATCGCTGCTCCTGAGTTAGGAGGAAGCCATAGTGGGTTTTGAAGACCATATGGAAAGCTGGCATGCCTCCTAATCCTTTGGGGCTGAGATGACGCACAGCTAGTGCCTGGCCTTTCTTGTAGAGGCACTCTGCTACTGGTAGATGGCACTGCAATACTAGTGGATGTCACTGTGCTAATGGTGGATGGCACTGAGCTGCTGGTGGATGGCACTGAGCTGCTGGTGGATGCCACTGCTCTACTTGTGGTAGCCTGCTCCTTGCCAGAATGCCTTTGTTTGGTGGGCACACTTTCCTCTTCCTCCGATTCTGTAGAAGATTCACTGCTTAAAACAGGTTCATATTCTGAATCAGAATCGGACTATTTGTACCAAAATAAAAAATATGCAAAATAAGTAGCGACAGTTGTATAAAACAACTGTAAATATGTGTGAACTTTATGGACACATCATGAGACAGATAAGCACACACAAAATTATAAAATAAACATTTATTAGTTCAATGTTAAAAACAATAGCGAATAAAAATGATGAAGCTGAACAAAGAAAAGGGTCCAGCTCATCAAACATGCATACAAAAGAATATAACTACTAGGTATAAATCATGTACATAGCAGAAATACAATACATATGAGAATATGTCTGTTCAAAGGTCAATGCGTTTCGCGGTAAGCTTCATCAGGACCGTAAGAGTATACAGACAGTTATATTCTTGAAATAAACAAAATAAACAAAAACAATATTAGTAATTTATGAATCATATAGGATATACTTGTATTTAAATACATACAGTATAGGTATGATTTTAATGGTAGACAAACCTCCTCCAAACAAACAAAGGCAAATATTGGCTTCGGGCGGACACAGGGGATAGATGGAACCAAAAAGTGGGTCACTATCTATATAGACGTAAAATGAAAAAAGATGTATTGAACTTAGTAATGGAGATTTAAAGTGGTAAGATCATTTTATGTATTATATCTTGCTAATCATAAATGATTGGTAGCAAAGGCACATATGTAGCAAATACCTTATAAAAGTAAGAGATAAATATATCTTACTTATAAAGTACAATACAGATAATCTGTACAGGAAACCAGGCAGCTAGGACTGGTAATTCTCCACTATAGAGATATTGATTTCTTGATTGGGACCTAGTGGGTATAATAATCATAAGTATAGGGAATAGTAGATGTGTATAATCCAGTACACTCCATAAAATTAATATAACTTACCTATAGAAAGGAAGTTTATCCTTGAATAATCAGGACAAGGCCAAATGTTCAGGATAGACGAAAATCATGGCATTAGGGAAAATGGAACATATAGGATCCCAAAATGCATATCCGGTAGGTTGGTATGTAGAATCACATATAAATAAGATCCTACTGACCTGAAAGAAAAATTAATGTAGTCCCAGCAAAGTAGAAATAAAATACCTGAATGCCCAAAGAAGAAAAAGCAAGAGGATAAAATACCTACCAAGCAGATAAAAAAATCTGGCGTGTGCCGCCTTGGAAGTTTGCCCCTACATTGATCCTTAAATAACCCCCACCGTGGGGTAAACCACGCAGGCGCAGCACTAGATTAGAATTGGGGGAATCCATAGCGGAGAAGGATTTGGGTGTTCTGGTAGATCATAAGATTAATAATAGCATGCAATGTCTTCTTCCAGACTCTGGGGCCTTGATTTCCAAATGAAATGCAAAATTTTCCAGTCCATGATGATTTGGGGAGCCATGTCATCTGCTGGTGCTGGTCCACTGTGTTTTATCAAGTCCAAATTCAGCACAGCCCTCTACCAGGAAATTCTAGAGCTTTTAATGCTTCCCTCTGCTGACCAGCTTTATGGTGATGCTGATCTCCTTTTCCAGCAGGACTTGGCACTGGCCCATACTGCCAAAAGTACCAATACCTGGTTTCATGACCATGGTATCACTGTGCTTGATTGGCCAGAAAACTTGCCACTTGCCTGACCTAATCCCCATAGAGAATCTGTGGGTTATTGTCAAGAGGAAGATGAGAGACACCACACCCAACAATGCAGACGAGCTGAAGGCTGCTATCAAAGCAACCTGGGCTTCCATAACACCTCAGCAGTGCCACAGGCTGATCGTCTCCATGCCACGCAGCATTGATGCAGTAATTCATGCAAAAGGAACCCTGACCAAGTATTGAGTGCATACTATTCTGTACATGGACATACTTTTCAGTAAGCCAACATTTCTGTATTAAAAATCCTTTATTTTATTGGTCTTATGTAATATTCAAATTTTCTGAGATACAAAATTTTGGGTTTTCACTAACTGTAAGCCATAATAATTAAAATTGAAAGAAAGAAATGCTTGAAATACATCACTGTGTGTGCGTGCGTGTGTGTGCGTGTGCATGTGATGCATCTATATAACATATATGAGTTTCACCCTTTTTAATTAAATTACTGAATTAAATTAACTTTTTGATGATATTCAAATTTTATGAGATGCACACACACACATATACATAACATATATAAACATATAAATACAAACTTAAATTAAAACACAATTGCTCCAAAGCCATTATACCCTTTAACAGAGAGTAATTGCTCCAGCATGACAAATTACCAGAAGCTGGCAATACACAGCTTAAATGTATTTATTGGCTATTTGCTCTGTCAACATTTTATTTGTTATCTATATCTATGTGTTCCATAGCAAAGTAGCACAATGCATTGCTTTTACAAAGAATTTTTTGTTGGGGTTATGATGGATTGTGAAATTGGTACCTAGGAGATGTATTTGCTGCACAAGGACACCCTCACCTAGTGACCTATATATATTTCTAAGAGGCCAGAGATGTGCTGTGCTTGTTGTTTCATCTTTAGCCTTATTTTGGCACCTCTAATTGTTGCATAAAAAAAAGAGCAAGAACAATTTCTAAAAGTGAAAAAAATTGAACTGTTCAACCTACTTTCTCCTCGGATTGCAATCAATATTTTCCTCTGAAAACAGCCAGGCTAGCAGTGACAGGAGAAAAAACGAAAACTTGTTTTCTGCAATCAATGAGTACTGAACAAATACCAATGTCAACAAAGACAGTACAGCACAAGTAGTCTTAACAAGCAGTTTAAAAGATGGAAACAAAAATACTGAAAAGTGTCTTCCATTGAAGAACTCTTAAGATAAGCACAAAACATATAAACAGTTTTTTTCTAAAAATTGCATGGCACTGCTGTAACTCATTTCCTTTATTGATTTTGTAGGGGAAGTAAAGCTCTATTAGTTTAATGTGCATCTCAAATGAAAGGATGCTCATTAAACTTAAATCTTAATTAAAGTGAAATTTCCATCAGTAACTGATATCATTAATAGCATGGTTTGATGAAGTGCAAATGAGAAGAATCTCAGCATAACAACATCTAAGTGATAGAATGTAGCATTTTGTGGTTTAGTATTTTGTAATTAAATATTATGGTCTACAAATAATTCTTTAGGCGTATTCTGGAAATGGAATTACAGCTGATCTGTAGCAGCCCCACTAATATTATGATGTTTTGGATGCCCAATTCTGTTTTGAAATGTATTTATGTACTCCAATTTGTATTTGAAATCACTAATTTCCCTTATATTGCCAGCCAGTGCCAGGGGCTTATGCAGGAGTTATGCTTATATGTTGCCACTGTGTTCAGCAGGTCCTCTGAGTTATAATAATGCAGTCATTGGCACACTTAATCTATAAAATATTTATACAAGGTATATACCAGTGGAAGAGTACTATAAAAGATTAATAAAAAGTGGTGGATAATTTATCATAAAAAAGAGAGCCTAAAAACAATAAATAGCAGCTGCTGTACAAAAATAGGGTATGTGGGATGTCTATGGCCTTATGTTAGACCAAATACAGCGCTTGCTCAGAAAAAACTGTGAATACCTATATATTGACTATATCTTATTCCAATGGTATGTGTACCAGTGTGAAGGTTTTGCAAATTAATACAACATGTGAACGAAATAATACAGTGGGTATGTGCTAATTATTAAAAATTGTATAAATAGTATAAATATAAACAAATATATAATCAAGTAGGTGGAAAAAAACTTCAATAAAATGTCCGTGAATAATCAAAGGATTAAATAATTATATATAAAGTCCCCACAAAAATTTTAGGAGTGACTTCAGTGCTCAAGGTATGGTGAATGTTCTTGATAATAAAATATGTGAATCTTCAATTCAAAAAGTGCACGTGCTTGCTGTGACATCAATTTCTTTGTAAAAAAATATAGGTTGGGTCACTTACCAGATGAAGTGGGTTCTATATACCATATGGTATTAGAACCATTCACGCTTGAAAAAACCCCCCTGGGCTTAATAGGTATCCCCATTATATGGCTCCTCAATTGCAGATATTTCCACTGGATTCCGGGGTATCGGTGGTGGTATATGGGAGAAAAAAGGCTCCAAATAGTGTGATATAGTTCAAATTAATTCCTTATTGCCCATAAATCGGGTAAAGAGGTTTTTAAAAAGGAGTATCACATCCCTAGTGGTCTAGCGGTGCGGGCTGCTTGTCCTCTTCGCAAAGGAACAGGCTACTTCCGGCTTGCGCTCCACTCGATGTGACGTAATGACGTTGTGCGGTCCAAGCTTCATCTATCACTTCATCTATCACTCACAACATGACACGGCATTACATCTACAGATCATGGAGTGTGTGGTACTGAGTTGGTAGAGCACATTTTCCTGAATCCTTTCACATGACTGCATTACTTCTCGGCAGCCAAATAATTTGTCAGGAGACAATTCTCAAAAGGTTTTTGAAGGCAGTGAACATTGTTTAAGGCATTAACATGGGGTAAAATTTCAAACAAACATTAGCCTTGCTGTATTACATGGCATTTTCTAGATGGCTACAGATTGAAACTATACCTATTATGATTGACAACCCTCCAAACGAATCTTCAATGCTTTTACCTTGCTATACCAATATTTTTCATTAGATTTCTGAGGCCCTGCAATGGCTTTTAGTGACTATTGGGGGAATTTCTAATTTGCAGACTTTTTTAAAAGGGTATGTTTGCATATTTGTAATAATTGCCCTGACCTTGGTTCCATAGTTCCTGATGTTCTCTTTCAATTTGTTTAAAGAGCAAACACATACAGCAATACTTAGTTTGGAGTTTGGATGTAGTGATAGGTTAACTTTAGAGGGTTTTTCCCACGTCCTCAATGATCCCGTCATTATGTCACAGTGGCGATGCTAACTATACATGCATCAATTTCTCTTGTTCAGCACCTGAACTGAACAAGCAAAATCTAATATATTCTGCTCTGTTGGTGATCTTGACAAACTTAAATTGAAAATTCAAAGGAGGCAGGTGGATAATTGTCAGCCAAATAGTGACTGCATCCTATCAGAATTAGTCACTGTTTGGGTATTCGGCCAAACACAGGCACTGCTGCTTTGTGATTGCAATAGCCAGCAGTGAGGATTCCTCCACAGTTTACTGTGGATGTAGGAGACTACATTGCTGGCTAATAAATTTAGACAGTGGCAGTACCTGCAGCTGTCTGAATACTTAAAGAGTGACTGATTCTGTCAAAGTCAGAAACCTCTGGGTAGCTCCAAGTGTTCCATAATTTCCAGAAAATATTTCTAGAGCTGATTCAAACAAGGTGGCCTCACCAATGGACTGCTATAACCATATAAGTAAGCTTTGTTTCCTCATTTAGCTTTGTGGAACAACGTGGAAACATCCAGTATGACTTGAGGTTTTTTTAGACATCAGATGATCAGATTTAAATCCTGTTTATGACAACGGATCAGTTGAGGAAATTTATATCAGAACCTTCAGTTCCATTGGATTTTGAAGAATTTCCACTAATAGTCTATTGTTTTCCTGAGATAGAAGAGGAACTATGATTGCTATGAACTCCTGGGATATTGATCTAGTCACTTAAGTAGCAGAGGGCGTCATTATTTAATTTCAGCTGCTTTGGTGTTAATGAAATTAACAACAGGTGCACTAGATGGGCAGCAATGGGACGACCTCCAAAACAGGAATGGTTTTACAGGTGGCGGCCACTGACATTCTTTTTCCCTACTCATATTTTATTACTGTTTTTCACTCAGTTTTGCATTTGGCTAGGGTCAATGTTAATACTGGTAGCATTAGGCAATACCTGGATCCTAAAGAGGTTGCACAGGCAGTCCAATTCCTCGAGAATGGCACATCAATATGTGCCATTGCCAGAAGGTTTGCTGTGTCTCTCAGCACAGTTTCAAGAGCATGGAGAAGATTCCAGGAGACAGGCAGTTACTCTAGGAGAGCTAGACAGGGCTGTAGAAGGTCCTTAACCTAGGAGAGCAGGACCGGAATCTGCTCCTTTGTGCAAGGAAGACCAGGATGAGCACTGACAGAGCCATACAAAATGACCTCCAGCAGGCCACTGGTGTGAATGTCTATGATCAAAAAATCAGAAACAGTCTTCATGAGGGTGCCCTGAGGGCCCGACATCCTCTAGTGGGCCCTGTGCTCACTGCTCGGCACCATAGAGCTTGATTGGCATTTGCTATTGAACACCAAATTCAGCATGTACACCACTGGCACCCTGTCCTTTTCACAGATGAGAGCAGGCTCACCCTGAGCACATGCAACAGATGTGAAAGGGTCAAGAGAAGCCGTGAAGAAAATTATGCTGCCTGTGACATCATTCAGCATTACCGGTTTGGCGGTGCGTCAGTGATGGTCTAGGGAGGCATATCCATGGAGGGACAAGAACTCTACAGGCTAGATAATGGCACCCTGACTGCCATTAGGTATCAGGATGAAATCTTTGGACACATTGTCAGACCCTACGCTGGTGCAGTGTGTCCTAGGGTTCCTCCTGGTGCACAACAATGCCCGG
This sequence comes from Pelophylax lessonae, assembly GCF_965119305.1. Taxonomy (NCBI): domain Eukaryota; kingdom Metazoa; phylum Chordata; class Amphibia; order Anura; family Ranidae; genus Pelophylax; species Pelophylax lessonae. Next base: position 167,775,185 of record NC_138768.1, read on the forward strand.
CCTCATGTGGCAAGAATATGCAGCCAGTTCCTGGAGGAATAATGGATTGATACCATCGAATGGCCCCTATACTTGCCTGCCCGTAATCCAATAGAACACCTCTGGGATATTATGTTTCAGTCCATCTGACAACTGTAGGTTGCACATCAGTCTGTTCAGGAGCTAGGATCTGGGAGGAAATATCCCAGGACACAATCTGTCGTTTCATTAGGAGCATGCCCTGACGTTGTTAGGCATGCATACAAGCACGTGGGTGCCATACAAACTACTGAGTACCATTTTGAGTTGTTGCAATGTAATTTTAGAAAAATGGACAAGCCTGCGGTATCATTTTTTCACTTTGATTTTCAGGGTGTCTTTGAATTCACCCCTCTGTAGGTTGATAGTTTTAATTTTCATCCAACAATGTGGCATCCTTTGATTCCTAACACATTACCCAGTCCATATTAGTATAGATATCCAGCATGATATTTTTCCCCATTGAAATCTGATATTTTTTCAAAGTGTTCCATTCATTTTTTTAAACAGCGTATATACAATTCTGTAACATTGCCAGGGTAAGGTTAATCCTATATCACTAGAATTTATGTGAGAAGATAGCCGAAGAGAACTGTTGTACAGTAAACTGAATATGCTGATTAGCAAGTAGTACCTATTATTTAATGCTTCCACTAAGCCCTGGGCCAGCTGAAAGAAGATCAGTTATATACTGTTTATTTTCTATTCATGTTTCAAAGCCCAATTTTAAACAATATGCAAATATGTTCATCAGATTTATGGAAGCTTTTAGTCTATAGCTTTTAGCTGGCTCCAAGTTACTTTAAATTTAACAAGATTCCATAGTACCTAAAGTGGCAAAATGGCTTGCATCATCACAACACATTACAGATTTTATGAGAAATTTTCCAGAAATGTGTGGAATATTGAAAACATGTCTGTCTACTGGGTTTACTGGCTAACAAATGGCTTATACTGAGCAAAGAAACAGATCAGCTTCACAGGTTGCAGTGCCAGCAGCTTTTACTTTCCTACTAATGCCTCCATAATCCACTTCCACAGCCCAGAGAATAGGCAATATTGCTATTGGGTAACATATGACACTACCCCTGCCTCACCCAATGCAGTGCTTGGATTTTCACATATGAGCAGCAGGAACCTGCTTGGCCTCTCTATGGTATAACTAACTCAATTCTTACACAGGATTTCAGAACACATTTGCAGCAGATTAAGGGCAACTGAGTGGAAAACAGATCAATGCTGCTGACATTGCCTCCTAATCAGCAAACCTGCAATATTATCCACTATGAGCAAAGAATAGGTATGCTTTAAAGGAAATGTAGATTGCACTATTTTATATACTTAAGGAGTATGTAGACCCTAACAATGAACATCTCTTATTTTCTACCTTTTGGTTTGTTAACCACTTCAGCCCCGTAAGGATTTGCCCCCTTAATGACCAGGCCATTTTTTGCGATTCGGCACTGCGTTATTTTAGCGTAAAATTGCGTGGTCGTGCGACGCTGTACCCTAATAAAATTGATGTTCTTTTTTTCCCCACAAATAGAGCTTTCTTTTGGTGGTATTTGATCACCTCTGTGGTTTTTAGATTTTGCGCTATAAACAAAAAAAGAGCTACAATTTTGAAAAAAAAGCCATATTTTTTACTTTCTGCTATAAAATATTCCCAATAAAAAAAAATTTAAAAATTACATTTTTTATCAGTTTAGGCCAATTTGTATTCTGCTACATATTTTTGGTAAAAAAAATCCCAAAAAGCGTATTTTAAATGGTTTGCGTAAAAGTTATAGCATTACTACATGACTACGTGACTGGATGCAGCCGAGCCGCCCTGCCGCAGTAAAAAGCCGGCGGGCGGTTGGCAAGTGGTTAAATATATTTGCTGTATTTGCTCCGTAAGTGCAAAACAATACCAGTTGATCCAATCAGAACTCCATTGAGCTGGTACGTTTCAGTGCTTTCTGCAGTGTTATCTCAAACTGTGTTATCAGCCCTTCCCAGTACACATTGGTGAATAACAAAATTACCAATACCTGGTTTAATGATCATGGTATCATTGTGCTTTATTGGTTAGCAAACACACCTGACCTAAACCCCATAGAGAATCTGTGGGGTATTGCCAAGAGGAAGATGAGAGACACCAGACCCAACAATGCAGATAAGCTGAAGGCCACTATCAAAGCAACCTGGGCTTCCATAACACCTCAGCGGTGCCACAGGGTAATAGCCTCCATCCCACGCGGCATTGATTCAGTAATTCATGCAAAAGGAACCCCAACCAAGTATTGAGTGCATACTATACCGTACATAGACATACGTTTCAGTAAGCCACCATTTCTGTATTAAAAATCCTTTTTTATTTTTTAATTGGTCTTATGTAATATTCTAGTTTTATGAGATACTGAATTTTGGGTTTTTACTAGCTGTAAGCCATAATCAAAATTAAAAGAAAGAAATGCTTGAAATATATCACTCTATAAAATATATGAGTTTCACTTTTTGAACTGAATTCCTGAAATACATTCATTTTTTATGATATATTAATTTTATGAGATAATGAGATGCACCTGTAGGTGCCAACACTGGGAGGGATGTATCCAGAATTCTGGAGCCTCCCTTTCCTCTACTACTCTCCTCCTCTACCTTTTAATTGGCCTATTACCTCCTGCTTATTTCTTGTTTTCTAATGTTATTTCCTCTACACTTGTTGAGAATGTACTGCAGACCATACACCATACATTACTACTTATAAAGACAAGCAAATGTCCTTCTCTGAACATCCCTATTTCATTGCAAGGGTCCTTTCACACCAGGTGGACTTTGCATGCAATCCGTCTGCTCAGCAGGGGATCTGTGTGCTGATCCGCCTGAAAGACGGACAGGCGGACCCAATCAGAAAGGTTTGTGTAAAAGGGGCCTAAACCTATCAACGGAGAATAATATTAATACGAGGCTCTCTGTTATTTTGTTAACATATTTTTAAAATTTTGTTAACATGATATTTAAAGTGAAATTGTAGCATGGCAGCGTGACTACTCTTAGCACCTCCATCATGGTGAGACTTAATCAGCTGAAAACACACTGCACTAGGTGCTCCTCATGAATGTAGCAAAGTAGAAACTGAAAGGAGTACTATAAATAAACTGTTTGGGTATTACTGAAATTAGACAAATATACTATTGAGAAGAGAATTTAGATTACATGGTAAACTCGGGGCACACAGCTTAACCACTTCCTGTCGTGCACTGCCTATCAATGTCAGCAGTGTGGCAGCTGCAGGCAAAATCAAGTGAATAGGCGGCGCTCGCTTCCCGGGGCTCTGGGGCGCACTCCCGCACGCCCCCGGCCCTTGCCGATCGTCTGATTCGGTACAGAACCGATCAGTCATCAGGTCCAGGCCAATTATTTTTGGCCTTGACTTGCTGATCAGTCCTGACCAATCACAGACCTAGCTGTGCCTGTGTAATGTAGACACAGGCACAGAAATGACCCTCTCTTCCCTCACCAAATCCTTTTTGGATTTTAGCGTGAGAGAACTGAGGATCAAACTGTGAGTACTGCACAAAGCACACACACACACGAAGATAGGCACATTTAACCCCCGATCACCCCCCCCAGGTAACTCCTACACCTCCTGTTACATTGCACACTATACACAGTATATAGCGGTTTTCTATATTTCTGTAATAGTGTGCCTTGTGACTTGGTTTAGCACTAGCAACTGTTACTTTTAGGCTTAGGATACCCGCCACCCCCTAATAAAGTTTTAACCCCCTGATCACCCCCAGTTAACCCCTTCACCCCCTGTCACATTGCACACTAGATACAGGTATATAGCGGTTTTCTGTGTATCTGTAATAGTGTGATTATGACTTCGGTTAGCGATAGCGAGTTAGTTTCTGTCCCAAGTAGGTTTAGGGTACCCGCCACCCCCACAATAAAGATTTAACCCCCTGATTACCCCCTTATCACCCCCAGTTAACCCCTTCATCCCTTGTCACATTGCACACTATATACAGGTACAAAGCAGTTTTCTTTATTTCTGTAATAGTGTGCCTTGTGACTTGATTTAGCGCTAGCGACCATTAGTTTTAAGCGAGTAGTGGCCCGCAGCCACCGAGAATTCGAAGACAGGCCCGTAGAGCAGGGGTACCATTTGTATGTGGACAATTTTTATTCAAGCGTGCCACTTTTTAGTCACCTGCTTGAATTTCAAATTGGCGCATGTGGCACCGTGCAACCTAATCGCCGGGGGTTCCTCCAATGGCTTGTAGATTCCCAACTCAGTCGGGGGCCGAGAGCTACCTTGAAAACTGACAAATTGCTTGCAGTGAAGTTGAGGGATACACAGAATGTTTTTGTTCTGTCCTCCATTCACGCAGACACGACAGTCCAAATTCATACAGCAACTGGTGTTTTGGAGAAGCCCCTCTGTGTCCATGACTACAACCTTAATATGGGAGGGGTGGATCTCAACGACCAGCTTTTGGCGCCATACTTAGTTGCCCGTAAAGCCAGAGGCTGGTACAAAAAAGTGTCTGTTTATTTATTCCAATTGGATTTGCTGAACGCTTTTGTGCTATACAAAGCATCAGGACGAACTAGATCCTTCCTACAATTCCAGGTTGAGATCATCAGGGCCTACCTGTATCCACGAGGTGCCGCTGCCCAACTTCCCCTACCAGATGCAGTGACTCGGCTGCATGACAGGCATTTTCCTTATACCATCCCAAGTACCCCTACCCAAAGATACCCCCAAAAAAGATGTTGTGTCTGTAGTAGGCACAGATTTAGGTGTGACACCCGTTATTGTTTTCCCACCTGTCCTGGGCAACCTGGTCTCTGCATCGGGGAATGTTTTGAACGTTACCACACACTAGTGGAGTATTAGCAGAAAGAAAAAAAAAGTTACAAAAAAAAAGTTACAAAACAAATTACAAAAAAAAGTTACAAAAAAACATATAAAATAAAAAAGCCAAAAATAGTTGTCGTTGAGTTATTTTCCTGTTCTTACTCTGCTCTTCTACTTCTACTTCTACTCTTCCTACTTTTACTGTACTTTGTTACTGTTTTTCATTGGTAACCATTTTTTACTTTTCAGGTACCAATGTAATGTTTTATTTCTATTCTATTGTTAACCAGTTTGCCTTGCAAGTACACTCATCAGCTGCCAAACTGATTTTATATATTCTGACACAAACAGCGTTTGCGCTCAGGATATATGGAAATCTCTGATGGCAGCGCTGTAGGAGGTGATTTCACCACCGCAGTTAAAAAGAAACAATAGGTATATATGGCGTTTGTCATGTATACCCATCATTAGAAAGTGGGTTGGATGTTTTGGGCTGCTAATGATGGGTATACTACACATTTTCTGGTGGATATTTCTTCATTCACATCAATCGATGTGAATGAAGGAATCTGTTAGGTTCTCTTTTTTCGTTTAGCCCACAGGCTGCATGAAAAAAAAAAAAAAACTGCAATATATGCCAAACAAGGGCCAGCAATGTACTGGTACGTTGCTGGACTTTGAGTGGTAATACCAGGATGATGCCTGCAGATTTAGGCATCATCTTGGTATTGTTTTTTTACAGCCAGCGGTCAGCTTACATGTAAAAGTGATTCTAGTGGATAATTGGCCGCTAGACTGCTTTTACAAGCAGTGGGAGGGGACTACCCCCCTCCCACCACATTCCGCTCTCCTGTCCCACCGGGTAATCAGAGAGTGCAGCTGGTGGTTCAATTATCTAACCATAGAGCTGATTGGAGACGAGAATGGCTCCAATCATCTCTATGGCCTAAGATACCAGTAGCTACGAGCATTTCATGACTTTGGTTTCGCCAGAAATAAACAGCGCCATTGGGAAAGAATCTTATCACACCAATCTTGGTGTGGTCAGATGCTTTAAGGTCAGTGGAGAGATCTAGAGTCTAAAAGACCCTGATTTTTTTTAAAAAGAGTACCTTTCACTACAGATTGCTATCATAGGGGATATTTCAATTCACTGTGATAACAATAAAAATTATTAGAAAAAAAAGAAATGAAAGGGAAAGTGTCAAAAATAACATAAAAAAGCAAAATAAATAATAAAAAAATATATAAATTCAAGCACCCCTGTCCCCCCGTGCTTGTGCACAAAGATGCACGCAAGCGTCGGTCTAGTGTCAAATGTAAACAGCACCTAAACAGAACCTAAAAGTGTTGCATACAGGTTCCTGGCCTATTCCATGGTCTTTTTCTGTTTTTTTTTCTTCCCGGTCTTTCCCATGCCTTGTTTCGTTTTTGGGGTTCTCCCTATCTCCTCCTCTCCCTCTTTTTTTGGGAGGGGGGAAAGTTAAGATGTGTGGATGTCCCTGGTATCCCCACACCCGCCCCGAACATTTGCTGAGTTGAGAAATGGGCGTTTTTTTTTTTCTGTATTTTTTCTGTGTTATTTTTTATATGTCCTTACCATCTGAGTCACCCTCGTAGGGGATGGGGGGGGGGGGGTTACTCTTTGTGTGATGTGTTTTATTTTATCGTGTTTTTCTTATGGGGGAACTGTGGTGTGTGTTTTTTGGATTTTTTGCTTCACAGGAAAATTATATATTATATATTTGTATCCGTAGAGATCAACTATAATTTCCCAAGGGTTTTTTTTTTTTTCTCTTTTTATGCTTGTGTTCGTGCCCCCGCCAGCCACGGAGGGCCGGGGCACGATCTTAAGGGTCACGAGGGAAAGGGGCACTGAGGTAGAGGTAACTTGAGAGTGTTCCCTCACTTTGTGCGGGACACGCTTAAAACACAAAGAAGATATGTGAGACCTAATAATACCGAATTTAAATCACTATTAGGGTGTATACAGAGGGTATAGTGACTCAGGGAATAGCTATGGTTAACAGCAACTAGAAGTGAGTAAGAGAGATCTTCCCAGGACCTAGCTCAAGTCCGAAGGGTTAAGATGGAGTAGAGGGGAGGGTAAATGTTTTGTAGAAGGGGGGGTGAGTGGGCCCCGGGGCCCTCAGGAGGGGAGTTGGGGGGAGGGGGAGGGGAACCCATAGAGGGATGGGAGTAGAAGGTACAAGCAGGGGATCTGACTATGTAGCAATCAAGTCCCCTTCATCTGCGACCTGGCTCGGGGTAGTTTGACTCCAACCCAGGGGCGCATATGGGCCTCGAGAGAACCGCTCCCCTAGGGGAGAGGGGTGACGTCTTGGCCGTACAGGGCCGCGCCACCTTTTGTAGGAGGAAAGGCTGGGAAAGTCAAACCTAGAGTGTGTTCATTATCATACTTAGGGTCCGTTAGATTGGGAGGTGTAAGAGGGGGTCTCTGGGACGGGGGGAGTAGGACATTGACATTATGTGAAAGGAGGCGATCGCCCACCGAGGCAGAGCTCCTCTAGCTGGACACTTAAAACCTATAATTTTACTGTCCGTCAGTGAGAGGATAGGGACTACATCCTTACACCACGGTAGGGGTGAGAGGGAGTAGAGCCCATTTTCTTAGCTCCAATTTTTGGAGCTTAGCTTTTTCTTTTTTTTTTTTTATCTTCTCTTGTTCTTGAAGGAGAGTGTCCAGGTACAGTGGCTTGCTCGCGGGGTTTTGGGAACCACGGCCCCCTCAGTAGATAGCGCCTGGTTGCGCTGGTTTAGATAACCATTAGAGGGGGGTAGGGGTAGTGGGAATTAAATAGTATATACATACTTGTGTGGGTGAAGGGGGGTTTCTTTTCTTTTCTTGCTAAAAATTTTATTTTTTAATTTTATTTATTTATTTTTTTTCTGTGTCCTGCTTTTTCTTGCCTTGCATAGCTTGTGTGGCCGTGGGGGGCAGGGGACCGTCCACAATGGTGGCTGGAGGTGGAGCGACCCAGGGGGGGGACAGCAGGTTGTAAGATCACGACCTATAATGTGAGGGGACTATCAACCCCACAGAAGCGTAGGAGACTTATGGGGGATCTAAAACGAGATGCTACACAAATAGCTTTCATTCAGGAGACCTACTGCTGCAAAGATGCAGTACCAAAATTGTACAATAAAGACTTTCCATGGGTTTACCACGCTACATCCCCTATTGCCAAATCAAAGGGTGTGAGCATCTTAATATCAAGTGCTGTGAAGTGGACCCTAAAAGAAGAATTGGCTGACCCAATGGGTAGGTTCGTGTTGGTGAAGGGGTGGATAGGACGGGTCGAGGTAACCCTCGTAAATGTCTATTTTCCCAACTATGAGCATGTAATGTTTTTACAGAAAATTATTCCGGTTGTCTTGGAATTCTGGGAAGGGCACTTAGTGATGGGAGGTGACTTTAACTATGCCCCAGAACCTCTGTTAGATACCTCCAAAAGAAGCTCATATATGTCATTTGCTAAATTACGAAGGCTGCAAAAAGAGATCTCCCTCCTGGGCCTCATCGATCCATGGAGTTTGATGCACCTGGGAGAGAGAAATTACACTTTCTATTCTCCAATCCACAAGGCATATAGTAGGATAGACAGAATTCTGGTTACCCAGGCAGACCTGCCGTTAGTGACAGACTCAGATATCTGAGATTTTTCAATCTCTGACCATTTCCCGGTGTATGTTAGTATAGAATAGGAATCGAAAAAACTGTAGACCAAGATCATGGCGTATAAATGAGGCCTTATTACAATCCCCGGAAGTGGAGGGGAAGATAGATGAGGCGTTACACAACTACTTTATAGAAAATACATCGGAGTCGCTCTCACCTTCCACGGTCTGGGAAGCGCACAAGTGCGTGATAAGAGGGGTACTGATACAGTTGGGTGCACAGCGTAAAAGAGAGCGGGAGGCGAAAATTAAAGAATATCTAACTAAAATTGAACAGCTGAGTAGGCAGCATAAGAGAACGCTTGCGGAAGCCCACTTGATCCCTCTCATGCGGGTAAGAGAGGAATTGAATCAGATACTTTTTCAAAAGACAGTACGAAATATGTTATGGTTGAAAAGACACCTGTATGAATATGCAAATAAACCAGGGGCGATGCTGGCACGAGCATTGAGGGGCCCAAAAAGACGAACTCAAATTTTACGTCTTAGAAATACAAAAGGTGGGGAGGTTCACACTTCAGCTGACATAGCAGAAGAGTTCTGCTCTTTCTATCGGTCACTATATAACCTACCGGAAATGGGGAGTAAGAAAAGTCCAGAAAAGGGGAAGCAGATAGAGGAGTATTTACGAGACTCGGGCATGTGTACTCTTTCAGAAGACCAAGTATTGACATTGGAAGGCGAGATATCGGGGGAAGAGCTGGCCGCTGCGATCTCACAGACCAAGGCACATAAGGCACCTGGCCCAGATGGCTTTACTTTAAGTTACTACAAGAAATTTGGGGAGCGTTTAAAGAACCCCCTACTATCACATTTCAATGAAGTGGGAAGAAGAGCGGCGTTCCCGTTGGATTCTCTACGGGCGCATATTACTTTATTACTTAAAGAAGAGAAGGACCCCCTGTGTTGTGGTAGCTATCGCCCGATATCTTTGATAAATGTAGACACGAAACTATACGCAAGAATATTAGCAAATCGGCTCTTACCATATATGGCAGACCTGGTCCATTTTGACCAAGTGGGCTTTATTCCTACCCGGGAGGCCCGGGATAATACAATTCGAGCTATAGATCTAATACATTTGGCACGTACATCACGGAAGAAGATGGTTCTTTTTGCAGCAGATGCGGAAAAGGCCTTTGACAGGGTGGCGTGGGATTTTATCCGGGCCACCCTGTCATATATAGGCCTGGGACCGCAATTGCTGCAATTTATACTGGCACTTTATACGGTCCCTACAGCGGCGGTTAGGGTAAATGAATGGAGGTCAAGCTACTTCCCTATCTCTAATGGCACACGGCAGGGGTGCCCTTTATCTCCGCTTATATTCGTGTTGTGCCTGGAACCCCTACTGTGTAGAATTCGGAGTTCTCCGGATATAGCAGGAATCCAAAGCGGGGGGGAACAACACAAGGTGGCCGCGTTTGCGGATGACCTGCTGTTTTTTGCTACTAACCCTTCTCTTTCACTACCAAATATTCTAGACGCCCTGAAAACATACAGTGGGTTCTCTAACTATAAAATTAATGTAACTAAATCAGCGGCACTCAACGTATCGTTATCTGACCAAGAAGAGAGAGCACTTCGAATAGCGTTTCCGTTTCAATGGGCCTCAGATACGCTCAGATACTTAGGGATACAGTTAACGGCAGATCCCGAGGATCTCTATAGAAAGAATTACCTTCCGCTTGTAGGAAAGATTAAAGCAGATCTTAGAATATGGCAGCTGTTGGCAGTGACGTGGTTTGGGCGCAGTAGCGTTATTAAAATGAATGTATTACCCCGTATCTTGTATTTAATGCAGACAATTCCAATAGCAGTTCCAAAATAATTTTTTCAATCAATTAAGGGCATACTCCGCGCCTATATTTGGGCAAACAAATCCCCTAGAATTAAGATGCAGACGTTGGCCTTACCCAAAGTAAGAGATGGGATTGGATTCCCAGATATCCTGAGATATTACAGGGCGGTCCATTTAGTAAGGGTGGTAGACTGGCACTGCAATAAACGTACCAAACGATGGGTGGATTTAGAGAATGAGGAAACAGGACAGTTAACCCCCCCAGCCCCATGGTCGGTGTTCGAATCTAAAGACGCTATTCTCAAACATCCTACAGTGGGAGCGACTATAAAAGAAACTAACAGAATTCAGTCGCATTGGAGGGTAGCTCCGGGTCTATCTCCGATGACACAGATTTTGGGGAACCCGGATTTTCCCCCGGGGTGTATAAATGCCAGAATCCGTGGGTGGGCTCAAGATGGTAAAAGGCGCCTATGTGATATATGGCAAAATGGGCCTATGCCCTCCCTAGAAGAACTTAGGACAGGTGTAGGAGAATCGTTAGATTATTTCAGCCTTTATCAGCTGTATAATTATATTAGATCAGCTCGGCGGAAAGGGTACGCACCACGAGAGCTAACGGACCTGGAAACTATGTGTAGAACAGGTAAAGCGACGGGCCATCTGATCTCAAGGTTCTATACACAACTGTCAGAAGATGAGGGAGACCAACAATTGCCGTTTATCCAAAAATGGGAGCAGGAGTTAAATACCGTGTGGTCAAAAGAGCAGATAAATAAGATCCTGAGATTAGTTCATCAATCGTCACTAGATTGTAAGATCCAAGAGACAGGGTTTGGTCAGAATATGACAATGTTTGTTTGAAATGTATGTATATATAAAAAATCACCAATAAAGATATAAATTAAAAAAAAATGTAAACAGCAATTGCAGTATGCATGTGAGGAATCACCGTGAATGCCAGGTCAAGGGCAGTAATTCATGCAGTAGACCTCCTCTGTAAGTCCAAAGTGGTAACCCGTAAAGACTTTTAAAGGCTTTTAAAAATGTATGTATTTTTTTGCCGCTGCATGGGCATGTGCAATTTTAAAGCATGTCATGTTTGGTACCTATGTACTTGGCATAAGATAATCTTTTCAATTTTAACAAACAATTAGGATTTATATAGTGTATTTGTGATTTAATTTTAAAAAAAGTGTTTTATCTCCCAAAATTGAAAATTTGGAAAATCTGTGTGCAAATACCGTGTGACGAAAAAAATTGCAACAGCCACCATTTTGTTCTGTAGGGCCTCTGCTTTAAAAAAAAAAAAAAGCATATAATGTATGGGGGTTTAAAGTAATTTTCTAGTAAAAAAATATTTTTTCATGTAAACAAAAAGTCACAGGAAAGGCTTGATTTCCAAGTGGTTAGAAGAGTGGTTGATGTGTGGCTAAGATTGAAAATAAAATGCCAGGACAGTTCAAACACCCCCCAAATGACCCATTTTTGGAAAGTAGACACCCAAAGCTACTTGCTGAAATGCATATTGAGTCCATGGAGTATTTTATATTTTGCCCTAAGTTTCAGGACAATGACAATTTGTTTATTTTTGTTTATTTTTACACAAAGTTGTCACTAAATGATATATTGCTCACGCATGCCATGGGTATATGTGAATTGACACCCCAGAATACATTCTGGTGCTTCTCCTGAGTACAGGGATACCACATGTGTGAGACTTTTTGGGAGCCTAGCTGTGTACTGGACCCCGAAAACCAATTACCACCTTTAGGTTTTCTAATGGCGTAAATTGCTTATTTTACTTCCTCACTACCTGTCACAGTTTCGGAGGCCCTGAAATTTCAAGATGGAACAAAACTCCCCCAAATGACCTCATTTTGCAAAGTAGATACTCCAAACTATTTGCTCAGAGGCATGGTTAGTCCATGGAATATTTCATATTTTGCCACAAGTTTCGGGAAAATGATTATTATTTTTTTTGTTTGTTTTTTACACAAAGATGTCACTAAATGATATATTGCTCACACATGCCATGGGTATATGTGAAATGGCACCCCAAAATACATACTGCTGCTTCTCCTGAGTACAGGAATACCCCATGTGTGAGACTTTTTGGCAGTCTATCCGCGTACAGGACCCTGAAAACTAATCACCAACTTCAGGCTTTCTAAGGGCGTAAATTGTTGATTTCACTCCTCACTACCTATCACAGTTTCGGAGGCCATGAAATGCCAAGATTGCACAACCCCCCCCCCCCCCAAATGACCCCTTTTCGAAAAGTAGACACCCCCAGGTATTTGCTAAGATGCATGGTGAGTATTTTGCAGCTCTCATTTATTTTGGAAAATGAAGAAAAACATGATAAATGCTTTTACTTTTCTCTTTTTTTTCCAATTTCAAAACTTTGTGACAAAAAGTGAGATCTGCAAAACCCTCAAAATGCCTCTCTACAAATAGCTTAGGGTGTCTACTTTACGAAAAGGGGTCATTTAGGTGGGGGGTTGTGCTCTCTTGGCATTTCATGGCCTCTGAAACTGTGATAGGTAGTGAAGAGTGAAAAGAACAATTTACACCCTTGAAAAGCCTAAAGGCGGTGATTGGTTTTTGGGGTCCCGTACACAGCTAGGCTCCCAAAAAGTCTCACACATGTGGTATCCCTGTACTCAGGAGAAGCAGCAGAATGTATTTCGGGGTGTCTTTCCACATATACCCATGGCATGTGTGAGCTATTTATCTTTTAGTGACAAGTTTGTGTTAAAAAAAAAAACTAAAGAAAAAAATTAAATATTCCCAAAACTTGTGGCGAAATATAAAATATTCCATGGACTCACCATGCCTCTCAGCAAATAGCTTTGTGTGTCTACTTTCCAAAATGGGGTCATTTGGGGGGGGGGGGGGTTGTGCTATCTTGACATTTCAGGGCCTCCGAAACCGTGATAGGTAGGGAGAAAGTGCAATGAGAAATTTACGCCCTTTGAAATTCTGAAGGTGGTGATTGGTTTCGGGGTCTCGTACACAGCTAGGCTCCCAAAAAGTCTCACACATGTGGTATCCCTGTACTCAGGAGAAGCAGCAGAATATATTTTGGGGTGTAATTACACATATGCCCATTGCATGCGTGAGCAATATATCATTTCAATGACAACTTTGTGCAAATTTTTTTTTTTTTTTTTGTCATTTGCAAACACCTGTGACAAAAAAAATAAATATTCAATGGGCTCAACATGCCTCTCAGGACATTCCTTAGGGTGTCTACTTTCCAAAAAGTGGTAATTTGGGGGGGGGGGGGGGGGGTTGTACTGCCCTGCCATTTTAGCACTTCAAGAAATGAGATAGGCAGTCAGAAAGTAAAAGCTGCATAAATTCCATTATTTACACAATTGTTTGTAGACGCTATACCTTTTGCACAAACCAATAAAAATAGGCTTATTGAGATTTTATTTGTCAAAGACATGTAACTTACTACATTTTGGCCAAAATATATGACAAAAACTGAGTATATTGGATATTTTTTAAAAGACAAAGTAGAAAATGTCATTTTTTTCTCAAACGTTTTGCTATTTTTTTATAATATCACAAAAAATAGAAAAAACAGAGGTGATCAAATACCACCAAAAGAAACCACTGTTTGTGGGAAAAAAGGACGTAAATTTAATTTGGGTACAGCATTGCATGACTGCGCAATTGTCAGTTAAAATGACGCAGTGGCAATTTGAAAAAAGTGGCCTGGTCATTAAGGGGGAAAATCCTCCGGTCTGAAAGTGGTTAATACTTTTATCTCAAATGAAAAAAAAAATGTTGCTCTAACTGCTTATAAAGTGTGAGCTGGAGTTTGGCTTCAATTTGCTTGTGTATCTAAATCTGCTAGTACATCTAACGCCCCCCCCCCCCCCCAGATTAACAAAGCTGCTGTCCAAAGGTGCCCCTATAGTCCTCTATCCAGAGTGGGATAATTATTACTAATAATACTGGCCAGATCATCAGGTGAAAACAGAGGGGAAAAAAAAAACGAATGCAGCTACCACATTTAATGATTGGTAATCTGCACCATATTACATTTTTGATTCTGTGTTTCATATGGCTTTAAATGGGTTGTATGCATTCTATGCATTAAGATTAAAAAAAAACCTTCTTTGTGCAGCAGCCCCCCTCAGCCCCCCTAATGCTTACCTGAGTCCCCTCTGTTTCATTCCTCTGTCAATCAAAGTCAGTTAGCTAATGAGGAGAGAGAGGGGGCGGGGCCGAACCATAGCTCACAGGGAGCTGTGCCTTGACTCGGGTGCCCCCATAGCAAGCTGCTTGCTGTGGGGGCACTCAAAGGGAGGGAGGAGCCAATAGAGCCAAAGAGTGACCCGAGAAGAGAAGGATCCAAGCTGCTTTGTAGAAAACCAACTGCACAGAGGAGGTAAGTATAACATGTTTGTTATTCTTATTGGAAAAAAAAGCAGACTTTACAATCACTTTAGTGTGTCTTTTATATAATATTAATAAATATAATTAGTCCTCTATATCTGCTTGTAGTTCAGCTCTATTTCTGTCCAGTCATTATAGATTAGTTCTTGTTAAATAACTACTTATAACTACTACTTATACTGTATGCTTATTTTGGAAATAACTTGTAATAATATAACATGCCATTTATTTCTGTGTTTTTAAAAAGCATTTAGGTGGGGAGGAGAGAAGCTAGATAACGGGACTTCTTATCAGCATCTTTATTATAAAGTATTATGTCCAGCACGTTCATTGTACAGTGAACAGATGCCAGAGCAAGTTTTTCAGTAACTAAAGGTTGAATATACAGTAGATGACCAGTTTAATACGCTTATACAGCGGCATTACCACAATCCTATACAAATAACTTTGGTTGTGATTAAAGAGGACGTAAACTTCCTTTCCTGACTTTTCCCTATAGGTAAGCCTATAATAGGGCTTACCTATGGGTAGTGTAAATATCTTCTAAACGTGCAGGGTTTAGAAGATATCTACATAACATGCAGCCAATGACATCACTGGCCATGCGCTCTGAAGGAACAGCTACCCCTGCCGTTTCTACCAAGTCCTGTGCTGTTCACGGTTGCTCCGGCATGACATCATCGTGGCTCCGGCCAGTTACAGAGCCAGAGACCGCGAACCCGGAAGCAAGATGGGTGAAGATGAAAGTGTTCTATTATTGTCCCAATAACAAATTATTATTTGCTCTCCTGGTCACCTGAACCCCCCCCCTTCTCCCCCCCCTTTTTTTTTCCTCTTCTCTCTCCCTCCCTTGTTCCCCCCCCCCCCTTTTCACTCTCCACCACCCTTTCCTCTTAAATTATCCCTCCTCCTTTTTTTTTCCTCTCTCTCTTCCCCCCCATTAAGTAGCAGATGTTGCCAATTGGTAGCTAGTATGAAATTAATAAAGACTATAAGTGGACTATAAATGGATGTCATATGAGCTTGATGGGATGTCGTTGAGATATGATTGTAGACACTCAGATAGGAAGTAATTAAGAGGATGCTTAGAAAATAAGGATTGGTCGCTGGTTCGTGCTGGTGCGGTTTGTGAGGATCGCATGTGGTCCGGGGCGTACTGCCTCTGATGGCATGCGATCGCATTTACGGTGTGGGCTCGGCCATACACTTTGTGTGGCTGAACTAGCGCCGCATCCGCAGCAAACACATACATGAGGCTTTTTTTTTTTTTTTGAGTCGCAGTAGGATCGGGTCGCGTAGTGGTCCACACTAGTGCGAGCCGGTTCTGTGCGAACTTGTGGATCACACTGCGGTATGCGATCGCAACTGGGGGTGTCGATAACCCTCAATTGACGCCCCGTACGTATCGCATGGGGCAGTTTGAGCTGCCAGAGGTGTGGATGCGATGCGGGAACAAGCTGCATATTTGCAGCGCTCCCGCATCGCACAGGTGTCAACCGGGACTAAATGACAAAATGATCCTATACTTTTCTTTTTTAAGTCCTCCGTGTTTATATATTTTATAGGCTTATTTGTCTCAGCGAAAGTGAAAAGAGAGAATAATAGTATGAGGATAAAAGTGATACAAGGGGGATGGGAAAAGTAAGGTTGATCATGGTGGTTGAGTACATCCCATTGGCTATTGTTTTTATTCTACTTTATTCATCTATTTATTTTTATTTCCCCGGTTAGATATGGAGATTAAGTCATGTCACAGGGGGGAGAGAGAGAAACTTCTTTCCCTCCCCCCCCCCTTTTTTTTTTTTTTGGTGGAGTGAGGGGAATTGGGGGGCAGGTGGAGAGGAGGGTTAAGGAGAGGGAGGTGATATAAGTTAGAACAGAGAGATTAGGAAAGGAAGGAATAGATAGTATTAAAGTGAAGGGGAAATAAACAGGAAGGTAAGGGAAATGCTATGGATGGGGGAGATTACCTAGAGGACCAAGCAACACTGGGGAATTGATAATTTTACATAGTGTTCTATTTCTCCTTCATTTTTTTTTTTTTGTTTCGTTTGGCCTAAGGTCGGTTTGAAAGTAAAGGGTCATATGCTCTGTATGAAATTATTTATATGTAAAAAGTGGGTCGGAGTGGAAAGTAGGGAGACGGACTCGTATCCGTCCCTCTCCTGCGTACTCCCTCAAATAGGTTGCGCACTGCGGTGGCTTGCCCAGTACGTTTTTTTTTTTCTGTGGCTTGCCCAGTGCATTTTTTTCTTGCAGATTATCTGCTATTTAGATTGAATCCCCTCCCCTTTTTTTATTATTTTTTTTATTATTTTTTTTTTTTTTTTCTTTCTTGCTTTCTTTTTTCATTTTGTTCTTATATTTTCTCTGATTAGTACTCTATTTTTTTTTTTTTCTCTTTTTTCCCTCTTGATCTCATATGGAGACACTGAAGATATTCTCCCTTAACGCCAAAGGACTTAATATCCCTGAAAAGTGTAGGGTACTGTTGAATGATATTAAACGGCAAAACGTGGATATTGCTCTTATACAGGAGACTCATTTTAGAGAGGGCAGGCCTCCGGGACTTAAGAACCGATTTTACCCTGTAACATATCATTCTACTAATATAACTGCAAAATCTAAAGGGGTGTCAATATTGGTTTCTGCTAGAGTCCCGTGGACCCATCAGCAAACTTTGCAGGATGTACATGGTAGGTTCCTGTTTGTAAAGGGAAAAGTAGGGGATGTCACAGTCACTATAGCCACAATGTATTGTCCAAATGAGAATCAGGATAGCTTTATCAAACGAATCCTAACCAAATTAGAATCTTTCACAGAAGGACTGTTGATTGTAGGGGGTGACTTTAATATCCCTCTGGCCCCTGTAGTAGATACATCAGCAGGGTGTTCATCAGTACCCCATAGTCTTCGTAAACGGGTTATTCAAGCATTACATGACTCTCAATTAATAGATGTGTGGCGATTGCAACACCCCAAGGAAAGAGATTATACTTTTTATTCAATACCACACGGTACCTATTCGCGAATTGATTTTTTTCTGATTCCACATCGCCAATTACACTCGGTTGAATCCACTGGTATTACATCAATTACATACTCAGATCATGCAGCCATCACATTAACTTATATCTTGTCCAATACTATTCATTCTGGCACACGGTTTTGGCGACTAAATGAAAGCTTATTACAGACTCCATCGGTAGTGGAAGAAATAAATAAAGAGTTGAAGGCCTTCTTTGATACAAATATAATACCAGAATGTGATTTGGGAGTAGTGTGGGAAACACACAAGGCAGTTATTAGAGGTATACTGATAAAACATGGGGCATATCTTAAGAAAATCCGATGTGAGACCCTTAACTTGCTCCTTACTAAGATACAGGAATTAGAGCAAACTCATAAGCAGGGAAGAGAGTTGAGTGTGGAGCAGGAATTATTCTTAGCACGTAAACAGGTTACAGATCTATTATATTATAAAGCAAAGGCTGATCTACAAAAGTGCCGGCATTTTTCCTATATTGCTGGGAATAAATGTGGGAAGATACTAGCGAAAACAGTAAAAGAGCAACAGCAAGCGACATACATTCCTACTATCTTATCAACAACTGGACAGAAAGTTACACTCCCTAGGGATATTGCCCGAGAATTTAATACTTTTTTTTCATCATTATATAATTTGCCAGAGCAACAAACATCTTTATCTCAAATGGAAGAGTATGTCCGTTTATCATGTATCCCGCATATACCAGTAGAAGCACGTGGAAATATAGATGCCCCTATATCATTAGAGGAATTAACTATAGCAATCAACTCCTTTAAACATGGTAAAGCACCAGGTCCTGATGGTTTTTCGCTACAATATTATCGTACTTTTTTTCCATTATTAGGTGAGCAAATGCTCAATCTCTTTAACAAACTGGGGCATACAGCCTCATTACATAGGGATACCATGAAAGCTTATATCTCCCTCGTCCCCAAGGAAGGTAAAGCTCCAGGGATCTGTGGCAGTTATAGGCCAATCTCACTTCTTAATACAGATTTGAAGGTGCTAACTAAGATACTAGCTCTACGATTAGCACCTCTTTTGAAACACTTGATACATCTGGACCAAGTAGGTTTTATATCAACAAGAGAAGCTAGAGATAACACGACGAAAGTCTTAAACCTAATACATACTGTCTCCAAAACAGCTATACCTAGTATATTTCTCAGCACAGATGCTGAGAAAGCATTCGATCGTATCAATTGGAGCTTTATGTTTACAGTATTGAGACAAATTGGGCTGGGAGATCAAATGTTATCATGGATATCCCAGATATACTCATACCCTACTGCACAAGTAAAAGCTAACGGTATGCTGTCGGACACATTTCAGATAAGGAATGGGACGAGACAGGGATGTCCACTGTCACCCTTACTATTTGTTTTATCATTAGAGCCCTTCTTGTGTCATGTACGGTCAAACCCAGATATTTCAGGGATACGCCTACAGGATGATGGGTACAAAGTATCGGCATATGCAGATGACCTGCTTTTTTCCTTGACTAATCCCTTGATTTCAGCTCCGAATCTCATGCGAGAATTTGAAATTTATGAGAAGCTTTCCAATTTGAAAATTAATTTTACTAAATTGGAGGCCATGGGTATCCAGCTGTCAATTAAGATTTCGAGGCATCTACGACAGGTACTTCCATTTCAATGGTCTGACAAATCCCTCAAATATCTGGGTACATATATACCCGCGGTATTAGATACGACGTATGCAATTAATTTTCTCCCATTATTGTCACAAATACGGATACTTCTAGAAAAATGGAACAAGGGCTTACACTCCTGGTTCGGGAGATGTAATCTTCTTAAGATGTGTATTCTCCCAAAAATTTTATTTTTGTTTCAAGCATTACCGATTGTGGTTCCAGCAGCCTTTTTTAGGAAAGTCCATTCATTATTTATAAGATTTGTATGGTCCAACAAGAAATCTCGTATAGCTTGCAATCAACTTATACTGCCTAAGGAGTTAGGGGGATTGGCACTCCCCGACGTTTTAAAATACTATCAGGCAGCCCATCTAAGCAGATGGATAGATTGGCGGCGACATACCCATCTTAAGTTGTGGATACAAATTGAGCAACAACAGAGTGATTGCAATCTAGGAGGTGCACCTTGGTGTCATAGGTATCTCTCCCGGGAAACTCTGAAGCATCCCACAATTGGGGCGACAGTACGGGTGGCATTCACTATTATAAAACAGACACAGTTGACTACTGCAAATTCCCCGCTGCTCCCAGTTATAGGAAACCCTGCTTTCTCTCCAGGGATAACGGATCGCCCATTACGAGAATTGGGAAATAGAGGGCTTTATCAAGTATCTCATTTTGTATGTGAAAACAAGTGGCCTACCCTTATGCAACTGACTAATGAACAGGGGCAATTCCGTTTACCCTTTTGGAATGCAGTACAGTTGTTACATTTTTTACGTACCTTACCACTTCCGGAAACATTTGATAGAAATCTTTCGTGCTTTGAGGAATACTGTTCAGGTAGTGAGGTCTTAACCCACCCTCTATCTAGAGTCTATGACCTATTGTTAAGGACTTCAGAAAATGCACGGTTATCATGCTTAGATAAGTGGGAAAGGGATTTGAATCGTACATTTACACAGAAACAGGAGCAGGTTATGTATAATCTTGCACTGAAAATTCCTGTCTGTACCACAACCCAAGAAACCAATTATAAAATTTTGGTAAGATGGTACCGTGTCCCTTCTCTCCATAAATACTACTCACATGTCTCAGATAGCTGCTGGAGATGTGGAGAAGAGTCGGGAACACTCCTACATATTTTTTAGACTTGCCCCAAACTAAGAGAATTTTGGGAGGCTGTCCGAGAACTGGCACATGAATTTACGGACTTTGAGATTCCAATGGACCCAGCTCTGTTTCTATTGCATGTTTCGGATACCCTTATGAGAGGATATAAAACGTCAGTTGTATATCATATATTAAATGCAGCAAAATCATGCATTCCACTGAGATGGAAATCTCAGTCACCACCTACTATTAGGGACTGTATATGTAAAATTGAAGATACTAACAAAATGGAAGATTTATGATTCACAAGACTACATAAAAAAGGAATGTATGAGAAGACTTGGGGCTCTTGGAACTCCTTCATCCTCTCAGAGAGAGGACAAAACATGCTTAGTCAGGGGAAGGCTCAAGTCTGAAATCTACAAGCGGGTGCATGGGAGAATAACAATTTGCATATCTATAACCCCCTTCCCCATTAAATGGGGTTCGGGGTGTCTCCTTTTTTTTTTTTTTTTTTTTTCTATCTCTCTTTTCTTGCCTTCTTTTTTTTTTCTTTCTATTATAAAGGGGAGGGGAGGATGGGGGGGGGGGGGGGGGGGGTTGGGAGGAGGAGGGGAAAGAAGGGAAGAAAAAAAAAAGAAAAAAAGAGGAGAGAAAAAGGAAGGCATAATGAACAATATTATCAATGCAGGAATTATATAGCTTATTTTATTATTTTTGAAAATTTGGTATGTCAGACTGCATAATGAAGGACAATATCTTAGTATCCTGCTGATATAGATATACTGTTATTGAGCGTTTATATGCCTATCTTCTGTTTTTGTTTCTGAGAGAGACATGACTGATTGTTGATGACTATGTATTGATGTAATTACTTTTATGTGAAATGTCAGTTTCTTTTTGTTTTTCTCTTTCTTGAATGAATAAATAAAATATTGAAGAAGATGAAAGTGGCTGCAGCACTGACATCCCATTGCTGGAACAGCTTTGTTTTAAAATAAGTTTCACATAATGTGCTAGTATGCATTGCAAGGGATTGTCAAACAAAGGGTATGGGAAGCTGGGCAGTGCCCCGGGGGACATGTACAAATATCATTTTTTAAAGTTGTCACTCAATGGAGAAAAAGGGTATTTTCACGTGGCTTAACCACTTGCCGACTGGGCCATAGCTGAATGGCGGCTACAGTGCGGTTGACTTATTCTGGGAGGGCGTACAATGACATCCTCCCAGATTCGAGCTCCTGCACGCTCCCTGGGGCGCGCACTCGGAGCTTAGTCAGTGCTCATCCATGCAACATCCATGCCACGTCAGTGCCACATTCATGTCACGTCAGAGCTCATCCGTGCCACATCAGTGTTCATCCATGTCACATCAGAGCTCATCTGTGCTGCATCCATGCCACATCAGTGCTCATCCGTGCCACATCTGTGCCATGTCAGTGCTCATCCATGCCACATCCATGCTCATCTGTGCCACATAAGTGCTCATCTGTGCCACATCAGTGCTCATCTGTGCCACATAAGTGCTCATCTGTGCCACATCAATGCCACTACAGTGCTTATTAGTGCCCTACAGTGCCTCACAAAATTGTAATGGGAAGTCAGGAATTGAAGGTGCTCCCTGCATGCTGGGTCTCTGTATGTGGCTAAGCTGTGGAAAAGTGTCACACATGTGGTATTACTATACTCAGGAGGAGTAGCAGAATGTGTTTTGGGGTGCCATTTTTGCTATGTACATGCTATGTGTTAGAAATATCTTATAAATGGACAACTTTGTGTAAAAAAAAAAAAAAAAAAATGCGTTTTCATTTTCTTTCCACAATTTCCAAAAACATGTAGAAAAAAATGACATGTTCAAAAGACGCATTATGCCTCCTAGATTATGTGTTGGTGTGTTTGCTTTCCAAAATGGGGGCATTTTGTGGGCGTTTCCAGTGTCCTGGTGCTCGAGGGCCTTCAAAAGTGTTATAGGTTGTCAGGAAATGATATGTGTAACTTTTGCTCCTAGAAAGCCTGACGTTGCTACTTGGATGTTGGGCCTCCGTATGTGGTCAGGCTGTGAAAAAGTCCCACAGATGTGGATCAGTTCTAAATCTTCTGGCATAACTACCAATGGGCCTCTCGTCCAAGGGGTAGGGAATGGTCTGCCCATCAGAATTTCAAAAGGGGACAATTTAGTAACTTTATTAGGTGTCATCCTCATTTCAGCCCGAACAGCTGACAGCTGTTGCTTTCCTTAGTTTGTCCTTCAGGGTTCTATTAGCCTGCACTACTTGGACCGATCTCTGTGGGTGATAGGGTATGTGAAGTTTCCAGTCAATGCTCATCAGCTTTGCTACCTGTTGAGTAACTTTTGAAGTAAATGCTGGTCCTTTGCCTGAGTCTATACTCACCAGACATCCCCATCAAGGGAAGATCTCCTTGCAAAGAATCTTGGCCACGGCCTTTGCGTCCTCCTTGTTTGTTACAAAAGCCTCTGGCGAGTGGCTAAAATGGTTCACTATTACTAAAAGATATTTACCTTGTACATTGTTGGGCATGTGTGTAAAGTCAATCTAGAGCTCTTGCAATGGTCCACTTGGTGGCACCAAATGATCATGTTTAGCCTGATTTGGATTGTTAGAGTTGTTTCTGATACATGTTATAAACTGTCCTATTTGATCTTGTGTCTGTGTGGAAAGATTTGGTATACAGAATCAATTCTTTATTTCATCTCTCACTATCTGCCAACCCCGATGCCCTATGCCATGGAACTGTGCTATGATAAGAGGAGCACTGTGGCATGGGAGAACTATTAAACCTCCCTTTGACATTAGACCATTTATGTCTAATGCCAACCCTTTTTGCTGCTAGTATTTTACATCCTCTTAATTTTCTGTATATTGAAGTTTTTTAAGAAGAGAATGTTCTGGTATCATAGGTGGTTCTAACATGGCCATAGATTTTTGTGAGTATTGTAAAAGGTGTTGCTGCAAGGCATTGCCTTTAGCTACAAAATCAGAAGATGTGTGTGCCTTACATTTATTGACAGCTACGGACCTAGATTTATGAATGGCATGTAAAAGATTATTTATTAGGTCTGCATGTGATATTCCTTTTCCATCTTCAGTAGTAAATCCTTGCCTCTGCTAGTCTTTACCTAGGTCATGAACTACTCTGAAAGCGTACCTAGAATCTGTGTAAATATTTACGTCCTAATTTTCAAAAAGCTCACATGCTCTGGTCAAAGCTACCAATTCTGCAGCCTGTGATGACTTGTATGGGAGGGGTTGTGCCTCGTGAACAATGTCAGGTAACTGAACCACTGCATACCCTGTTAAAAAAGTATCATCTGAAGGTCTGGAACAAGAACCATCTACAAATATATCCAGAGCCTCTGGGATCTAGTTTTCCCGCATATCTATTCTAGGGGCAGTGTGCTCATGTATTATTTGGACACAGTAATGTTCCTCAGGGGGATTATCAGTTTCTCTTTTTATCCCTAACAGACAATTTAGCATTGTTATGGGACCTGAATTAGACCCTGCAGATTTAACTTCCAAATTAGCAGTTGATATCAAAATTACCTTATTATCACTTGCCCTTTGTGCAGCCTTGTGTTGCGTAGTAAGATTCTTAAGGACATGCAGCACATGATGAGTTGTATGAAGGATGGTTTTATGTCCCACAGTCACACTCATTGAGTTTTCCACTGCCATGGCACACACTGCCAAAGCTCTTAGACAGGCTGGCATGCCTTGAACGGGTACTGGGACTACTTTTGAAAAATAGGCTACCGACTTAATGTGATTTCTGTGAGTCTGGGCGAGCACAGCCACCATGATTTTACAATTGTCACGAGCATACAAAAGGAAAGCAGCATTATAGGTTGGCATCCCCAGAGCAGGAGAGGAAACTAGAGAGAACTCCAAGGTGCGGTAGGCACTTTCTGACTCTTAGGTCCAATTTACAATATCTGAAGCCTCAGACTTTGTGTGCTGCCTCAGTATATTGTCGAAATGGGAGCAGTCAGGTATCTATTGGCAGCAGTAATTTACCATACCAAGGAAGGAGAGCATTATCTGTTTAGTTTTCGGGTGGGGCAGACCGGTAATAGCTTTGATACTTCACTGGCTCACCATTTGAGTACCATTTCCCAGAGTGAAACCCAAGTAGTCTACAGCTGGCTGACAATACTGCAATTTGTGCTGTGCCACCTTGTGTCCTTCTTTACCCAAAACATCTAACAGAGACACATTATCTTGCCTGCATGACTCTCTGTCTGGGAAAGTTAACAGAAGATCATCCACGTACTGTAGTAACATTGAACCATGATGGGGTGCCCAACCCTTTAAAGACTCTCAGAGGACCATGGAATAAACAGCCAGAGGTCCACATAGCCTTGTGGCATTCTAGTCCAGGTTAGCTGCCAACCAAAAATGGAGAAACTCATGAGAAGCAGTTTCTCTTCGTCCATTGGGACGTAAAAATAGGCATTACTTAAATCAATCACATTATAACTAGGGTTGAGCGGACACCTAGATGTCCGTGTTCGACGGGTTCGGCCGAACTTTAAAAAAAAGTCCGGGTCCGTGTCCCGGACTTTTACCGAACTTTTCCCGGACACCAAACCCCATTGAAGTCAATGGGGACCCGAACTTTAAGGCACTAAAATGGCTCTAAAACACCAAAGGAAAGGGCTAGAGTGCTGCAAATGGCAGCAAAACGTAATTAAGAGCATGGCAAGTGCTCTGCAAACAAATGTGGATAGGGAAATAACTTAAAACAACAAAAAAAAACAGAAAAATAAAACAATGTTCTTCTTCATCTCTGAAGGACGAGGCCCATATGGAGTAGGAGGGAGGTTGAGGTGGTGGTGGATGTGGCGGTGACATAGGCGTGCGCACAGGGTGTGCTGGGTGTGCCTGGGCACACCCTAATCACCTAGGGCACATAGCATTGCCAGTGAGGAGATGGGAAAGATCTCCCTGGGACCTGCTCTGCTCTATTTCTCCTTGCCTACAGGTACATGGCCCCGATACATTACTCTCCCTGCTGGCAAACACATGCATGTGTATTTCAACTTTGGGGTGCACACCTTAATGCAATAGGCTGCGCACACCTATGGGCGGTGTAGGTGGAAGCGGCGGTGGAGGAGGACCAGGGCCGGATTAACAGCATCATGGGCTTGGTGCTGAGGATTTTGAAGGGCCTTAAGGGCCGTGCCTTGCCATGCACCCAGAGGAGGAAGGGTGCAGCCATGCATGCCTAATTCAACATGGGATGCTGTCTCTGAAGCCCATAAACACATCCATGCATCGCCAACTGTCCCTCCTTGTCCGGCCTTCACGCTGTGTGGGGAGGTTCTGAGGGTGCTGCCTGGGGAAGCGAGCATAGAAGCCAGACTTCTGTGTTTACAAGTGACAGAAGAGCGGTAACAGTGAATATGGCCAACCCGGGGCCTATATAAAAGGTAGGGGCCTGGAGCTGCAGCTCCAATAGCCCCTACATTAATCTGGCCCTGAGGAGGAGGACGAGGTAGCCAACACTGCTTCTTTTCAAAAATTTTAAATGAGGGTACACCCCAAAAGAGTGAGAAAGAGCAAAAATGGAACAATGGGTGGGTAAGGTCGGTATCCATTGCTATTCTGCATAAGGTACGGAAAAGTCCCGTGGGATCCATGCCTGGTTCATTTTAATGAACGTGAGCTTGTCCACATTGTCTCTGGACAGGCGGCTGCGCTTGTCTGTTATAACGCCCCCAGCCGTGCTAAATACCCGTTCAGATAATACACTGGCTGCAGGGCACGCCAGCACCTCCAAGGCGTAAAGGGCAAGCTCAGGCCATGTGCCCAATTTGGAGACCCAGAAGTTGAAGGGGGCAGACCCGTCATTCACTACATGTAGGCGTGTGCACACATACTGCTCCACCATGTTGGTAAAATGCTGCCTCCTGCTAAGACGTTCCATCTGAGCTGCTGGTGCTGCTGTTTGTTGTGGCGTGCTGACAAAGCTTTTCCACATTTCGGCCATGCTAACCCTGCCTTCTGAGGTGCTGGCGGTGCCCTGGTTGCGTTGGCGACCTCCTCCTCCTCCTCCTCTGCCTTGTGCTTCCACTGTGGCCCCGCTGTCAGATGGGAATGCCAGCAGCATGGCGTCTACCAGCGTGCGCTTGTACTCGCGCATCTTGCGATCGCGCTCCAGTGAGTGAATTAAGGACGGTACGTTGTCCTTGTAACGGGGATCCAGCAGCGTGGCCACCCAGTAATCAGCACAAGTTAGAATGTGGGCAACTCGGCGGTCGTTGTGGAGACACTGCAGCATGTAATCGCTCATGTGTGCCAGGCTGCCCAGAGGCAACGAAAGGCTGTCCTCTGTGGGAGGTGTATCGTCCGTGTCCTCTGTATCCCCCCAGCCACGCACCAGTGATGGCCATGAGCTGGCCTGGGTGCCACCCTGCTGTGAACATGGTTCCATCTCCTCCTCCAGCTCCTCCTCCTCCTCATCCTCCTCATCCTCCAGAACTGTGCCCCTGCTGGACAATTGCGTCCCTGGCGTTTGCGTGTGCAGGAACCCACCCTCGGAGCCCCTTGCGAATGACTGCCCTGAAAGCCTTGGAAATGTTACCTCTTCATCCTCCTCCTCCTCCTCATCCTGTGCCACATCCTCTTCCATCATCGCCCGAATTGTTTTTTCAAGGAGGCATAGAAGTGGGATAGTTAAGCTGAGAACGGCGTCATTGCCACTGGCCATGTTGGTGGAGTACTCAAAACAGCGCAACAAGGCACACAGGTCTCGCATGGAGGCCCAGTTATTGGTGGTGAAGTGGTGCTGTTCCGCAGAGCGACTCACGCGTGCGTGCTGCAGCTGAAACTCCACTATGGCCTGCTGCTGCTCGCACAGTCTTTCCAGCATGTGCAAGGTGGAGTTCCACCTTGTGGGCACGTCACATATGAGGCGGTGAGCGGGAAGGCCGAAGTTACGCTGCAGCGCTGCCAGGCGAGCAGCAGCAGGGTGAGAACGCCGAAAGTGCGCACAAACGGCCCGCACTTTCTGCAGCAGCTCTGACATATCGGGGTAGTTTTTAAGGAACCTCTGCACCACCAAATTCAGCACATGCGCCAGGCAAGGGATGTGCGTCAAACCGGCTAGGCCCAGAGCTGCTATGAGATTTCGCCCGTTATCGCACACCACCAGGCCGGGCTTGAGGCTCGCTGGCAGCAACCACTCATTTGTCTGCTGTTCCATGCTCCTCCACAACTCCTGCGCGGTGTGTGGTTTGTCCCCCAAACAGGCAAGTTGTAAAACTGCCTGCTGTCGTTTACCCCTGGCCGTGCTGAAGTTGGTGGTGAAGGTGTTACGCTGTCCGGATGAGGAGGCGGTAGAGGATGAGGAAGCGGAGTAGGAGGAGTTAGGAACAGGAGGCAAACTGAAGCGCCCTGCAATCCTCGGTGGTGGAAGGACATGCGCCAAATTGCTATCCGCCTCAGGCCCATCCGCCACTGCATTTACCCAGTGTGCCGTTAGGGAGATATAACGCCCCTGACCGTGCTTACTGGTCCACGTATCCGTAGTTAGGTGGACCTTGGCACAGATGGCGTTGCGCAGTGCACACCTGATATTTTCCCCCACTTGGTTGTGCAGGGAAGGGATGGCTTGCCTGGAAAAGTAGTGGCGGCTGGGCACGACGTACTGTGGGACAGCCACCGACATAAGGTTTTTAAAACTGTGCGTCTCCACCAGACGGAATGACAGCATTTCAAAGGCCAATAATTTTGAAATGCTGGCATTCAGGGCCAGGGATCGCGGGTGGGTAGGGGGGTACTTCCTCTTCCTCTCAAGTGTTTGGGAGATGGAAAGCTGAACGCTTCCACGGGACATTGTGGAGATGGTTGTTGGTGACCCAGGTGGTGGTGTTGCTGACAGATCGTCTGTTTGCGGGGTGGCAGGTGCCGGTATCACTACAGATGTGGCTGGAGCGGCCGAGACTGCAGCAGAAGAGGAAGCAGGATGAGCCAGAGACGTTTCTTGGTTTTGAAGGTGTGTACTCCACTGCAGCTCGTGCTTTGCACTTAGATGCCTGATCATGCAGGTTGTGCTCAGGTTGAGAAGGTTTATGCCTCGCTTCAAGCTCTGATTGCACAGGGTGCAAACCACTCGTGTCCTGTCATCAGCACATTTTCTAAAGAACTTCCACGCTAGAGAACTCCTTTGAGCTGACTTTGGTGCGCTCGTTCCCTTGCTGCGTTGGGCAGTAGCGGGCGTAGTGTCTAGGGCACGGCCGCTCCGCTTCTGCACCCTGCTCCCTCTTCTGCTGTGCTGGTGGCTCTGTGCGACCACCGCCTCTTCCTCCAAACTACTCAGGTCACCTGCATGACGTTCATTCCATGTGGGGTCGAGGACCTCATCGTCCTCCACATCATCTTCCACCCAGTCTTCACCCCTGCCCTCCTTGTCGGTCTCCACAATGCTGAACGCCGCAGCAGTTGGCACCTGCGTTTCGTCATCATCGGAGACGTGCTGCGATGATCCTTGCATGTACTCATCTTGAGAAATAAGTGGTTGGGCATCGCTGCACTCAATCTCTTCCACTTCTGGGGCAGGGCTAGGTGGATGGCCCTGGGAAACCCTGCTGACAGAGTCCTCAAAAAGAATAAGAGACTGCTGTATGGCTTGGGGCTCAGACTGCTGGCCTGATTTGCAAGGGGGTGAGGTGAAAGACGGTTGGACATTGGCTGCAGGTGCCAACTCTGACCTTTCTGCAGTAGACTGGGTGGGAGACAATGTGAAGGAACTGGAGGCACTGTCAGCAGCAAACCAATCTACTATCGCCTCAACTTGTTCTGGCCTCATCACTTCTAGGGGCGTTTGATGCCCTACCAAATACTGATGCAGGTTCTGTCGCCTACTCACACTTGAGGAAGGTGTTTCACTTGTGCGTGTAGCTGGCACAGATCGACCACGTCCTCTCCTTGCAACAGGAGCTCTACCAGCAGCACCACGACCCAGGCCACGGCCCTTATTTGACGGTCTCCTCATATTTCTGTAATTTAAGATCTTGCCCTAGAAAGGTTTTTATTGAATAGCGGAATAGGAAATATGATCCAAAAAAGTGTATGTATCTCGCACGTACAAAACCACACTAGGCCCCAATTACTATTGTTTCTACCCCTAAAAGGATGGATGAGGAGTAGGAGGAGTATGGAACAGACAGCACCCTCAAATCTTCAGAAGTATGAGATGAACCCCAAAAACTTGGAAAGGTGGATCTCACACGTACCGACACAGACTATCCCGCAATTCAATTGATCCTCAAAGGTTTTTATTGAATAGCGGAATAGGAAATATGATCAAAAAAAGTGTATGTATCTCGCACGTACACAACCACACTAGGCCCCAATTACTATTGTTTGTACCCCTAAAAGGATGGATGAGGAGTAGGAGGAGTATGGAACAGGCAGCACCCTCAAATCTTCAGAAGTATGAGATGAACCCCAAAAACTTGGAAAGGTGGATCTCACACGTACCGACACAGACTATCCCGCAATTCGATTGATCCTCAAAGGTTTTTATTGAATAGCGGAATAGGAAATATGATCAAAAAAAGTGTATGTATCTCGCACGTACACAACCACACTAGGCCCCAATTACTATTGTTTGTACCCCTAAAAGGATGGTTGAGCAGTAGGAGCAGGAGTATGGAACAGGCAGCACCCTCAAATCTTCAGAAGTATGAGATGAACCCCAACAACTTGGAAAGGTGGATCTCACACGTACCGACACAGACTATCTCGCAATTGAATTGATCCCCAAAGGTTTTAATTGAATAGCGGAATAAAAAATATGATCAAAAAGAAAGTGTATGTATCTCGCACGTACACCACCACACTAGGCCCCAACTACTATTGTTTGTACCCCTAAAAGGATGGTTGAGCAGTAGGAGGAGGAGTATGGAACAGGCAGCACCCTCAAATCTTCAGTAGTATGAGATGAACCCCAAAAACTTGGAAAGGTGGATCTCTCTCACACGTACCAACACAGACTATCCCCCAATTTAACTGATCCCCAAAGGTTTTTGATTAAATAGCGGAATAGAAAATATGATCCAAAAAAAGTGTATGTATATCACACGTACACAACCACACTAGGCCCCAATTACTATTGTTTGTACCCCTAAAAGGCTAGATGAGGAGTAGGGGGGGTATGGAACAGGCAGCACCCTCAAACCTTCAGAAGTATGAGATGAACCCCAACAACTTGGAAAGGTGGATCTCTCTCACACGTACCAACACAGACTATCCCCCAATTTAACTGATCCCCAAAGGTTTTTGATTAAATAGCGGAATAGAAAATATGATCCAAAAAAAGTGTATGTATATCACACGTACACAACCACACTAGGCCCCAATTACTATTGTTTGTACCCCTAAAAGGCTAGATGAGGAGTAGGGGGGGTATGGAACAGGCAGCACCCTCAAACCTTCAGAAGTATGAGATGAACCCAAACAACTTGGAAAGGTGGATCTCTCTCACACGTACCAACACAGACTATCCCCCAATTTAACTGATCCCCAAAGGTTTTTGATTAAATAGCGGAATAGAAAATATGATCCAAAAAAAGTGTATGTATATCACACGTACACAACCACACTAGGCCCCAATTACTATTGTTTGTACCCCTAAAAGGCTAGGAGTAGGGGGAGTATGGAACAGGCAGCACCCTCAAACCTTCAGAAGTATGAGATGAACCCCAACAACTTGGAAAGGTGGATCTCTCTCACACGTACCAACACAGACTATCCCCCAATTTAACTGATCCCCAAAGGTTTTTGATTAAATAGCGGAATAGAAAATATGATCCAAAAAAAGTGTATGTATATCACACGTACACAACCACACTAGGCCCCAATTACTATTGTTTGTACCCCTAAAAGGCTAGGAGTAGGGGGAGTATGGAACAGGCAGCACCCTCAAACCTTCAGAAGTATGAGATGAACCCCAACAACTTGGAAAGGTGGATCTCTCTCACACGTACCAACACAGACTATCCCCCAATTTAACTGATCCCCAAAGGTTTTTGATTAAATAGCGGAATAGAAAATATGATCCAAAAAAAGTGTATGTATATCACACGTACACAACCACACTAGGCCCCAATTACTATTGTTTGTACCCCTAAAAGGCTAGATGAGGAGTAGGGGGAGTATGGAACAGGCAGCACCCTCAAATCTTCAGAAGTATGAGATTGTGTTCACTGTACCCCACAAAGATTGAGTTCACTGCACCCCACAATGATTGTGTTCACTGCACCCCACAAAGATTGTGTTCACTGCACCTCACAAAGATTGTGTTCACTGTACCCCCCAAAGATTGTGTTCACTGCACCCCACAAAGATTCTGTTCACTGTACCCCACAAAGATTGTGTTCACTGCACCCTAAAAGGATGTTGTTCACTGCACCCCACAAAGATTGTGTTCACTGCACCCTAAAAGGATGTTGTTCACTGCACCCCAAAAAGATTGTGTTCACTGTACCCCCCCAAAGATTGTGTTCACTGCACCCCACAAAGATTGTGTTCACTGCACCCCAAAAAGATTGTATTCACTGTACCCCCCAAAGATTGTGTTCACTGCACCCCAAAAAGATTGTGTTCACTGTACCCCCCAAAGATTGTGTTCACTGCACCCCACAAAGATTCTGTTCACTGTACCCCACAAAGATTGTGTTCACTGCACCCCAAAAAGATTGTGTTCACTGTACCCCCCCAAAGATTGTGTTCACTGCACCCCACAAAGATTCTGTTCACTGCACCCCACAAAGGATTTTGTTCACTGCACCCCAAAAAGATTGTGTTCACTGCACCCCAAAAAGGATTTTGATCACTGCACCCCAAAAAGGATGTTGTTCACTGCACCCCAAAAATTATTTTGTTCACTCCACCCCAAAAAGATTGTGTTCACTGCACCCCACAAAGATTGTGTTCACTGCACCCCAAAAAGATTGTGTTCACTGTACCCCCCAAAGATTGTGTTCACTGCACCCCACAAAGATTCTGTTCACTGTACCCCACAAAGATTGTGTTCACTGCACCCCAAAAAGATTGTGTTCACTGCACCCCAAAAAGGATGTTGTTCACTGCACCCCAAAAAGGATGTTGTTCACTCCACCCCAAAAAGATTGTGTTCACTGCACCCCACAAAGATTGTGTTCACTGCACCCCAAAAAGATTGTGTTCACTGCACCCCAAAAATGATTTTGTTCACTGCACCCCAAAAAGGATGTTGTTCACTCCACCCCAAAAAGATTGTGTTCACTGCACCCCAAAAAGATTGTGTTCACTGCACCCCACAAAGGATTTTGTTCACTGCACCCCAAAAAGATTGTGTTCACTGCACCCCAAAAAGGATGTTGTTCACTGCACCCCAAAAAGGATTTTGTTCACTGCACCCCAAAAAGATTGTGTTCACTGCACCCCACAAAGGATTTTGTTCACTGCACCCCACAAAGATTGTGTTCACTGCACACCAAAAAGGATTGTGTTCACTGCACCCCAAAAAGATTTTGTTCACTGCACCCCAAAAAGATTGTGTTCACTGCAGCCCAAAAAGATTGTGTTCACTGCAGCCCAAAAAGATTGTGTTCACTGCAGCCCAAAAAGATTGTGTTCACTGCAGCTCACACACAGAAAAATGGATGTGGATCACTGACACCTGCCTATCTCCAATCCCACACCACACAGCAATATCGATTGTAGTTTGTAGAACACAGTTTCCCTAAAATTCAGCAGACTCTGTCCCTAACAGGATTGAGAAGAGATCGTAGATCAGGATTGAGTGCAGATTCACCCCACCCCCCACACAGCAATATCGATTGTAGTTTGTAGAAGACACTGACCCTATAATTCAGCAGACTCTATCCCTAAAATGCCTACAACTCGCCCTGCCTAAACACTCCGACCTGTCCCTCAATTCTATCCGGACACAAATGGTTTTTTCCTGCCTATCTTTCCCTAATCAGCAGCCAGCACATTGATGTGTGCTCTGTCCCTTAGCTAAGCAGCAGAATGACGCTGCTGCGGCGGCTGCCTCGAACTTATAAAGACTTGGTCACATGCTTCAGACGGCCAATCACAGCTACTAAGACATTTGCAGGCATGGCTGGGATGGCTTAAGGCACACCAGTTAAACGATTG
Source organism: Pelophylax lessonae (assembly GCF_965119305.1). Taxonomy (NCBI): domain Eukaryota; kingdom Metazoa; phylum Chordata; class Amphibia; order Anura; family Ranidae; genus Pelophylax; species Pelophylax lessonae. The sequence continues at coordinate 167,808,959 of NC_138768.1, forward strand.
TTGATTGGCTGTTGAAAGCCCGCCATGAAAAGAGCGCCAAAGCATGCAAAACCCGGAAATAAAACGACCGAACACGGATTTTTACCCGAACATACAGTAAAGTGTCCGTGTCCGTGTTCGGGTAAAAAAAATCAAATTATTCGGTACGAACACGAATAATACAGTCCGTGTTCGCTCAACACTAATTATAACACTGTGTATCATGTGGAATAGAGGTTATCAATGAGGGCACATTTGAGGCAATGGGTGCTATTTGGACAACTAAATTGTTAATTGCATGTAGGTCCTGAACAAAGCTTTAAGTTCTGTTTCTTTACAGGGTTTATAGGTGTGTTATATGGAGAAACAATATGTTTTAACACTCCCTCCTTTAACAATTTGTCTATCACAGGTTTGATGCCTTCCAGTTTTTATGCTGACAGAGGATATTGTTTCTGATAGATGGGGGTTTCAAATGTGCTTTGTAAGTTGTTCAAGGGATGTATCCCACAAGTTGTTGTAGCCCACAACTTTAGGTTCACCACGTCTAGTTCCTCTAAATGCACAAAGCATTGTGGTGCTTCCAAGTGCACTCTTCCCTTTGAATCCACCTTAATTGTGGCTTCAAGTTTACCCAAAATTTGCCTAACAAATTTACTGGGCATCCCGGTATGATTTTAAAGGAGTGTTGCACTATGGAACCTTTCCCATAAGGATTTTCTACATTTAAAAGGGGATACCAATTGAGGGTTCACATTCTACCTTTGTCCCTTCATAATAGCTTTCCCTTAAGCTAGACTTGGTTGCTCCTGTGTCTACCAAGAATGGGAAAATTGTGCCACCAACCATTAGTGTAATTTGGGAAAGCTGGTCAAAATTTGCAGTTAGTTGTGGTCACATCAAAAATTGACTAGTCATGTATATGCCTTCCTCATCAATTGCCATTATAGTGTTCATTTTACAAAGTAAATCTCTTCCTAATAAGTTTGCAGGGCAGCCTGGAACTACAGTGAATTCATGCAAATAATCTTGTCATTTCCTTCACTGTCAATTCCTCCTCTAACAGGAAAGGGAGGGGTTTTAAAAGTTGGGAGAAGTGCTTCGCTAATCCCTATTGAAGGTTCACATGAAGTAAGTGGTCCCACATATTGTTCTTTCTTTAAGGTGGACCTTGATGAGCCCGTGTCTATAACAAAAAGTGTTTTCCTCTCCCCTACTGTTAAAATTATTTTAGGTTTCTGTATGGGAGACAACTGGACATATGAGGGAGCTTTTACCTTTGGGGCAGCCCTATTGTGGATTTTGATTCTGCTAACTAATTGGGTACATGATAGGTGGGTTTTTGCACTTTGCCTCTTGTGTTGCAGGTTGGTCTCCTCTATTTGGGCAATCTCATTTCCAATGACCCCCTGTCCATATGGAAAACATTTATCATTCCTTGGCCGCCCTCTTCCTCTACCTTTATATCCTCCTCTTCCCCCATTCCCTTGTTGACCCCTTTCTCTCGGATAAATACTGTGTTGTAATCCCTGAAAGTGTACATTGGAGGGAGATTTGGGTACCTCAAAACATCCAGTTGCATCTTTCTCCATCGCTCACTTTTCAAAACAAGCTGTCTTATCAACAGTGAGATTTCAGGTTTTAATCTTGTCATTAAGGTTTGGATATATATTTAGTGCTCATTTCTGCACTAGTCATATCCATCCCAGCTTCTTACTTCCAAACTGTTCTGAATCTTTTTATAAACACTGTCACAGTCTCCTTCTGTCCTTGTCTACAAGCTACAGCAGTTGCTATAAATTTTCTATTCTTCCATAACCGCTCTATCTCTGTCACTTCCATCTACATTTGGTCCTGAGTCTCCTTCTTAAGCCAGTCATGAGTTGCAGCGGGAGTCCCAGGAGCAACTAGAGTATTTATGCAAGGCACCTTTGTCTAGTCAAACCCTGAGTCCAAGTCATATCCCAAGATTCCATCAATTATTAATCTCATGTCCTGTTGTGAGCACTGTCTACCCCAGGTAGCTCTTTTTAAATAATTTATACAGGCAGTTGAATTATTTTTTGGGGTTAGGACTACTTTATATTATATCATTTAGTTTGGATGTATCCATGGGTTTAATTACTACATAATTTCCCATTATAATATATGGGAGTTGCATTACTGGTCCTACTTTCTGCCCTGATCGTAATGTAATAGGGGAATACACCACTGTGGAGTAAGGCGATGAAGTACACCCTCATCTTTCCTTGGAATTTCTTCTCCTCTTGCTCCCTGTTCCCCTCCCACACCATGCTGGCTATCTGGAAGCTGTTTTTTTACAGCCATGGGAATGCTTCTCTGTCCCCCAAACACAATCTCTTCACCATATTCATATGAAACTTATCTTTTGCACCACCCGTGGAAGTGGACAATTGGACTCCATATTTTCACCCTATGTTGCTAAATTAATAATCCATGGGTCTACACATTATTAATACCAGCAAATTCCCCACTGATTGGGACTATAATGACCTACATACAAAGTATAGAGAGTAAATATCGAAAAACTGTATAAAAGTGTAAATTTTTATTGATAAATAATGATAAAAATGTGCATATATTCAACAATGGGTTGAACGTAGTTGTTCATGCAGCAAAGACATAAACATGTCTAGTACACAAATTTTTCCTTCTTTGGGGATGTCATGCATCTTGTAATAGCGTAATTGCTTCTATGGAAATATAGATAAATTTATTTAAAAAAAATAAATACATGATGAACTATGTGAAGGCGGCTAATCTCATGGCGACCAACATTGCATCTAGTGGCAACCATATATACTTACATAATGGAAGTTATTAGAAGCATGAGGAAGAACAACATATTAACCACTTCCATACAGAGCAGTTACACCCCCTTCCTGCCCAGACCAATTTTCAGCTTTCAGTGCTCTCACACTTTGAATGATAATACAACGCTGTACCCAATTACATTTTCTATCAGTTTTTTCACACAAATAGAGCTTTCTTTTGGTAGTATTTAATCACCACTGGGTTTTTTATTTTTTGCGATATACGTGAAAAAATAGCGAAAATTTAGAAAAAAACACATTATGTTTTAGTTTCTATTATAAAATTTTACAAATAAGTATTTTTTTTTCCCATAAATTTGGGCCAAAATTTATACTTCAACATATCTTTGGTAAAAATAACCCAAATTAGTGGTTATTATTTAGTCTGTGTAAAAGTTATAGAGTCTACAAGCTACGGTGCCAATCATTGAAAATTGATCACACCTGATATACCGACGGCCTATCTCATTTCTTGAGGCCCTGAAATGTCAGGACAGTAAAAATACCAAAGTACCTGTCATCAGAGTACCCGATTACCTGTCACCAGCCCATCAGAGTACCCGGGTACCTGTCACCAGCCCATCAGAATACCCGAGTACCTGTCATCAGAGTACCCAAATACTTGTCATCGGAGTACCCGAATACCTGTCACCAGCCCATCAGAATACCCGAGTACCTGTCACCAGCCCATCAGAGTACCCGAGTACCTGTCATAAGAGTACCTGATGGGCTGGTGACAGGTACTCGGGTACTCCGATGACAGGTACTTAGGTACTCCGATGACAGGTACTCAGGTACTCCGGTGACAGGTACTCAACGTACCCGAGTACCTGTCATCAGAGTACCTGAGTACCTGTCATCAGAATACCCAAGTACCTGTCATCAGAGTACCCGAGTACCTGTCACCAGCCCATCAGAGTACCAGAGTATCTGTCATCAGAGTACCTGAGCTGGTGACAGGTACTCGGGTACTCTGATGGGCTGGTGACAGGTACTTTGATGGGCTAGTGACAGGTACTTTGATGGGCTAGTGACAGGTCCTCTTTATTGGTGGGGCAATCAGTGCGTTTTGGCGTGCACTATGATGGGTAACTAGCTGTTACCATAATCTCCTCCTCACACAGGATCAGTGTGTGAGGAGGAGAACATTGTAACAGCTAGTTACCGTGTTCTCTGTTGACATTCTGTGACCGGCTGTGATTGATACTGTAAAAAAATGCAATAAATACTAAAATGAAAAATAGCATAAACAGCATTCAGCAGCGCTTAATATGTTTGCACATATCATTTATCATAATAGTCCTCATAAATGCCATGCAAATAAAGTCTGAAACATTCCATCCTTCTGATGGTAAAACAAGTTTCACAGTAAACAATGGTACTCCCAGTGCTCTTAATATAGATCCAGCAAACGCCTTCCCACACCACACGTGCTCCCCTTCAGAGTGGGCACTCACCAGATGACCACTGGTCATTCGCATGTAAGCATGGGTTGCTTGTACCCTTGGTAACCATAAGTAGGAACCCTCCTGTTCACTGGGTAATCACTGCAGTCTGGTATTCTCAGAGACCGGACCGTACCAAATGTAAAAACAGGATAGGAGGCACAATAATGTAATACTGCTTTTAAAGTTTATTCCACAACACAGCATACAGAACAACCCCCTAATCCTATCTGCTTACATTCAAGATATAATGACAAGGCAATACGATCACAAAAACCACAACCCAGGCGTTTTGGCCGGCTCACCGCTAGTAACGGACCTTCCTTCAGCCTTCCAGCGGTGAGTTCCGGTTGTCGCTGCAGGTCAAAAGGGCCCTTTTGACCTGCACATGCTTGCAGTAACCAGGCTCAAAGCAACCTGGAATCTCTTCTGCGGCCCTGCAGCGACAGATGGAGTCAATAGGGTTTGCTTTTCTACTGTCCGTTTGAAAGACTGAACTGTCTACTACAATTTTGCTTCTGAGGTGCCCATCAAGGCTGAACTATTGCAACACTGAACAGATGAAAAACTGGACTTGATTTTAAGGATTTCATGCACTATTGTGAGCTTCTCTATTTGCACATCGCTGTACTGAATGACATGGTTTAATCCACCTGGGAGATCCTGGATGAGAGGAGCCATAAGGATCCGGATTATTACTAGGATTTTATCTATACAAGCTTTAAAGTATATATTCTAAGGTGAGCACCCACTCACAAGGGGGTGCACGGTTGCTATTCATTGTGACACCCTGGTCACTCATCACTGGAAGCACTAGCCACCCTTAGTTGGCTGATTCACTATTTTGAACTATATATTTTCAGCACTTTTTTCACGTAGACTTATTACTGGACTTTCTTTGCAATATTTGCACATATATATCTTCTGTACTTTATTTACGCTGTTATATATTTGTACCTTTATCGCATTTGCACTTTATATGTGGAGCATTATTGCACATTTTCTGACCTATATTATTTTTATGTGAATTTATTTTAGGATATAGATATTTATATCCCTTAAGAGGTTTAGATTATTTTATTACTTGCACAGAACTATTTATTTATTTACATTGTTCACACTGGTATGAGAAGTGGAGTGTCTGCAGCAAATCACCTATTTCGTTAATTTTAGAGGTATCTCGCAGGATTCTTTCTTTTTATATATGCTTGTATTTAGTTTTCCTCTCTGGAAGGAGCAAAAGGCAGAAAGAACATAAAAATGAAACTGTTTTGCTGTAAAGAGTGAACTAAATGCTTCACAGTGCCTTCAGCTACAGAGGTAAGTGAGTGATTGTGATAAAGATTATTTGTTGTTTATGTCCATAATCTGGCCCAGTTCTACTTTAAGATGTTCTCGAAATACTATAAAATATTGCTCTTGTTCTTCTGCAAGGCATACTGTTTACTAAGTAACTAAGGTTATGTGAAGATTAGTAAGAAAGCAAGTTTATCAGTCTATGGTTGCATTGCAGTTGACTTTTAGCAGTATCATTATGCCCAACCAAAGTTACAACACATGTAACCTATTGTAAATTTGTGCCAAACACACATGAATCCCAAATGTTCTTTTGCATATTTAATTCAAACTCATCTCTAGAAAAGTCATTAAAACTCCCATCCATCTTGCTCCTATCCACACACATTTAAAAAAAGGAATAGAAAACCTTAACTAAACTCATTTTAAGGAATGTTATTCACTATGGTACCTCTTCCTTAACTGAAGACCAGCAAATGACTTCTGCAGTCTGGGCCCACTGCTAACTGGTCTTGTTGCTGCCTCTTGTTTTGACATTATCATTCTCATGATATGCTGTCACTAAAGCAAATTCCAATTCTGCACAACAGAGGACTCAGGATCCAACGAGTCATGTGACCATGGATTCAGGTAAAGTTTTTGGGCCTTTCAGATTTATTTATTTTTCTTTACAAGGGTGATAAGATGAATAGGGGTACGGCAGGCCCTGGCCAGGCTTCAGCTTTAAATCCCAGCTTTTGCCTAAACATTTACTTTCTATTGGATAGAACAGGTAAGCATAATGTCCTCTGTGATTTTGTTACTGCTGTCTGTTCCCCCTTTTAAAAGAGTTATTTTTGCTTCTTTTCCCCGTGACACAATTTTACTCTCTGTATCACGGATAGGGAAAACTCTCCTCTCTATTTATCCCATGGAACTATATTTGATCGCATACCCAGTTATTAAAAAATGATAAACATAATTAACTTCATCATATTAGGGTGATAAAACAAACAGATTCCTATGATGTTTAACTCTTATGCCTGTTAAATTATCTGCAAAGCCCATCTGTTATAGTAATCCCAGTATTGCCAATTTATTTTCACCACATTTGCAGGAGTGTCAATTTATCTTCAATGATCATATGCACTAATATGTAAAAACTGTAAAGTGAACGCAGTAAAACAAAATCATAGAAAAAAAGTTTTATTAAAGATTAAGAATTTTACAAATGAGAAAATCATAAAAAATTGTACACGTAATAAAAACACATATTAAACAATGACAATTAAAGAAAGTTTGCTCACAATTCCTTCAAAATCCATCATTTTCAGTAGTACAGACCAGACTAAATGATTTTCTGCAAACTGCATCTCCTAAAGAAATTATTGTGCTTTTACCTAAACAACCAGTGTTTCTAACAAGGAACAAAACTGTGCAAATATAATACATTTTAGAAAGGCAAAAAGGCTGATTGTTTATCTCAAAGCTATAGATTTGCAGCTTTTAAACAACTTAGATTTAGTTACATTTAACATTATTACCATAATTAAGAAGACAAAAATACAGAAAATAAAAGCCACTAATTACAGTGCATTCACCAAACATGTTTGTGATTTTAGAATTGTAATTTCCCTTAGCTGTTAATGTACAACATTAATGGATTTATTTTAATGATGTAAACATTTGAACAAACTTGCACATTTTAAAAACAATGTTATTTATTAATTTATTTTAGTTTTAATAATGTGAAATACTATTAAGCATTTCAAACTATTTTGCACTTAAATGAACTTTGCCTGCATTTTTTATTGTAATCAAATGGTCAGTGCACTTACCCCTATATTAACCCAAAGAATCTAGAGACAGGGATGTTAATTTACTAAAGGTAAATAGGTTGTTCATTTTGCAGTGGAATCGGCACTTTACAAGAAAATTTTCCCTAGACTTAGTAAATGCGGTGAAAATTTACTATGTAAAAAAAAAAAAAAAACAATTACGTGCAAAGAAAATAAAATAATCAGTATTTTTGTATGCACTTGATTGGATGATGGAAAGTCGCATAGGTAAGGTAGGTGAAGGAAAATACCCTTTGCAAAGTGAACAGCTCACTACTTTTTAGTAAATTAACCTCAGGATCTGGAGTTCCCAGTTTCACTCACCTAACAAAGCTGTGGGGCAAGGCTCAATTACTAATATATATTCTGTACATAAGTAATTAAACCTATAGTAGGAGGTGTAGCGCTCTATTGGTTAGCTTTGTAGTGACTGCAATTTAGGACAGAGCAGGATTTCCTGAGAGATATGGAAAGCCAGAGAACAATGCAACATATCTGCCTCTTCCCAAAACTGAAGTATAAACCTTTGATTGCCTTGAATATAATAATTTCTAAGTGTCAAATCATTTTCTTAAACTTCTACTTGCTTAATGGAACAAATCAACTTAAGAAAAAAAAGTTACAAACCTATTAAATAATTATCAAAGTTACTCCAGTTATTAACCCCTTAGTTGCCCCAGACCTGTTGTGGACAGGGTATAAAGAATTATGTTTAAAAAGTGTTTATTCAATGTGCACTGAAAAGGTTTATTTGCAAGATATTTGTTCCTTTTCAGTTGAACTATACCCAAACTATGGATACTAAAGCATGTATATATTATTAGCATGCTTTAAAAGAGCTTCAAAACAAGCCCTCACTGACCTCTGTAGATGCTAGCTATCTGAAAAAAGAATTAAACCCAAAATAAAAAAAAATGTATATATTGCAGCTTACCAATCATTAAATATGGTGGCTGCATATGTTTTTTTTTTTTGTAGGCATTTTCCCCCTTTGTTTTTACCTGGTGATCTGGCCAGTAATACAGCTCCTGGAATTACAGTGTCTTCACTCTGCATGAATCAGAACAGGTGGCACAGCAGCATTCTCAGTCTGGGGGAGGGTAGTGTTAAATGTTCTAGCAGATTTAAATTCACTAACAAAATGAAGACAAACTCCAGCTCACACTTTATAATCAGTTACGGCAACATTTTTTTCTTTTTGGGATAAAGGTTATACGTGAATAAATAAAAGTGTTAAATGGTTTGTCTCATCCTTGTAAATTGATCAATCTAGAAGAGCGCTTGTTTTTTTTTGTTAAAAAAAAAACAGACTTATTTACTGTTATTTACTGGATCACCAGAGCCTAAAAAAGAAAACGAATGCAGCCCTCAAATCTAAGAATTGGTAAGCTGCAATACAAGAATGTATGCCTTTGGGTTTGATACTGTGTTAATCATTTTCTCCTAAAGCCAGCACTTTGCAGCCCGCCAGTGATTTTATATAAACAATCAGCAGTTGCTTGTAAGCTGTTAGAAACTGAAATCTGACTTCAGACTCTCTGTAATGATCTTTGAGAATTAATTGCTCCATTTAATAGCTACAGTGGTCAGTTTGTTGTTAAAACTCTGCTAGTAAATAGTATGTAAATAATCCAATATCCATAGTCTGAGCACAAATGTTCTTTAAATAGCAAATCAGTTTATGGCTGCTGGAATTCTAATATTTGTAATTTAACCATATCATCATAACATATGTATCAGTAAACTGTAATTATATAGGTTCTTACTGAATTCAGGATAATTTTTTTAGTAATTTACATTTTTTTCTGTTTCATGACATAAAGGGCATACGTGTACTCCTTTTACCTCCTTCCTTTTGTTTGTGTTATAAATGGCTATAAATGGCACGCTTTGGTAAACCAGAACAAACAACAAAAACACTAAAAATAAAGCTTCAAACTGAGTGCAACACAAACAAACAAATCTTCATTTCATTTTATTTGATAAATTACCACTATTTTCTACTTCTTTTTTACTCATTCCTATAATACTTAAAAACAAGTCCAGTGCAAACAGTATTAAGTCAAGCAATTAGATCGCGTAACACTTAATTTCTTATATGTACCTGTCACATAATTGATGTGTTCTCATTTTTCAGATAATAAATAAAAGAGTATTTAAACACCACAGGCAATATGAAATATTATACTAAAGCTGTTTTTGGCCATTGAAAATTCGGACATATGCATTATAATTATTACTCTTGAATATGATTTATAGAAGTGTTATGACTGTATATTTAGCTATCTTTTTTAACTGTACGCGTATTTTAAATTATATTTTAAATCTTGATGCTTCTGTGACATAATATTAAAATATATGGTACAATATTGGTAAAGATATCAGGTGCTAAAATGCTTACATGGATACATGGGTGTACGGGACTTTATTGATAGATGAATGTTTAAATGAATATTTCATCCTACAGATTTTACATGCAAATAGATCCGTTATGTATATACATGCTGAAAGTATGTTATGCACATTAAAACTGCATGCAGTTCAATGTTAGAACTTATATTAGTACTTGACAGTCTGGCAAAAGGAGAATTTTCTTACATATAAAAAATTCATTGAAAATATAAATAAATATCATGATCCAACCTAACTAAAAAGAGACTTTGGTAAATATTTGAGGGTGATTGGGTGACAGCAATATTGGTCAAGATTAGAAGTGGAGATAATTGCTGGATTCAAGTTACAGATTATTTTACATTCATTCATATTTTTTATTTATCCTAAAACCTATGGAAACAATTATATTATCCGCTCTTTAGCATACTTCTGCTAAATGTTTGCTTTAGACTTGAGCATCAATAATAAAACTCAAAAAATTCAAGAACTATTTCAAATCATGAGAATTCCTTCATAGCAAAACATATTATAAATATTATATGTTCTTATAAATACAACAATGCAAATACATTAAACATTTTAACATTTTCCTCTCTTACCAATTCTGCCAGCTAAAATATTATTGGTTTGCATGGACTTGATCATTGGTGTGGAATAAGAAATGTATTCTGTATTTTGTGAAAAACAATGTACAATTGTGCTGGTGTTAAGAGGATGTCCAAATCAGTAAACAAAATGACTGTGGTTGTCAATACATACGCAGTATAAAAGCCGTAAATAATTGTACAAAATTGAAAAAAAAGTCAACAACAGCTTGTATGAAGCTGCTTTTTACTATGATCATAGATTTTCTGCTTGACACTGAAGGGTTCATTTATTTGCTTTTATAGAATATGTATGAAAATTGCAGGCAGCCATCAGCTCTTCTGTAGCATGAAGCTGGGGACAGTTATAAAATGTACATGTGCAGAAAACGGGGTGGCTTATGAATAAGCTTTAGTAAGAATACACAATTGTTTTGAATATAAAATGGTAAAACATGCTGTATGCAGCTATGTACTGCAGATAATGCAAAAAGCAAAATACAAATTGTAAAAAAGTACACAATTTGCATTAAGTTTTATAAATACCCAGCAGGGTATATTCACTTACCCCTCTGGTGGAAGAGTCAAAATAGACTGAGCAGAAGCACAGAATTTACCACCAGGTCTCTGTGTCCCTTACTACAGCACACATACCCAGACAGTGCTGGGCAGTGATTATATCACTTAACTCTGTGGCCTTATATATGGTACCACTGGGCTCAAATTTATTTTACCAACAACATAAGTACTGTGTATAAGACAGTATAAGAAGTGAGGTGTAGGCAGTTAATGGGGGAGTCATCAGTGCTCTGCTTGGGTTAATGTGTGGCAGTACCTTTTGTAGTGGAGATATAAATAAATCAATATATAATTCTTAAAGAGTATCTTTTTATATATTATATACACTGACTTTTAGGCAGCAGGACTGGATATTTAAAAGTCAAGTATATAGCCAATTAAATAATTTGAAACAGTTATCAGACACAGATTCCATACAGTAGAAAAAAAATAAAAAAAATAAATAAAAAATAAAAAATGAAAGTCATAGAAAGAAAAAAAAAACTTTTACAACAAATATTTGCTGTGATTGTGGCACATTTTAGTGTACTATGCTAAGCGTGGGTTGCAGGGGAACTAATCTGATGAGAAATAAGCAAAAGGGAATGGAATTGCCACTTTGAACATCATACAGTACAGCCTACGGGTTGTGGAGTAATGTTGGCCATACATGGGTAGCTATCTCACGGATTATGGCAAGTGATGAAGAACTCAAATATGATTGAACCTTCTGCCTGACTCAGTCAAAGGAGACAGTGACAGTGTTGTTTTCTTTTCTCTGTAGACAAAGAAATAATCAGCTATCATTTCCAACATGTTAAAATCCCTGCAAAAAACAAACACTTCCAAAGATCAAAAGCACTTTTTAATGTAACTCTACATGGCCTGAATAATGCAAATGATAAATCATTTATATGGGTTGCTTTTTTTTTGTGCTGTGTATTGTCAGCCTGAGCTGAATGCTCAGCTTACCTTTACTTTGGAGACCACATAACTGAACTGTGGATCCCTCTAAGGTCCCCTCTCTCTCTTCACTACAAGTCCCAGCATGCCAGAAGATGGGAGGCAGCAGCAGCAATGTGTTAGATCAGGCCGACTTTTCCATGAAAAGTGCTGGTGTGTGTGTGTACGTGTATATATTGTATATGTGTGTGTGTACGTGTATATACTGTATATGTGTGTGTATGTATATACACTGCATATGTGTGTACGTGTATATACTGTATATGTGTGTGCAAGTGTATGTACTGTATATGTGTTGCAATGTATATGTGTGTGTACGTGTATGTACTTTATGTGTACATAGAGGCTAAAATATGTGTGCGCTGTGTAGAGTCAGTGTGGGGTGGTGCAAAGCATTGATACAAGGCATTACACGGTTTATTTTTTAAAATGTATTTAAATGTCACAAAACAACAATTCATTCAAAGTCTGAGCACTGCTGTGTACTGCAATGTAGTGCAGTGCAGTGCAGTGACATGTGGTGCCTTGCAATGTGCTGTGTAAAAATGCCTACATTTTTATATAGCACACCACGTTTTGATGCAGCATTATGGTGTCGACAGAGTACATCGAAAGCAAATATTTTTTGTATGTGCCCTTGACTTGAGCCTGGGCTGCCTTATGCAGTTCAACTGACATTGTGTGTCATAATGTTTTTTTTTTTTGTTTTATAGTCCTACACAAACTAATTCTGCTCTACCTCAGTTCAGGTAATATATATATATATATATATATATATATATATATATATATAAATACATATATACTGTATATATGTTTATCTTCAGAGATGCCTCGACACCCCTGCTGAAGGGATATGATCCTGAAACGCATCGGGTGTCTTTCAGGTGGGTCTCATCTGACTGGTCGCTGTTGGACCATGCTTGGATGCTACTCTATATTACATAGTATTTTTCATGTTATACAACTGATTGCGGTCATAGCATGATAACAGCCTTTAATGATTTTAAATAATGTATTCAATAACATCTGTATCAAGGTTTTAAAACTTTACTACTTTTTGACTTCTGAAGGTTTGTAGGCCTAGAAAGTCCCTCAGTGGGGTACCTTTTTCCCTTTTCTGCAGATTTTACGATGTTGGCCTAATCTTTCACTGACCTGACCAATATCTATTTTAGTTCAGGAAATAGGGTTTGTCTAGCAAAAAGCTCACCCTGTTCAGGCTTCCTACCCACAAGGCAGATTTTTGCTTTTTAAAACGACAGTAATTTAGGTGTATTTTATTTCTACTTTTTTCAGAGTTTGTAAACTGATTTTTTTTTACTATTTATATATCTATTAGGTGAACAGACTCCAACATATAACCCCATTGTGTTTTAGGCCTCATGCACACAGAGTTTGTTTTCCTCCTTTGAATTCCAAAACTTCTGTCAGGAGAAAAGCTGCTTAAAAAATGCACCCAAAGCCGTGTATTGCACACACGTTTAGGTGCCTCGAGCATTTGAGTTTGAGATTTTAACACTCAAAACAAGCTTAAACACGTCTAGCATTTAGATACGTTTATGTGTGTCAAGCGTTTTTTTTCTCTGTTCAAAAGCTCCTCTCCTGAGCACACTGTTAGGTTTTTTTTAGCCTGTAAACAATCTTTTTCTAATACGACGATAAACATATATGTATGCATGGATACATAGGTTAACACAGATGCGCTTTCACACGCTGAAAAAAAATCACTAAATGCCTGTAAAAGAGGCCTTTTTTAAAACCCTGTGTGCATGAGACCTTTTATCTAATGTAGTTAACCTAACCCTATTTCACCCCATGCGTTATATAATAGATAATAACACATTTTGTATCCTGATGGTCATAGTGTGTCATGTCACCAATTTCCCTCCTTCTTAGGCTAGCCATACACATTTAGATTATTCTTGAACAGCCCATGGATGCAGTCACTGGTCAGCTAAAAATTTTCCACCGTGTTCTGTTAATTTTTAAATTAGCAGGGCCACCCACAGCTCAAATTTTGGCCTATTCAGAAAGAATCAGCTGAAATGTGTAGCAAGCTTTAGCACTAGATGTTATGATCTAACTGTGTATGAAGTATTTTGAGACTGGAGCTCCAGAGATTACAAACCACGCGATGGCCAAATAGCAGCACTAGCAACTCTGCTATATGTTTTATCATAATGTGATCCACTGTGGATTAGTACAATTCCAATTTACTCTAAAAAATATATTATATTTATGACAAAAATTGTGTTCTAACAACCTAAGCTCCAATGTGTCTCCTCAGGTTATGGCAGTACAAGAATAACATCTTAGCAACAAAGCATGTTTCACTAGGGAAAATATAGGGGAAGACAGCAGAGCCTCCACTCTTTTATCAGATATTCCTGTGTCCAACCTTGTTCTGCCAAGGTAAGGGAATTTTACGTTATCATGTTGTTTTTCCCCTGTAATGGTATGCGAGTATCTGCACTACTCGTGATAGGGAAAATCACGGTGTGTTGTCCAAGAAACAGCTTGAGCACACACTGAGCTCTATACCACTGTTTGCTTGCAAAACATAATTTGTTGTAACCACTTGCCGACCAGCCGGCGGCACATATATGTATATGTGCTCTTCAGCTCTTGCTTTCTAGATACTGCATATAAACATCTTCAGGCTAGAGACAATTGTTCTTTGAGGTGTACTTCAACCATTTAAACACATATCATATCATAGTTGTGCTATAAGTGTCAGTGTTGCTGATTTACTAAAAGAGTAGAGTATCTTCACTTTGCAAGGGAATTTTCAGCTAGTAAGTGTGGTGAAAACACATATGACAAAGAATACCCAATCACTGGCAAGAAAAGTGCAAATAAACCCAAAAAAACAAGAAATTGTATTTTTTCTTGCACATGATCAGATGACAAAGCCAGCACTGCTTAAACGAATTCAGTAATCCAGGTGAAAATTCACTTTGCAAGGGAATTTTCACCTGAACAGTGAATATGCTTTGCTCCTTTAGTAAAACGTAAAACAGTGGGAACAGATGACTGTCACAAATTATGAATGTGCTTTAAATGAACACTTACTTACTGGAGTCAGAAAGTGGTAAAAACAAAGCCTCTATAATGACATAGAAGCAGTTTTAGAGGTTTGGAAGTTCCTAACTTGCTCTGAGGTTTAAGGCTGACCTGGTATGCCTGGCTTCCACAAGACATGCATATTTTAGTAAATGACAACTTACCTAATTTACCAATCTTTACCTCCTGCCTAAGGCACTCTATTTTCAGCGAATGTGAATGTGATTTTCAAATTACATTGAACTCAACTGAAAATATTTGTCACTTTTTTGACAATAAAGATACATATCCTAGTGTGTTAGCTTTGTGAATTGAACCTTGTTGTCATTGCATGCAGTAAAATTTACACAAAATAAAGAATAAATGCACAGAAACATTGCACCATGCCCCATCTCCCTACTCACTCTAATTGAAAGTACTAAGGGGAGAGTACTAATGGCCCGTACACACAATCCGAAAATTGGACAAAAAATACTGCTTTCGAAGGGATCGTACGATAATCTGATCGTTAGTACAGAGCTTTAGAGAGCAAATCACGACAGTTTATCTGATGCTATCCAATCGGAGAAGCACAAAACTTTTGATTTTTTTTCTTGTACGATACTAGATCATACGATTTTCGTTAATCAGTACAGTTGTCATTTGAAAATACAATACAAACACACTACAACACATTACATCACTTCCGATTTTTTAATCTGTCATACAAGGATTTTCGTAAATTTAGTAAACTCTCTATTTTCAATATGTGACTAGCATGCAAAGAAAAACTGATGATCTGTCATCCGATTTTTGGATCGTGTGTACGGGCCATAAGACTGCAACAGCCAGAATCTGATGCAGCTGTGCATGGCAAACAATTAGCTTCTATCTTGCATTTATTAAAGCTTAACTAAATAAGCTGAATTTAGAAACAGATTGGTTACTATCTAGATTCTATCTGCTCCAGTTTAGTAAATTCCAACCACAGTATATTGCTTTAAATATAGTTGGATATATTTCTAAAAGAACAAGTTATAAAGAGTCATCTAGATTCCTAAAATGCATAATGCTGATCCACCGACTGTTTCTAGGGGTCAGGAAGGAGTAACAAAAAATATAAATGGGATCACATTTTATAAGGCTCTTTGCTTTCCTCTCGCTCAGTTAGGTTTTTTTAGGGCGACTTTTTAATTTGCTCTTTGAGACTGAATTCTGTGGACAGACAGGTCTTTCTTCAACCTTACCATTTATTTTCACTACAAAGATTCTTTAAATCTCCTTCACTGTGTTAATGGCCATCAAACATTTTTTTTTAAAAAGCTGCATTAATTCCCTGTATCTACCAGCCCACTGTGACATACTACGAATTTGTGAACATCATTGCTGTACAGATGCCTGATCATGAAACATCACACTTTTTTAACAAGTGCTGCCTATAAAACCTATTTTAATTTATCATTAAAACTGTTGTTTGGCACATGAGTAAATGTGTCTAAGGGTCCTTTCACACGGTCGCTCCGCTGCTTTCCGTGTGTCCGCAAATCATCCTATTTTTTTGCGGATGATTTGCGGACATCAATGTAAGTGAATGGCACTGCGGGTGTCAGCGGAATACCATCCGCTGACACCCGATTTTCCTCCTGTCAGTTCTGTTCCGTTTTTATGAACGGAACAGAACCCTATTTTTCCTTCCGTGTAAAAAACGGAAAGGAAGGAAAATCGGATGTCAGCGGTGTCATCCGCTGACATCCGCAGTGCCATAGACATACATTATGTCCGCATATCATCCGCAAACGGATGGGATGATATGCGGGCACACGGAGCGGATGACAGAAATGTCATCCGCTCCATGGGAAAAAAAAAAAAAAAAGGCCCGCAGCGGACCTTTCACACGGAGCGGCCGTGTGAAAGGAGCCTTACTGTATATGAATGCATATTTTCTTCTCAAATGTGTCTGTGTTATTGTAAAAGATTAAAAATAAAAAACAATATTTGTATGTTTTAGGTGTGTGTTTGCTTTAGGCCCCTTTCACACTTGTACCACTCCAAAATTGCGCCGAGTTTTGCACGCAACTTTGATGCAACTTGGATACAACTTTGGCTTTGACCAGTTTTAACGGACAACTGTTGCACAAAAGTTGAATTGTATAACATTCAGATATGACTTTCATGCAACTTCTGAGGGTTAACATTGAAGTTGCATGAAAGTCGGACCAAAGTAGTGCATGAACTACTTTGAATTAGCTGCTACTTTAAATTGCGCATATATGAATGGGTATCATGGGGAATGACATGTTGTGCAACTCTGATGTCCAAAGTTGCATGACGAGTTGCACAAGTGTGAAAGGAGCCTTACTATATTCAGTACAGTTTGTACAATTTTATAGTCAAATTCAGGAATTTTCTTTGCCTTTACATACATGGTCAGATAGTGACAGGTAATGCCATAGATTTATGTACCTAATGTGAGAATTTGGAAACTGCCAGGTTATTAAATAGTGAATTAGGGTTAGATAAGCATAAGGGCAGGATCAAAGAGAAGACAGGCAAGATGCTCTGCCAATCAAAAACAAAGATAGCATATGACTTAAGCTTTGTCTGTGAATTTTCCGTTTTTTTTTCATATTGCCTTCAGATTATACATTTACTATAGTCTGGGTAGAGTAAAAAAAAAGAGGGGGGGGGGGGTGTTTAGGGGAAAACCCTTATGCTTTTTTTAGGTACTGCTGTGAGAAGCTGGAAAACGGATGAATATTTAAAAATGAAAAGTAAAAATGAAAATAAAAAGTAAACATACATACATTAAACTGCCTTCTGAGAATATAACAGACATAACATACTGTACATAATACATTACAATCTATCACACTTCAACATCTCTTAAACCACACTTACACATATGAAAAAACATACAGCCTAAAAAACAAACCAAATATATATTTTCCAGCAGCATAGTTTTGCAATACTGAATGTACAACATATGTATTGATATAAAAGAAAAACAAAAATGTATACAAATTCACCAAAATCTTTGGTACCAAAATTAAGGGCACCTATGTTAAGACAGAAAATCTTCTCCAAACACACTTAACTTATAAATGCCTTTTTTTACAGCGACAATATGGCTGTTTTGAGGCTCAGACTTTACTAATGACTTAAAAAAGGCTTCAAGCTGTTTTGAAAGCATAACTGTCTACTTTTCAGTACATTCAGTACATTTTTTGTTTGTGAGTGAACCACTGCATTATGTAATACTAAAACATGAAAAAAATAACTGGACCATTCTGCTGAGCATATAGTTAAAGTGGATCATTCACCCAGACATCTGAGAGGCAATTATTTTGTCCTGGAAACCAGAATTCAGCCAATCAGTGCATTTGAGACTGCAACATCAAGACAAAGTCTCATGTTTCGAAGCATGGAGAAGTTTGAATGTCACTTCTACTCTACAATAACTGCTCACCAGAAGCTTCAATAAACCTGTAGTATCCATTAAAGTGTTTAGTATTGGACACAACAGGGTATTCCAGAAGTCGTCTTTCTTTTAAGCGTGATCAAGACAAAGTCTAGTATTCAGAAGCCTAAATGTGGGCACTAGCGAAAGGAAGACTGTTGAATACTTCTGCTCTTCCTATCCTAACAAACAAAATCATGCCAGTAGTATCAATTAATGAGTTTAATATTGGACACAATAGGGTATCCAAGAAGTCACCCAGCATATGAGGCTCTATCACAGCTGTGACCACTTGCCTTAGTTTGGCTAGAGTTGGGAAGAATTAGAACCCCTGTCTGTGCCCCTGGGTGTCTTGATGGGTATTGCCAATGAAACAGAAAATTATGGAAAATTCCAAATTGTTCCCAAAGCAGGAATAGAAGGATAATTTTTCAAAGGGGACACCATTTTGGGGACAACTGTCTAACAGGTGGATTTCCCTCACTTTGTGGAAATTTTCTTTTCCCTTTCTCTTCCATCTCCATGACAGAAAGTGAAGGTAAATCTCCCCAACAGGATAAAGAAAGCAGAAAATGATTTGATAAGGTTTTATCCCTTTCTTATGCTATCCAAAACTAAAAAAAAATAGGTTTGGGTAAACATAGGCTTAGACTAAATACTGTAAATTGGTAGTCCTTCACCAACTGGGAACTAATAGATTAGAAAAATCACTAAGGGCTATCAGATTATAGTTGCAACCCATAGTGTATTTATGAAACATGCAAAGTTGTGTGCACAATTACTGCTTGCTGCCACATTTATGTATAGCAAATCATCCAAACGCATAAACCAAATATGTTGTTGGTTGTGTCCCTCTCATTTTCAAATTTTATTTTATTTTGCTTCTATAAGTCCTGCTTTTAATACCTGCTATGAGAATCCACAAACACTTTCTTTCATACAGTGAAAATGCTTCCTAAGTTCAACTTTTGCGCTGTCACCCTTTCCTGTGCACTGCAAGTTTGACTGCAAGTAGTACACAGTGCTACTAAAGACATCTCCTGCCATAGTTGCAACAGTGAAACTGTGATGTTCAGCTGCTGCTGAAGTGTTTTTACAAATAATCTACAGATCTGCAAAGCACAGGGAAAGCACACGTGAACAAATTAAATGGCAAAATAGGTTATTATGTGACTTTAACTCTACTCTGTCTAAGTGACAAAAAACTGACTATGCACTTTTAATGTTTACTGAAATCCAATCCCCAGACAGAAGAGCTCCAAGTTTGAATTACCAACTTTCATTAAAACCCATTCCTCCTAAAACAGTGATGTTGCTAGTCTCTGTAGTATTGATAGGATGAACGTTGTTTATTTCAAGATAATGGTACCATGCATTGTGTAGGTGATGATTCCACTTTAAAAAAAGTTCAGCCAAGTTCTTTACAGAAGGCAAACACAACATTCATAGTTGTCATTTTTAACTCCTTTTCTTCAGTGACACATGGCCTGACTCAAATTACTACCAACTTACTTGAAACATAAGTTCAGAACACTATATATACTGGCAGTAAAATGTGATTGAGTGTATTAACCCTCAAAGCCATGCTAAGGTCTATATTAAACCAATCTATTTGTCTATTCTAGTTCATAGCATTCATATCTGTTTCTAATCTACAAAAAATGTTTAGAAAAATTACAAATTCATAATACAAGGGCAATCAAAAGGATGGGACCAATAGCATCACGTTAAGCCACGTGAACACAAATTTTCCAAATGTGAATGTAAACTAGGTGCCAGTAGTTTTTCAAACGCCACTGTGCATCACTCAGATCTGGTCAGTTCTTTCTGGGATCCATTACATGTGTAGGGGATTCATCTCTTTAAATCCATGGTGATTGCATTTGTCTTGTAAACATGAGTTGAACATTCATGTTTTCTATTAAAATGTGGCACTTACTTCATTCAAACGTCCTATAGTAGCTTAGTTTATAGCACCTGGCGCCCAACTGATCATCTAGTAACAGTAATCCAGCTTCAAGCGTGGGTTTTAAGGAGTAACACTATTTTATATCCTTTAAAAAGAGCACAGCTCCAAAATATCCTAAAAATATCTCAAGTGAGATTATGTAACTTGTTACATTTCAGAAACTGTTATTGCTGTTCACACTTTCCAGTTGTCAGTTTCAATGCTCCTTTATTATGTAATAAATTCAGTGTCTTGAATTCCAGTGGCATCCTATGAGGGCCAGCGTTAGAAAAATATTTATATTTCAGCTCATCGTAATAATGATATTTTACGATATTTCCATAAATATCCTTGGGGAAGGGCCAGAATCCATACAGATGAATTTCATCACAAAACCGCGTTGCCAGGGTATACATCAGAAGGCCGGTGCTTGGTCTCTTGATTTGTACTTTGTTTGTTAGCCAGTACCTGGAAAGGGAAAAATAAATTTGTTTTGAATACAGATGCTTAATTAACCGCAATTGCAACCTTCTTTATAATCTTTGTAATTGTTCTGGGGTCTAGCTGTTTCTGTGTATTATAGTTGGAATGATCTGATAGAGAATAGGTGCACCTGTATTATCTAAATAAAAATTGTTGTTGTTCCTAGCTGTCAGAGTCTAAACCAGCAGCATGCAATCCTAAGATACATTGAAATCTATATCAAAGTATGCAGAAAACAGAAAAAGGAGTTCATGAGGAAAGAAAAACAAAAAAACAATGTGGACTGCTTTTTCTGGTGTTAAAATAAAATAAGGAGTCCTAAGTCCTCACTGCCCTACCGTACCTTTCCATCCTATTTGTATAAGAGTCTTTTTTTAAACTTTAGGGGACCCCACTTGTCTTTTTTTTTTTTTTTTAATGAGGTTCCCCAAAAACAGTTATCCAGAATTTTGAATGGTCTTAAAAAATGAGCATGCAACCATCCTTCCCCTTAACGATACCAGGCTACACTGAGAGAGTACTTCCAAGGATGAGCAGCAAAGCCTCCCTGCACCATGCAAGGCACCTTGTCCTTATCAACATGGGGCCTCATTCTCACATCCTGTCCCCCAAAAGGCCCCCTCAGGTGAATGAGTAGGGTTTCAGAATAGGTACTTATTTACTAGTTACATATTCACAAAAAATGTAAATATGAAATAAAAACAGCCAACCCTGAAAAAATTCTTCTATTGGAAAAGAAAAGTCCCCTCATTCACGTTGTCTGGGGATATAGATTCATGTCAATTACAATGGCCAGCTGCACTTTACAATATTTGCTTGCTGCTAATAAGAAAATGACAGATCCCAGCTTCTGTATTGGCTATATTGACCATATTTAATCAACACTATTACCCAGGATCTCTGCTGCCTTGTTTACATACAGAAACTAGCAGGCATCTGCCATTTATAAGTGGTAGTGCTACTGCTTCTAAATAACAGTTCCCAGCAGCTGTTTGTAAAGACAAAATGTCCTCTTTTTAACTCCTTGGAGTGGAGTACGCTTTAATCAGTAATGGATCTGTAAACAGATCCCCTGTTGATTGGAGCAGAACAGGATTGATGTCAGTGTTTTGACATCCATGCCGGTTCAGTTTCTTCCCAGCTGACACTGGCAGACCCCGTCAGCTCTGTGGGCAGCAAGGTGTAAACAGACTCCATTGTCCGTTCACATCAGGCTACTGAGAACCAGTCCACAAAAATGGAAAAATAAGGTGAGAGTTCTGGGAGCACAGAGGTGTCACAAGGAGGTGGAAGCACGCCTCCTTTTTTAACTCCTTTCACATGAAGTGGAGTATGCTTTATTCAGTAATGGATCTGTGAGCAGATCCCCTGCTGATTGGAGCAGAACAGGATGGATGTCAGTGTTTTGACCTCCATGCCTGTTCAGTTTCTGCCCAGCTGACACTGGCAGACCCCACCAGCTATGTGGGCGGCCAGGTGTAAACAGACTCCATTGTCCGTTCACATCAGCCTACCACGAACCAGTCCACAAAAATGGAAAATAATTCAGTGCTTTTCCATTTATTTTCCAGACTAGGACAAACTCGGGGGTAAGGGGGAGTAAATGAACACATGTCCATTTACATTCACCTCCCAATAGGGGTCCATAGACCTTCAGATCATATCTGCCAGAAAACAGGCAGACTTGATTGGAATGCCCGTGTGAAAGGGGATGACATCTTGTGACGTGATGTACCGTGTAGGGCATCCCAGACCAGAAGTGATGTTGGAGACCTATATGAAACTTGTGTTGGGATACGCAAAGGAATTTTTAACAGTTATTGAATGTAAGAGTCTCTCTTCTTTAATAAATTCATGTATTGTTACTACTACACTTGGGAGATCACTTTGCTTCATCCTAAACATACGGATAGGTGCAGTGGACGGAGCCTTAAAAGGACCATCATTACGGATCACCTAGACACATTGGTCAGATCTGGAACTAGGCTTGGATCCATGGAACATTGCCCTGAGTATGGAATAGTAATCAAAAGGCGTATTTGATTACTCATTAAGGTGAGAGTTCTGGGAGCACAGAGGTGTCACAAGGAGGTGGAAGCACACCAGTGGTTTTCAAATGTTGACATATGAAGTTTTTTTCTTGAAGCAAGTGATTCATATATTAAATCACCGTTGAATAATCACATACTATAATGCAATAGGACATAGACTGCACTATTGTTGTGCACTTTATTTGTGATTCATTTTAATTAGTCAATAAATATCATAGGTTATGTACTGTTTAGATTTTGTTGATGCACAAATTTTACTGATAGAGTTTGCGCAACACCATTCCTAAAAAGTGGAACTTCCATTTTAAGGCCTTTTTGTAGCTGCTGACTTTAAATAAACACAAAAAACAGTGGAACTCCGCTTTAAAGAGATTTCTCAAAAGCTTTCCCTGATAAACTTGCATCTGTATCTGAAGACGTTTGTACATCAGGTTAGCAAAGTGAGTTGGGAAAACATTAGGCAGAGCAGATTTTTATTGACCACCTCTAGTCAGGAGACTTTGCTTTGGTTAAGAGGAGACAACTATTATTCTGTATATAATGTTAAAGTAAGCACAGCATGTATATATCTTACAAATGGATGCATCCACATATTTAAAACACATTGTCAATTTCCCAATAAAATAGTCACATACTGTATATGTCTAAAAAAAATTCCACTATGACACATTTGAGCATAAACATTAACCATGACTATACAAATTAGGCAACATATTTAATAAACAACACCTATAGGTGTACACACAGATATGCATGACCTAGCCAAACGTAAACTTTTTAGTTGTGGTTCAGTATGGCACCATATGCATATTATGCTATTATTTTCAGAGTCAAAGCAGCAATGCTGGACTGGCAGATGATGGCTGCATGCGGTCTGTTCATTACTGTTGTTATACTTGAAACTGCTAATATTGTCTGGACAGAAAAAAGATGAAGATCCGCAGTGCTGGTTGTTAACGGCTTTCATATTATTGTGTAATTGCATAACAGTAAAAATGTAGTACATCTTTTTATTTTTCATCAAGTTGTCCAGGTAGTCAACATTTCCATGTAACACTCAAATAACCTGATATAATCAAAAGAAGCCTTTTACATTTGTACCAACATATTTTGACATGCAGAAGCATCTTGTAAGTCAATATGTTCTAATTAAAATAGAGAAGTGTAGCACTGTTTACTAAAAATCACACCAAAGTGAATATAAAGTCTATTCTCAGTCCACATATAGTGATAGATGAGATGAAATCAAGATGTGACCCAAAGAGAGATATCCGCCACCTCCAAAGGAAGCGCACACAGCCTCTTACCAAATTTAGTTGACCACCCAATTACAGATGGTCAAAACACACGATAATACCCTGGATGCAGCTCACAGGGAATCCAATCCTCCAGCTAGTAGCCTTAGCTCAAAGCCCTTCCAGACTGAGGTGGTCAGATGGTACAAAACAGTGATCTCCCAAAGGGTGTATCTAATGATGTAGAAGGAGTATTAGGATGGGTCGTATTCTTAGTCACCTTCTCTATAGAGTAATGTAGCCCGTTAAACCTGACTCTCTGGGTCTTCTATGAAAAATTGTGCCACAGAATAAGTGAAAACAGTAATGGGGATTAAGTCGTTTTTTACACTTTATTGGTAATAGTTACCTGTCTTTCTTATGCTTCAGAGTATGACTTCAACCATAGATAGATGATGGTTCCCTATCACTCCTCCCTTGCAGCCCTCTTTTTCTTTGGGGGTTATGACAAATTGCCCTTCTCCAAACTGGATATTGTGCTAAACCAGAGTAGAGGAAGAGGAGACCGAACGGGAGGAGACAGACCGAGGCCCCCAGGGAAAGCCTCTGGTTTAGCACAATATTCAGTTTGGAGAAGGACCATTTGTCATAACCCCCCCCCCCCTTCCCAAATAAAGAGAGCTACAAGAGAGGAGTGATAAGGAAACATCATCTTTTTATGAATGAACTCATCCGCTGAGACACAAGAAAGACAGGTAACTATCACCAATAAAGTGTAAAAAAAAAACGGCCTCATTACTGCTTTCGTCTATTCTGTGGCAGAACCTTTTCACAGAAGACCCAGAGAGTCAGGTTTAACGAGCTGCATTACTCTACAGAGAAGGTGACTAAAAATAAGACCCGTCCTAATCCTCCTTCTAGATCATTATAGATACACCCTTTGGGAGATCACTGTTCTGTACTGTCTAACTATCCTAGTCTGGAGGAACTTTGAGCTGAGGTTACTAGCTGAAGGATTGGATTTCCTGTGAGCTGTATCCGGGGTATTATTGGGTGTTTTGACCATCTGTAATTGGGAGGTCAACTGCATTTGGTAAGACAGTGGTGATTGGCCCTGTGCTGATCACATGCACTCTCTCCCCAAGAAAAAAAAAAACCTCTCTAGCAATACACATCAAACTGGCCATGTGTAGCCTGACACCAAAGACTCTGTGTTATTAGGAGATTATCAGAGCACAGTGAAAGGAGGGGAGGATCAGAAAAGACAGGATCAAACCGCCTTTTTACACAATGGGGAGTATTAACCAATTAGGTTCCACAGTGAAAATAACAGGCATGCTTTACTGCATATACAGACAGTTAAATTGTGGATTTAATAACACTTTAATTGAATGTTGTGTCTTTCTTTTCAGTGTCATCGTTAGACTTTATTCCTTTATACCATTCATTGATCCTTTAAGCCTACTACACATGGGTCGAGTGTCAGACGGCATCGGCCAGTTCAAAAGGAACCGGCGGCCATTCAGCCCGTGTGAAGTGCAGTTGGTCTGACAGAAGCCGGCCATTCTGCCAGCTTCTATTGAAAGGGATGGCTGAAAAAGGGCTGCCAATCCTTTCCCGATCAGTGGTCCCAGCCAATGGCTAGGAGCGCTGACCGGAGTAATCAGGCGGGGGGGGGGGGACGTCCCCCTGTCAGAACACAATAGCACAGCAGGGGAGATCGTTGTACTAACATCACATTGTTAGTACAACGGGTCCAACCCACTAGGTTGAACAAACAAAACAAAATTAGCAGTGGTGTATGAGGCTTTACCCTTCTCTCTGATAACTGATCTCTCCTCAAAAAACACCTAAAAATACCTTAGAGTGAGGGTTTGTATAGATAGGCACACTTTCAGGTCCATTCAACCTGCTATTCAGATTATTTTAGGTTGATTCGTCAAGGTTCCATCTGAGTTCCTTTAGGCCCTGTTCACATCTGTTTTACTTTAAATGTGATGCATTGAAAAAAATTCTACTTGCGGCATATCTTTGTTGCACTTTCATCAAAACACACATTATACAGATTTCAATAACGCATCTTAAACACATGTAAAACTCACCTAAAGCGCACTGCACAGATGTGAATTAAACCCTTAAAGATGCCTCTGACCACCTTCAGATCTGCATCTAAGATGCATTTAACTGTTTTTGGAATGTTTTTTTGGAACCACCAGTTTGCACATGAGCTGTAACATGGTGATCTCCCCAAGTGCTTATGATGACCCTTTTGCTTTGTTATGGTAAAGGGGTTGTAAAGTCAGAAGGTTTTTTACCTTAATTTATTCTATGCATTAAAATAAAAAGCCTTCTGTGTGCAGTACCCCCCCCCCCCCCTCATACTTACCTGAGCCCCCTCCTCTATCCAACAATGTCCACGAGACCCTTGGTCATCCAGGACTCTCCCTCCTGATTGGCTGAGACACAGCAGCGGCACCATTGGCTCCCACTGCTGTCAATCAAATTTAGCCAATAAGAAGAGAGAGGGGGTGGGGCCGAACCACAGCTCTGTGCCTTACTGGTCACACAGAGCTGCAGCTCGGCTTGGGAGCCCCCATAGCAAGCTGCTTGCTGTGGTGGCATGCAACAGGAGGGAGGGGCCAGGAGCAGTGAAGAGGAACCCAAGAAGAGGAGGATCTGGGCCACTCTGTGCAAATCCACTGCACAGAGCAGGTAAGTATAATATGTTTGTTTTTTTGTTTTTTAAACAAGACTTTACAATTACTTTAAACCACAGATGTGGAAAAAAATTGCTTTTGACATTTCTTCTGATCTGCATGCTTGTTCTATGTCAGTACAACAGAAACTATTAAACCAGAATTAAACCACCCAACTTAACGGTTTACCAAAAGAAAACTCAAGTTAGAAATGTTCAATAAAGGTTATTAAATCTTTATTCAGACATGCCAATGTTGTGTTCTGCAGTGTTCTTATTTAGATTCTGCCTACTAGTGAATTTATAGTGTTTGCTACATTCAGGGCAAGCCTCTGGTGATACCCCTGGTGATACGTTTTACAGTTGCCTCAGGTCAGCAATCAACTGCAGCACCCTGACAAATGCAGATCTAAATAGGTGCTAAGATGAGGTTGTCTCATACATGAAAAAGTTTCTGAGATGAACAAATAAATCTTTAATTTTTTTAACATCCAAGAGAATCTAGCAGAAACTGCAAAGGATATAAGCACGAGAGTATAGATTTGCCTAAAGTTTTACTAAACCCAGGACCCTGCATTCACTATATCTGGTCTCCCACAGTACAAAGTACATGGAAATGAAATTATTTTAGTAAATATAAACTGCTAAATACCTTTTCTCATCAGCAGTACATAGCAGTCTTGTGATTTCTATCAGTGTCCGGCTGACCACTAGTTAAAGCTTGTAGGAGGAGTTTTCATTCTTCTCTCACTGTCCTATGAGGCTGTAGGGCCCTTGACCTTGATTACCCAATACGTTTTCTTAGTATCTGTGCACAAACATAAGTTACCCTGCCTGTTTACCATGCCCAGCTTCAGGTCCCCAGCGTTGCTTTCCTTCAAACTTCTGGGTAATAGAGTGTGCTCCCTGTACCTTTCACAGGCACAGTACAGCATTGATGGTGCAGGGTCCAGGCTGTCAGCAGCAGGAGGTAGGAGCCGGGGTGCCGGGGTTGCAATGAGCATCTGTGGATGTAAAGTGTGGATTAAAAGTGTCATTTAGCTATTTTTTTTGAGGAAAGGGATATCTAGTGTAGTTAGAGTGCTCCTTTACACTTAAGTTAGCTTCAAAAATTTAGTTTCTGTAGGGAAAGTGTTAAGTGTAAGGGGACCGTAGTGTAGTGTAGGGTTAACTGGCAGTGACTGCTATGGCAGGGTGACAAAACCCTTCCATAGCAGGGTGACCGCTATAGAGAAATGATCATTTCTCTGAATTGCTTCGGCACACCCATATGGCTTCTCACCAGCCAAGCATTTTTTATGCTGCAGGGGCTGCCACTGCCAGTGCTTTTTTGAGGACATGTTTGATGTCAGACATGACATCTGAACATGTGTATAGGGGGTATATATACACATATATGTGTATATATACCCCTAGACATACATAGGTGTGATAGTAGCAGAAATAAATGCTTGCGCTAATGAAATCATTTACAGTAATATATTTCTGCTACTATCACACCTATATATGTCTAGGGGTATATATTCAGACATATATGTGTATATATACCCCCTATACACATGTTCAGATGTTTTGCCTGCCTCAAAAGAACCCCAAAAAATGCCAAAAAAACGCTAGTGTCAAAAAAAAAATGCCCAGGTGTGTTTTTGCTGGCATTTTTTGGGGGGTTTTGGAGGCAGGCAAAACATCTGAACTTGTGTATAGTGGTGTATATACACACATCCATATATTTATATACACACCTAGACATATATAGGTGTGATAGTAGCAGAAATATATGCTTGCTCTAATGAAATCATTTACAGTAATATATTTCTGCTACTATCACACCTATATATGTCTAGGTGTGTATATAAATATATGTATGTGTGTATATATACCACTATACACAAGTTCAGATGTTTTGCCTGCCTCAAAAGAACCCCAAAAAATGCCAAAAAAACGCTAGCGTCAAAAAAAAAAAAATGCCCAGGTGTGTTTTTGCTGGCATTTTTGGGGGTTTTTTGGAGGCAGGCAAAACATCAGAACTTGTGCACAGTACCACTATACACAAGTTCAGATGTTTTTCCTGACTGCAAAGAACCCAAAAAAATGCCTTCTATTAAACCGGCAAGGTGTGAAAACCGAGAAGCCATATTGGTGAAGATCTGAAAGTTTTCTAATACAAACGATCTTTTTTTTATGGTTCTGGACAGGCTACAGAGCTGAAACTTCACATGTACACTTTTTAGACCCCCCCCCCAGATCTGAAATCCAAAGTAAAAATCAAAAAATCTCTTTTTTTTTAATTTTTTTCAATAATTGGCTTTTTTATCAAAAATGAAAATTTTTAAGAACTTTTTTTGTGTGATTTTTTTGTGTGAAAATGTTCAGCAGGGAATGACGTGCCTGCACCGGAAGTGACGAGTGACTCCGATGCAGGCGCATTGACTTCTGGGATTGATGACGCTCATCTCCTAGGAGTCAAGGCAAGGAGGAAGTGACGTTGTGGGCTGCGGCCGCAGAGGGAGGAAGAGGAAGGAAGGTAAGTATATTTTCATTAAAAACAAGGTAAGTGAAACAAAAAAAAATTTTTAATTATCCAATTCTTTTTCAGGTTCATCTAAGCTAGTGGATGGTGCAAAGATAGTTTTTAGGGTGGAACTCTGCTTTAATTTCAGGAGGCAAGTCAGGAAAGGAATTACAGCTTGCAGATAGCAAGGCAACATGGGATATGTAGTCCAGAGGAATGAAAACTTAGGAACTTGCAACATGAAAAGAGATTTTTCAAGTAAGCTTATATTGGATTGTCAAAAATAATTATTGTTTGTACTACTGTTACAATGCTGATGTTATAGCATAATGTGACTGTAGATTTCCATTCAAAAGTGAAGTTCGACTTTAAATTCCAATTCTCACTGCACTTAAGCAGCGAAATCACTGAGAATAGCCCACACTTTTTACTGGTTACATTCACTGCCCCTTATGTCCTGGAAATTATATCTTTTTGCATAAGGGAAAGTAATTTGCCAAACAATTTTAAGAAAATTACACTGATTAATAATGTTAACAATTTTAAGCCAAATATATGCATCAGGATTACCGGCGTTATCTTTACTAACACACATAATATTCAGGACAAACCTGAAGGCACTCTTGCTTCTACATCTTCCCAGGAATTTAAATTACTGGCTGCCTACAGAATAACCTCCTTGACTTGAACATCCATGTCTTGAATGCTTTTATATTGAAATACCAGAGAAAATGACATTTTTGTATAGTAAAGCCACAAAAACTGACTTAGAACATATTTTAAATCCAGGAGCCTTCTTGAAGCTGAATGGTTACAAAACATGTATATATAAACTACATACTTGAGGTGGCAAATGACAAATGATGATTCAAAAATGAAATATCAGACATTCTCAGCTTGTGACAGAAGATATAGTATCAATGATAAGACTACCAATAAAGACTTAATAAGTGATTCAACAAAACTAGCCTCAAAAGCAAAGCAATGACAGGCTGAAAGGAACAACTACTGTTTACTGTGTACATGCGCATCCAGTGGCTACTTGCGGTTAGGGACAAAATGTCCAACCTTGTAAGCATCTATCTGCGTCCAGGGTTGGACATCTGTCTCTAATTGCAGATGACTGCTTGATTCTAATGTACACTAATAACAATGTAATTATCATTCTCTAAATAAAAAAAAAATACAACTATAGACAATTGGTTTAATGACAAAACCATTTTTGGTGCTGATCTGATTCACCATCCACTGATCTTTACTATCTGCAATGCACAACTGTATCCTAATCAAGAAAAGTTAAGCAGAGTTCGGGACATTGAGCCTGCAAGGGAGAGAGCACAGGTGCCAAACTAAGTGCAGCATGAAGGGATTTATTAATAAAAACAGAAGTGATGTTACTCACAAACATAGGAAACAGCAGGGCATGAAACCATGGTGGGCGAAGTGAGAAATCATTCCCATCAATGGAGTGAGAGTTTAGGAAGACCTCTAGCGGTCATGGCTTCTTGGGACACTGCTGGTGGTTTGCGGCAATTCCTCTGGCCGTAGAATGCACGGGTGCCTTCTCCTGACGTCACTTCCTGGAAGTGATGGGATGCCGTAGGTGAGGCGTTTGCGGAGCATGCGCTCCTTCTTCTACGCCTACTATGGTTTAATGCTCTGCTGTTTCCTATGTTTGTGTTTTTTAATAAAGCCCTTCATGCTGCACTTAGGTTGGAATCTGTGCTCTCTCCCTAGCTGCCTCCAAGCTCCTTCTCGCTTGTATACAGAGCTGCCTCCCAAGGGAGCTGTGCATGGACTTTGCTTACTATGGACATTCTCCTATGGACACATTTATGGACTTTACATTGTATGTAGAGATGATGTCCTTTTTTGTCTTTTAACTGTCCAGCAGAATTAGTGGGTCCCAAGCCCTTCCTTTTGCGACAGTACCATTGCTTTCTTTTCTGGACATTGAGCCTGTGGCTGAAAAACAGGTTACTTTGTTATCTCATGCCATGCACTCATATTTGTCTGACTCTGCCTCCTAACTCATTATACCCTGGTTTAATATTTCTGTGAATTGTCCGGACTCTGTTTAAGTTCTGCTTGTCTGCTACTATTCTGACCATCTAAAGCTGACCACCTCCTTGTCAACTGTTTGCTCATACAGTCTGTGTGTGAGATTTACTACAACTGGAGTACTCAGAATCTGGTGATGCTGTGCATGGTAGACAATCCGCTTCTAACTTCAGTTAAGCTTTGACAATACAACCTAGACACTGATTGGTTTCTATGCAGAGCTGCACCAGATTTTGCACACAAGAGTTTTAGTAAAATACCCCCTGTCTGTGGACTTACATCACTTAGCACTTGTCCTACCTATTAGTTGGCTGTCACCTCTGGTGACACATTCAGTCTACTAAACTCAGTAACAGTGTTTATATAAAATCATAAAATACAAGGAGAAATACATTTGTTTAATAAACTTTGATTTCTAAATGTATTTATGTCATCAGTACACTAGAAATTGTCCAAAGAGCTATAACTGAGCACTGTGATCATTGAAGGTATGACAATGTACTGACATAAGATGGTACTGGGCAGAATCAGCAAATGTTTGTCGAGAGGGTGAAGGTTCCAGCCAAGCTGCCATTTTGTCTTCCATCTATGCTGACCTTGATCACATTCAAACTATTTCTTGAGAAATAACTTGAGAAATAAAAAAGTTAACTTTTGGCACATTCTGGCTATAGTGCTCTGATAATAACTGAGAAAGTCGTGGAGTGCTTTTCTGCGAATGTGGAATACTCTTATCACCATTATGACAACAT
The DNA here is from genome assembly GCF_965119305.1 of Pelophylax lessonae. Taxonomy (NCBI): domain Eukaryota; kingdom Metazoa; phylum Chordata; class Amphibia; order Anura; family Ranidae; genus Pelophylax; species Pelophylax lessonae. Next base: position 167,841,068 of record NC_138768.1, read on the forward strand.
TCTGTTGGCAGAAAGAAGCTGACTGTGAAGTGACTTTGAGAAAACTGATATGTTCTTATAACAGATAAGGAGCAGAAACGTGATTTACTTTCTACTGTAAGATATCAAAAATAATTTAGTACTTTAGTTCTCCCAGTACTTTTACAAGATGTTAAAGTAGCTGAGCCCTGTGCTTTAATTAATATTCTCCTTAAAATGATTGTAACGTTGTGTTTTTTGTTTTTTCCTATTAAAATAACAAACATATTATACTTACCTGCTCTGTATAATGGTTTTGCCTAGAGCAGCCCAGATCCTCCTCTTCTCGGGTCTCTCTTTGGCTCTTCTGGTTCACCCCTCCTGTCGAGTGCCCCCACAGCAAGGAGCTTGCTATGGGGGCACCCAAGCCGAGCTGCAGCTCCGTTTATCCATTCAGATACGGTGCTGCCATTCGGTCTCCTGATTGGCTAACTGAGTTTGATTGACAGCAGCGGGAGCCAATAGTGCCAGTGCTGTGTTTCAGCCAATCAGAAGAGAGAGTCTTGAATGGCTGAGGCATTTGCAGACATTGCAGGACAGAGATGGGGTTCAGGTAAGTATTAGGGGGCTGCTGCACACAGAAAGCTTTTTATCTTAATGCATAGAGTCTATTTAGATAAAAAAAAACCTTCTGACTTTACAATCCCTTTAAGCCCCATACACACAATCAGAATATCATACAAAAAAAAAAAAAAATGCTTTAGAAGCAATCCTACGATAATTGGATTGTTAGTACACAACTTTTGTCCAAAATTTTCCGGAGGGACAAACACAATTTGCTTGTACGATACCAGATCGTATGGTTTTTGTTCAATCAGTACAGTTTTCGTCCAAAAATACAATACCAATACATTACATCACTTCCAAACTTTTATTGTATTGTACGAGAATTTTCATACTTTAGTAACCTCTTTGTTACAAAAAAAATGGACAATCATTCGTTCGATAATCTCATCATTTGTACTAGGCTTTAACCACAATAATTGTTATTTGTGGCAAAGATGATTTGCAAATATTGTTCATTTCTACCTCTGTAGTTTAACCACTTTACCGCTGCTCACTGGAGCTCTACTGCGGCAAAGTGGCTCGATCCCGCTGTATTCAGTCACAGCAGGAGCCGGGCCAGGGGGGGAGTGGCGGTGATCACCGCCGCTCTTCCCCGATCGTCGGGGAATCGAGTGTGGAGATCCGCCTGCTTGTGTAAACAGAGCGGGCGGATCTCCTAAGTGACAGGCAGGGTCAGATTGCAGGGTTCAGCATAGCTGAACCTGCGATCTGTCCCTGTGTCACTCAGTCACCTCCCCCCACACATGTCAGTAAGCACCAGGCATATATTAACCCCTCCCTCTCCAATAAAAATTAACCCCTTCCCTGCCAGTGTCATTTTTACAGTAACAGTGCATATGTATAGCACTGATTACTGTAGTAATGTCACTGGTACCCCCAAAAGTGTCAAAAATGTCAGTCAAGGGTCCGATCTGTCCGCCGCAATGTCGCAGTCCCCGCCAAAAAAAAATCGCAGATCGCCACCATTACTCGTTAAAAAAAAAACACCAAAAATGACAGAAATCTTTCCCTTAGTAAACGCAACAACTTTTGCGCAAACCAATCAAAATACGCTTATTGCGATTTTTTTTACCAAAAATATGTAGCAGAAAACAAATTGGCCTAAAATGATAAAAAATTTTGATTTTTAAATTTTGTTTGGGGGGAATTTCATATAAAAAAAATTTGAAAAATATTGTTATTTTTTCAAAATTGTCGCTATTTTTTTGTTTATAGCGCAAAAAGCAAAAAATCGCACAGGTGATCAAATACCACCAAAAGAAAGCTCTGTTTGTGGGAAAAAAAGGACGTAAATTTCGTTTGGGTACATGACTGTGCAATTGTCAGTTAAATTCGCACAGTGCCGAATAGCAAAAAGTGGCCCAGACGTAAGACAGCAAAACCCTCCGGTGGTAAAGTGGTTAAAAACAAACATCATCTGTTAGCATTCTCTCTGCAGCACTAAGGGTTTACAGTCTATCAAATAAATTAAACACTTGCTAATAATGTAAAAGTTTTATAAAGTAGGAAAATGTCATATCCAAACCCGATACATAAACAACAGCAACATGGAAAGAAAGTGGGATCTACAGACAGAACTTTTTTTTGTGGTGGAGTGGGAAGTTTGTAAAGGACCCCCAACTCCAAACTATATTTATGTTTTTATGAAAACATAAAGTCTATTTATTTAAATGAAATTATATTATATATGTCTATTTCTAGATGCACAAATGTTTTTCCAAGCAAAACTTTTTTATAAAACACCCTTCAGTCATTAGTACACATCATTACAAAATTATCTCAAAAATCCCTACTGAATATAAAAAAAAACTGCTATATAATTATTAATAAATAGCAGATATGTTTTAATTGAATATGGGGCATTTTGCAGAAAAAAAACAATTGCAGGTACACAAAGCCACAGATGACTATAAACACTACAACTTTATATATTTAGCTTTCAGTAAAATGATGACCCCCACATTATTTTAAAGCTGTAATGTATGTGTAGGGATATTTAATATGTGATATGTAATAGGGGTCTGTTCATCAGTGTGGGTTACTGGTTGAGTGTGGTCATGTTGAGTGTGTTGGGGGTTTCGTGTACTCTTTATTTTTGTATTTTACAACCTTTATTTAATTTTTCTTTACTTTTTTAATGCAACTTTAATATTGTCATCAGGGAGCTGAGAAGACCCCTGATAGCATTATTAAAGCGTAACTCCACTTTTGTTGAAAAAAAAAACATTCCCCCCCCCCCCCCCAGGTGATATCTGTACATAGCAGGGGCTTTAACAAACTTTGTTGCAGATTCCTACCTTTTGTTATTCTGAAGAAATCATTATTTGTTCCTCTGTGTCTCTGTGCTGAGTGGGTCAAATGGGAGTGGTTTCATAATTATCTATAAGCTGTGGCAGCTGCAGGGCTCTAATGAGGAAAGCTGCTGGGCCTGCATCCCTTTAGATGTGTTCCTATTGGGAGTATCTCACCAAAAATGACATTTTTGCTGCAGGGGATGCCAGAAATCTGACTGCGCAGACTTTTGGGAAAATTGGTGAGTCAATCACACAATGTTTCTGGGGTGTGGTCAGTACAGATTCTGTGTACAGAACACCTCCAGGTAGCCATGTTGTATTGCATTTTCAAAAAATTACAAGAGCTGCAGATTGAAAAGTAAAGGTCATTTTTAATAACATTCAATTACAATATGATTTGTGTCGCAATTGTATACGATATATTGTTTTTTCTTTATTTGCTGATTTTTTTCCCCACCAAAGTGGAGTTACCCTTTAGGTATTTACAGAGGTGACAGATCCTTTTTATATGTAGCACCCTCCTAGGTAGGTGCTAGGTAAAAGCATTGTTTGCTCTGCCTGCTTATCAGGGGAGCCTGGTTGTTAGTTTTGCCTGTTGCATGTGTCCATGAGTGATTTATCTGGTCTGAGGGAGTGTCCCCACTGTATCCAATAGGGGAGGACAGTGGAGGAAAACCCAGCCAGTGACACACAGGCTCTTGTAGCTGTCCCAGTGGGTTGACACAGAGAGTGGTGCATCCTGGGATTGGCTATAAAAGCCACGAGCACATGTGACAGGGCGTCTTTGGATGGGAAGCCAGGTCCCAGGAGGAGGGTGATGGATGTCTCTCCTCCTGTCATCAAGGAAGGTGGTCACAGGCAGTCGGCCTAATGGACCAAGTGTGTGATGCTGAGCCAGGAGGTCCAGGATACTGACGAGTGAAGCTGAAGGTAGAGCAACCCCGGGAAAAACAGTGTCCATGAGTATCGGGAAGCTTGTCAGGGGTCTTCCCAGGAAGGGGACCACTACATTGGAGAGTCAGTGGACAAGGGCTAGCATGCACGGGAAGCGAGAAAGGGGGTGCCAGGTTAGGACCCTGAAGAGGAATTCATTCAGGAACATATCTGCTAATTCAGGAACATATCTTCTACTTCACTTCAGTGGCAAGGTGAAGCAGAGGCCTTGCTGCACACACTACAGTCAGTGTCCTCAGAAATTGTGCATAGTTCAAGTTGGAGTATCCCACTCATCCCTTCTCCCATCCAAGTTCTAAAATAAAACACAAACACCAAATCCCCTGGACTGTTCATTGTCTGAGCCAAGTCTTAAAGTGATAAGTTTTACAGACTGTTGCTATGGATAACCTAGGGATGCACCGATCCGATATTAGGATCGGATATCGGCGCTGATATGGCCATAATAGCTGGATCGGGGGATCGGTAAAAAGAGCCTCCTGCAAATGCCTGTCAGTCTCCCAGTTAAGTAAACACAATGCATACAATGTATCTTTTCGTTCCGTCTGTCAGAGAAGGGAAGTTTAACCTCTTAAATGCACAATGTTATAAGGTATCTGCCGATACCGATCCGGAAGTATTATTTTGTTATAAGCTTACAAAACAGTACTTCCGGATCGGACTCGGGATCAGCGATTTCACAAAGCAAAAGATCGGCATCGGGATCGGGACCAAAAAAGTCGGATCGGTGCATCCCTAGGATAACCCAGGGGAATCCATACTGAGCAGCTCCCTAGGGGGCAGTGCTACATATATTTCAATTGTATATTTAGATAACAGTTTGGGATTCTGCTATAGTCTTTGTATAATATTTTCTTTGATAATACCATTTACGTTTGCACAATAATAGTTTACTATAGCACATTACCACTTTCAACGGATTCAACATTAATGCCGAGCATGTCTATGTTCTATGTCATTTATTACCCTTGACAGGACAACATGGCCACAGTGCTGCTAACCCCCTTCCCTACATATTTATGAACTTGCTCTCAGGGCTTTGTTGGCATTGAGGAATAAATGTGTTTCTAAGATTACATATGGAAGCCTTCAAACATTACCATAAAATATGCGATTATATTTCATGGCACTAATTATATGTATGCATTTATCACTGAAATCTATTTGTACATATTAGTAAGTTTATAGGAAGGAAAGAAATAAAAAAACAAAAACGTCTTGTCAGCTGAAAGGGTTTGCTGTGGACTGTAATTGCAGAAATATAAGGATATACTCTCAGTGGGATGGAAGGCTTTGAAGCTGGCCAAATGTCTGTAACAATGTTTGAAATTCTAACAGACAAGCTCAGTTCCCTGTTCTTTCAGGCATGAGTTCCTTATTTTGTCAAGCATAACAAAATTATACAGCATGACTATAAAGAAGAAGAAGAAGTTGAATACAGAACTCATGTGGTAAATGTGAAAACTGGGCATTCAGAAAAAAAATTACAGTGGTTAGAATTCCATTAGAAATAAACATAAATAAATAAAGGAAAATGACTACCTTTTGAGATATGCAGAATTATCTCTGCCATTGGGTGAATCTGTTAAAGGGAAGCATGGTGGCTCAATTTCTTATCAGAATTTACACTTGAATGATGGGCACAGAAAATGAAAGAGGAAACAAACCATTATGCGAACGTCAGACTTAAATTACCATTTTGCTGAGGCTCAACATGATAAAGACCATGAGCCTCCTCCTGAGTCTTTTGTGTTTTCAGTTTGCCAAGAGAGAGAAAGCACAGATATTTCTCCAATTAGGGCTTGTTAGTGTATGAACGCTTTGTGTTCTGTCCAGTGTGCATAAACCTTAAAAATGCATAAACTTACATCTGAAGATCATGGGATAAAATAGTCAAACAGGTAAAGTGAGGACAGGCAAATTGTTTCCAATACAGGTAAAAAAAATGGTTGGAAAGAATCAGGAAGTCATTCACACTTTAAGGGGCTAAAATCAAACTATAGCCACATAAAGTGACATTGCTGGTAGGTGGCCTTTTAATGTTTATGTGTATGTACTACTCTGCCATCCAGAAATATTTCTTCAGAATGTACACTGAGATGTGCGTGCACACCTTGGTGTACATTTTCAGTACGCGTTCTTGCCATGCACAATATCTTGGGGCTGCCAATCAAGACTGCTGAAGATGCTGAACATGGAAAAAAAACAAGCAAAGATGTCAGTGGTGGAGAGGACTCCAGCAGATGTTGCAAAGCTGGAGGAGGGGTAGGTATAGAGGGCATTAGGTAAAGAGGAAGTAAAGTATGTTATTTTTTTTTTGTTTTTTTTTTACCTGGAAAGTAAAGGCATATTGTGCTAGTATGCATCGCATACTGGCACATTATGTGACAAACCTCCAAACAAAGCCCTCGTCGTCCCGCTGGATGCCGTGTCCATCTTTGCCCATTTTCCTTCCAGGTCTGCTGACTCTGGCTGTGCTACTGGCTGGAGCTGCATGACGACACTCCCGGGCATGCATGCGGGAGCCGCCGGTCACGGCACAGTGCTCTGAAGAAACGGCACGGGCGGCCGTTCCTTCAAAGCGCATGTGCCGATGATGTCATCGGCTGCATACAATGTAAATATCACCTACATGGTGCAAGTTTAGGAGATGTTTACAGTACCTATAGGTAAGCCTTGTTATAGTCTTATCTACAGTTACAAACATTACAACCACTTTAAAAAAACAGGATTACCCCCCCAGTGTCTAACCCCTCTAATGCCATAAATGTACACATAATCACATACTATAACTTCATTGTGAATTGTGACTATATTTAGGTTAACCACTTTAACACTAGCCACTGTGCTGCTACTGCGGCACAGTGGCTCGTTATCGTCCAGCGACGTAGACCTACGTCGCTGGACTCCTCCCCCTGTAGGCGGCGCTCGCGCGCCGCCGGAGGCGCGCTCCCGCTGTTTTCATTCACAGCGGGAGTCGGGCCAGGGGAGGAGCGGCGGCGATCGGCGCTGCTCTGCCCCGATCGTCGGGGAATCCAGTTTGGAGATCCGCCCGCCTGTGTAAACAGAGCGGGCGGATCTCCTAAGTGACAGGGAGTGACAGATTGGGCTGAACATCCGATCTGTCCCTGGCTCACTCAGTCACCCCCCCCCCCCACACGTTAGTAAGCACCAGGCATACATTAACCCCTCCCTCTCCAATAAAATTAACCCCTTCCCTGCCAGTGTCATTTTTACAGTAACAGTGCATATTTATAGCACTGATTACTGCAGTAATGTCACTGGTACCCCCAAAAGTGTCAAAAATGTCAGTCAAGGGTCCGATCTATCCGCCGCAATGTCGCAGTCCCGCAAAAAAATCGCAGATCGCCGCCATTACTCGTTAAAAAAACCCACCAAAAATGACAGAAATCTTTCCCTTAGTTAGTAAACGCAATAACTTTTGCGCAAACCAATCAAAATATGCTTATTGCGATTTTTTTTACCAAACATGGGTAGCAGAAAACAAATTGGCCAAAAATTTAAAAAAAAAATTGGTTTTTACTTCTTTTTTGGGGGGAATTTCATATAAAAAAAAATGTTAAAAATATTGTTATTTTTTCAAAATAAACGCTCTTTTTTTGTTTATAGCGCAAAAAGTAAAAATCGCACAGGTGATTAAATACCACCAAAACAAAGCTCTGTTTGTGGGAAAAAAAGGACGTAAATTTCGTTTGGGTATGGCGTCGCATGACCGCGCAATTGTCAGTTAAAGTCGCACAGCGCCGAATCGCAAAAAGTGGCCCAAACGTAAGACAGCAAAATGCTCTAGTGGTAAAGTGGTTAAAGTACAACTCCAAAGGGGAAGTGGCCAAGATATCAACCTGAGTGGATGCTCTCCCAGAGCTCTCGTGGAGACGGATCCTACTTTACTCTTACAGTGGTGTGCTTGTGTCAGGGGCTGGATCTGAACCTGGGACCTCTGCTGTGTCAGGCTGTAGCTATTTTCGCTGTGCCACCTAAGATGTTGGACAGCTCCCTGCCAGATCTCTTGGACAACCTTTTCCATGATTCGCCAAATTTAAAATTCGCTCCTGGATCACCACTGCTGAGCAGTGACCTAGCCACATGGAAGGTACAATTGCAGAGCACACTATGCTCACTACAACATAAAACCTAGAGCCCTGGAATGCAGAGTTGAAGACTGTGGGATTAGCCGAGGGAGTCGAAGGCAAGAACTTGACCCTGTTTGTGGAAGAATTACTGCGGTCCCTACTACCTGCCTCTCAATTTTTGCAATTACTGCCGGTGGCATTGGGACCCAGCACTAATAAGTGTGTTCTGAAGGAGGGATTCCTCCATCAACACAGTAAGTGTTGATGGGGTATGGAGTAATTTTCTATTTTTCCACCTATGGTGGAAGGTAAAAAAAGGTGCATAATCTATGGGATGCTTAACAGTAGAACTAGGTTTGTTGCCTCATTGGATGTAAAAAAAAACGTTTTACCTCAGTTGAATGTGTCTATCTCTGGGAGGTGTTGCAGTATTTTGGTATACATAGGGTGTACTTTACTCCACAATTGCATAGAATCTGTCCCCAGCGGTCGCCAACTTGCCTGAATTGTTTGACAGCCACAGGCACATATTTTCAGATGTTTTGAAAGTGTTACAGATTCACACCGTTTTGGATGGGTAAAGCTCAGAGACCCCACCCTACTAAACTATTGATTTCCTATCTCTTATATTATGTGAAAAAAGAAATCCTTTGTAAGTGAAAATCACCCTCCTTAACCTCTTTCTCCTCTTGGGAGTCATCAATTAATGTGGTGTTGCCCATGTATAACCTAATGTATATGAATAGGAATTGTCCTAAGAAATATGATAAGAATTAGTCGTTGCCTGTTTTATTGTTGCCTTATCAATATAGAAATCCTTGCTTGTAAAGAAAAAGAAAAAAAAAATCAACTCCACATTTTTTTTTTTTAGATTTTTTAGCCTTCCCATATTAAACTTTTTTGTGCCATATTTTCACTTACCCTCATGCTTCTTGGTCTAGCACCACCAGTCCTCATTGAGCAGAATGACACTCACATCATTCTGCCAATTTCCTGTAAATCCAGCATGACATAAACCTCCATACTTTCCCTTGCCCAAAGAGCAAGGAGATTGTGCATGTGGGAGGTTACTGCCTAGGACTGTCTGGAGGTTATTGTATAGTGCATCTCTGTGAGTCGAGAGAGCACTGCACCCGTCCTTGTAAAATATCTTCCTGAAGTCACTAGATGAGCCTGATTCTTTTTTAAACAATTGTAACTTTTTTCTTTATTATAAAACTGTTGGATGGTATGGAGAGCATCATGGTCTTTTTTGAGTTCATTGTCAAGCTAGTGGATCTATGTATCTAGTGAGCTGAATCTGCCTGTAGAATTAGCCCTGTGCTGGCTTTAAAGTAGACATGCTCAAAATGACCTTTCAATTCAAAGCGGAACTTTAGTCAGAAAATTAAGTTCTGCTAGATCACTTCAGGCTGGCTCCTTTTGCAGGTATAGCTATGTAAAACATTATGAATAAGTGTCTATACTGTTATAATCCAGTAATACACTGTCTCCCCCCTGCTCTGCACATGCTCAGTTGCTCTCTATTTTGGCATGTGTAGGCACTGCTGAGTTTGTAGAGGCCGATCTGCTGACAGCCTTTAGGCAGAATTAAACCCTCTTACTCTTTACAGCCAATGAAGCTGCTTCTGTTTGATCTGCAACTGTCATGGTGTTGCACATGTGCTCAGGACATGAGCAAATGTGACAGTTAGCAATCTAGGTGTTCCAGGTATGTAACTATTATTTGAAACTGTTAAATCAATGGGTTTAGTTCTGCTTTATGGTTTACTGTTATTCAGGAAAACTGAGCTTCAGCAAAATGGCAGCCTCCTGCAAAAAGAAACAGGAGCAATGCTGGTGGCATTTTACAGCACACACACATTTTGGTAGCATAATTATTAATGTGGAATGTATGTTCCTTGCTGAAGAACATTATTTTTATCAAGTTCTCTCTCAAATGTAAAAATTGATCGCTCACAAGATCACCCTTTCCCCCAGCAAAAATTAAATTGCAAAGCACCCCCCCCCCTTTCTCTAGCAAAACCTTATCTTTCTTACCTCTCAGCAGCCCCTCAGCAAAGATTTACCAAAACACCTCCCTCCCCCTCCCTTAAATATACCCCCAAAGGCAAACTCTCATCACCCACAAGAAACTACCCCCCCCCCCCCATCGGAGTGGACCCTTTACTTACTCCTACCCTTAAGCAGAGGTTCTGACCCTGTCCAACTTACCAGATCTCACGTACAGTACTTCAGAGAGACAGGGGAAGTTCTCATTCCTAGGTCACTCCTTGATTTGAAATGTTATATCATAGTTGAGGAGGACACCTGCAAAAGATGCAGAATGTTCTAGTGGCCCCCATGGCCCCTGGGCTCACCTGCTAAACTGATAGGGACCAGTGTCACTAAGGACAAAACTTTTTATTAGTTTTGGATAAAATGGAGAAGGAATGGACCCCCTGTCAGGTTTTATTGCTCTCTGTGTCCCTGTTAGGGAGAATGACCCTCTCTATTTGTCCTGTATACTGCTTTCATCAAATGTGAAACTAGAAGAAAATCCCAAATTTGGGGTTGACACCCAAAGAATAGAGGGGAAATTTTCCAATGGGGACACTAGTTCTGATGATTCCCTCACTTTAGAGGGATTTCCTCTCATTTCCTATTTTGGCTAAGGGATAGGATGCAAAGGGAAATCTCCCAAATAGGGCACGTAAGAACAAAACAAAACAAAAAACTGACAGGGGTTGTAAACCCTCCCTAATGACACTCCCTTTCAGTTTAGGGTATATCGAAAGGACACTGTACTGCCAGACTGCGACGTATGTGACCGGTTCAAATGATACTAATTAACACAAAGCAGCCTATATGAAGTAACATGGGAAAGTTTTTGATTTTTTTTTCTTTTAAATGTTCAGATATGCTCAGCTATTACTTGCTGAGAAAAAGATGATGATGTGCTTCCCTAATAATAACCAATAAAAATCTACATCTGTTGTACACAAAAAAAATACAGGATATAAATTATGTTTCACTGACTACTACTGTATGTATTGCAGCCCTCTTTTCTACTTTGTCAAAAAAGCCATGTAGGTAATATCACTATCCTTACAGTTATGAGCTATGGGCAATGACTGAAAGAAAACTGCATGCACTTTCAGAAGAAATGAGGCATGTCTGTATGGACTCTGAAGCTCCCAGCATACAGTCTGCTCTGTGCTAACTGCAAGGAGCCATTAGTAGTAGTTTAAGCATTTCATGGCTCTGGGAAACTCCAGTTCTAGTTATTTTAAATACATCTAACTGGAGGCTGATCAAGGACAGAACCAGGACATGCTGGATGGATTATAGCTCCTATAATGTACCAATTACTAGGGAACACTTTAGAATCCTACGGGAACTCCACATTTCTATGATCGGGCAAAGGGGAATCTGTGCATTCATCACACTCCTCTGGCTCTGTGTCCCACATTACAATCACTGGAATATTAAAAATAAATATGAAACTGTGCCTTATCCGACCATGTGATGTCAGAGAGTATGTGCACAGGATTTAGAATTGTTAAACGAACAAGTTTTAAACAGTCAATAATGGATTATTTGTCACAGTGTAACTGTCCGCTTATTACCCTTGTTCAGCACTGATTGCCCCAGTCTTGTTTCCCTGGTGAATGTTTGATCATCAGACCCCCTCCTTCCTCTAGTTTTAGAGGCAAAGGCTCTCTGTGACTCAGCATTCAGATTAGGGATCCACTGATATCGTTTTTTCATTGCCGATACCAATATTTCGTATCGGTATCGGCCGATATGGGCCAATATTTTTGTACATTAAAAAAAAAATGTTTTCTATTTTTTTTACTTGACAGCTACTCTTGTGGAGGGATCTAGAGGTCTTAAAGACCCCAAAACCCTCCTCTGCACTTAAAAGCATTCAAAACCTAAGTTTGGCTGTTTTGAATGCTGTCATTTTTTTTTAATCTGGCGCATGTAACCCAGAAGTAATGTTATGAGATTACTTATGGGTTTTTGCATGGAGACCCGATCAGAGCCGAATGATCGGGTCTTCGGCGGCCGTGCAGGCTGGTTGCCCGGGTCTCCTGGTGGGACGGGAGATCTGGGCGAGCCGCGGATGGTGGCGGGAGGGGGGCGTCCCTTCCCGCTCCTTGTAATGACAGCCGAGCGGCTTCTCAGCTGCACCAGTTGTCATTACAAGACAGCTGACCATTGGCTATGGACGCCGGTACCGGGGCGATGCCTCTAGCTGCAGGCATCATGCTGGTACAAGCACTTTCTGAAATATCAGTTATATCAGCCACCTTGGTGGCTGATTCCGATATATGGGGGAAAGTGCATATCGGCCCTCGATACATTGGCATATGCCGCTGATGATCAACACTTGTTGGAAACGCATTGGGTGTGGTGGCTATTCCTAGTTGCGCCCCTGATGATCAACACTTGTTGGAAACGTGTTGGGTGTGGTGGCTATTCCTGGTTGCGCCGCTGTGATGTTTGCAGCGGCGTAACGCATGTAAGTTACCATGTTTTTGTATTTTTATTTTAACCAATAAATGGGATTTGGTTTTATGTTAACACTGGTGTCTCCTCCATTGAATATATGAGTGAATATTCATGTGGAGTGTCTGAGATGGAGCCCTGATGACTGGGATTATGATATACTGGATATGCCTTTTTGGATTTTAATCTGGTGAGTTTACATGTGGGGAAGAAGGAGCTATGCGCGTGGTGTTACTCTAGGACTTCCATCACTGGTGTGACCTGGTCCCCTGTTCATTATATCTGCTCATCGCATTATCACACTTTTGCAATATTTTGTTGTTTTTTTATTCACATGTTGACACTGGAATTATTTCTGTGGACTCTTTATTTGGTCAGTTGTATATACCTTGGACTATGTGAGGACTTCCCTTAAATTAGGGTGTGAGTACTGCCCAGCTAAGACTTTTATTAACAGCACTGCAATTTTATATATATATATACTTTTTATAGATGGGTGTTGACTTTATCATTGCTAGCTGCTTTTTCTATTAGTGTGCGTGGATTCTTCATTTTCCTACATTCCTGGGGGTGCCTCCAGGTTGTCATCTTGTATTGATCTTTAAAGAAAACTACAAAGCTGTATACTGAAATAGGTAATATTTTATTAACATTAATTTACAATATGGCTTGTGTAACAATTGTACTGTATATGCTATATTTTCTATTTGTTACATTTTTCCACAAAGGTTGAGTTACCTTACCTAATAGAACCTTAACCTTGAGTTACTGGAGCACAGACCTACCACATGTATCAGTTTTCTTGGGAACAACACTACTCTAGTACCCCACTTCCTTCTAAAATTAGGCACCCTATCAGGTTTCCTGGATGCATAGCCACAAGAAGTCAACTAATCCAGAAAGCTAGCCTGCACTTTCCCAGGCAACAGGTTCACGTTAATACCCCAACCCAGCAGCATATAATCACTTTCTGTTTGCTTCCGCAAGTCTTTGCCCAGCTGCTAGGTGCAGAAAAAAACATCATATGTGTTAATAGCTGCTAGAGTTGTGCCTTGTGCAGCGCTTTGGACCTCATGTGACCGCAGTGATGCCTTGTAATTAGGAAAGGTGAGTATGTGCTGCTGGGGAGTGGAGATTAAAGGATTAGTTTACCATTTTAAAAAAAAGTTTAGAAAAATGGAATATAGTTTATATGTCATATCCAGAGGCCTTGCTTGCCCCAAGTCTGGCCAAAAAAAATCAATCCTGCCTGATCTACCCCATTCTGGGATAGAAGCTGGGACGCATCCCCAGCATAACAGGAATGAGCTCTCTTCATTGTTCACAAACCATGACATGCACAGTGCACCTTTCATCCCCTGTTGCAGAAATTGTTCTAAAATAGATACTGAGGAGTATTTAACAAAATTGGAGCAGCCAGAATCCAAAACCATCTTTCATTTTTCAAAGCTTAAAGTGGTAATAAAGGCAAAATAATAAATAACATATATGATGCTGTCGGTCACTAGCATTGCCAAAGCTCTCTTTGTTTTTCAAACAACGTCTCCCTGTAACTTAACCTTTTACTTGTTGTACGTACTGGATGTGTATGAGTAAAAAAAAAAAAAATCTTAAAAAAAGGAAAAATAAACAATCAAGTAAGAATTAAAAAAAAATCAAATAAAAAATACTTTTATTTTATTTGTTTTCCTTACTGTTACCAGGCAGTATCCCTGATCATCACCACACCAATCATATAATGATGCTTTACTGCACTCGTGACAGTATGTAAAAAAAATTTGGAAAAATAAAATGAATTTTATTTAATTCTTCACTTACCACAAAATTGGGACAAACAGTTACAACTCACCATGTCTATTACTAAATACCTTGGACTGTCCACCTTCAAAAAAGGGGTCATTTGGGGGCATTTGTACTGTCCTGGCATTGTAGAGCCTCAATAAATGATATAGGCTGTCAGTACATCAGAAATGATCAATTTTTCAAATAAATTGAATACAATTTAATACGTTTTTAGATTCTATAACTTTTACACAGACTAAATAATATACACTGATATAGGTTTTTTTTTTACAAAAGAAATGTTGCAGACCATATTTTGTCCTAATTTTTATTTTATTTTTTCAGCAAAAAAGTAAACTTCCTTAAAAGAAAGCTCTGTTTGTGTGGAAAAAATAGTAAAAGTTTTATTTTCGTGCAGCGTTGCATGACCGAGCAATTGCCAGTGAAAGTAGCACAGTGCTGAATAGCAAAAAAATGCCCTGGCCTTCTGGTGTTCAAGTGGTTAAAGTGGAACTAAACCGATTTAACAGTTTCAAAAAATAGTTACAATGTTGGTGCTCTCAACCAAAGTGTCAAAGCATCAAATGGCTGGTGTCATAACTGGTGTCATAACTGATCACATGTGCAGTGTCATTGGAGTTGGAGCTCAAATATGGGCCAAAATGGCAGCTTCCTTGGCTGAAAACAATAGGAGGGATTAGTTCTGCTTTAATTTGTTATTTACTTATGTAAAATTCATTTAAATCTACAAGTCCATCTAACACTACTGCTGTTTAAGGGTGACTCCATTGCTCCTCCATAGATCAAGAAGACACCCTAAAGCTGGCCATGCACAAGTAGATTTTCAAATGAGACAAATGAGTGCCTGTGGATATAGTATACTTGGATTTTTCAAAAGAGTTTGACGCAGGTTCCCACACAAGGCCAGTCTACAGGCTTAGGGAATTCAGTTTGCAGATGATAGGAAATTCCCTAAAAGACTAATTTAGAGAATAGTGTTTAATGATTCATACTCTAAATGATTTAAGGTTATTAGTGATTTACCTCAAGGTTCTGTGTTGGGTTCCTTACTTTTTAACCTTTTTATAAATGATATAGAGTCTAGGGTTAAACGTACAATTTCAGTGTTTTGCAGATGACAAGGTAGTGGAATAATTTTTTTTACAGGATGTCTCCAACTTACAAGCCGACCTCAATGCTCTATTTAATTGGCTAACTATGTGAAAAAGAGGTGTAATGGTGATAAATGTAAAGTTATGAACTTGGGGGATAAAAACATTCATTCATCATATATTCTAAATGGAGAACAGCTGGGGGAGTCAATTGTAGAAAAGGATCCAGGTGTTCTGCTAACCTATAGACCTAATAATCGCATGCAATGCCAAGCTGCATCTGTTTCTCAAGCAAGCAACATACTTTCTTGTAAGAAAAGATGTATAGACTCTGGAGACAGAGATGCCATTTTGCCCCTGTACAAATTATTAGTAAGACCCCATCAAGAATATGCAGTTCAATTTTGGGAATCTGTTCACAATAAGGATATCGGGGAACTGAAGAAAGTGCAGAGAAGCTCAACAAAACCAATAAGAATGCAGCCAAGTTCATTATACCCCACCACTGGAGGTCATTGATTTTTTTGGTCAACCAAAGTGTGGTTATGTGCAGTCGAGACTACTAGAGATATGGAGGAAACAATAGCCATAGTGCATGAAGGTGCAAATAAGTTCCACAAAAAATGGAGACCCTGGTTTGAGTCTAAATATTCTGACTTCTATGCTAAGCTATATAGTGGGTAGGAATCCCGAAACTCTTTACATGGACCCCTGTAACTGAACGAAGTTCAAAATCTGTATAAATCAGTAGAGGTTAATTCACAACCATTTGATGAGGAATAGCTCAGTTCTATTCTATTCTATTTTTTTTAGTATATTTCATTTTTAGTTCTCTCTATATACCGTAAATCATAACATGACAATATCTTTGTTTATTTTACAATAAGTGCATGTATTATCCTAAGAAATCTTTTTTTTTTTTTCTCACTTAATTCTGTAACATATAACTTCTATAAAGAATGTTTGAATCCCATTCTGCACGCAGTTAGAATTTTGTTATTTGTTAATTGTGATACATGTATGGTAAAAACCTTGGCACTACTTTGCTAAATATCTATTCTGTATCGGAACTTTTGCCAAAAAAATCTTTAATGGAAAAAAAAATACATTTTTTTTTGAGAATGTCATATAGCAGAATGTGAAAAATATTGATTTTTTTTTTTCAAAATTGTCGCTCTTTTTTTGTTTATAGCGCAAAAAAATAAAAATCGCACAGGTGATCAAATAACACCAAAAGAAAGCTCTATTTGTGGGAAAAAAAAAGGACATAAATTTTATTTGGGTACAGCGTCGCACAACTGCACAATTGTCCGTTAAAATAACACAGTGCCGAATCGCAAATTAGGGCCTGGTCAGTAAGGGGGAAAATCCTTTTGGTCTTAAAGTTTTAAAAAACGACAGATCCTCTTTTCAAAAGCCTTTACCGCAAATAAGCTAGCAAGGTGTGAAAAGCATATATAGCAATGCTATGAATAGCACTTGCCTTTTGGTATCCAAAACAGGATATGACATTTACACTGTAAGAGTTATGATGGAATCATAGAAGGAAACACAATAGCCTTCCTTCAGTGTTTACTGATGGCTCATAAGACTTAGGAAATAAACAAAGTAATAAAAGTTTTTAACATGAAGTTCAACACCAAGCAGCTTTCTTTTGCAGAGTATCGATTGCCTTTTAGCATTAGGCATTTATATACATCTTGCCTGTGCTGTGAATATTCTCTTTCTGCTACAGCAGCCACATATCAATAAACAATATCTAGACTCCAGTATCTGTGTATAGCATTTCATTTTCACTGTAGCCAAAAAGATATTTATTCTTACAATGGGTTTATTCTTTATAACAAATGGATACACACAGTAGAACAAAGACTGATGAGGATAGGCAAAGTAGATTAACCCTTAGAAACCAACAACATTTCAGTAAACTGTATTTAAAATGCTTTTTGCATTGTTTTAGAACTGGGGATGTCTGTACACCTTAGGGGTATGGGAGCTGTGTGGTGGGTGTATGGGACTGAATCTCTGAATAATAATAAATAAAAACTGAAACAGGATTCTCCACATTACTGTATCGAAAATAATAGTGGAGAAAATTGACATGATGTGTCAGATGATATGCTTATCACAGTAGGCTCAATACACGTAAATCTGATCTGTTAAAGGAAGTTGAAAATGTGCTCAATGCACCAACATTTAACACAGCCATGACTTTTTTTTTTATCTTATTGGACTTTATTTGAAAATAACTGTCACTTTTTTTGTAAAATGTAAATTTTGTGAATTGAATCTATTGTCAGTAACTGTACTTTACCTTTACCACAAAACTGTCTATGCAGAAAAGGGGCGTCTGTAGATAAAAAACAAACTGTGCAGCTTTGACCGAAGTTGAATAATGCCCTTGCTATAGATGTAGGTCTCTTACGTACCTCCCGGAGTCTGATGGAAAAACTCTCAGTGATGTCAGCGCCCTGTCCTTCCCTGTTGCTAGGACATTGCTAAGACACTCCGAGCCAATTCAAATCTATTTGCATGTGCTCTCTCTTCCCTTCTGCAGTAGCTCTGAGTTTAGCAGTGCTGCAATGGAGGAGATAGTGGACCACACATGTGTGAGGGTTTGAGAGCTGGCTCCTGTGATGGTGAGGGTGTGAAGTAAAGGCTAGCAACAAGGAAGGCTAGAATGATGTCATATCTGGGAGTTTTTAGGCCAGGTTTTGGGAGACAAGTAAATGGCCTACACCTATAGGAAGGGCTATATCCAATTTTATTTTAAGACGCAGTTTGCTACAGAGACCCTTTACCTGCATAGGCAGTTTTTTTTTTTGTAAAGGTGAAGTAACTCTTTAAATAAATATTCCCTACTGTAGCATGTAAAGTAAAGCCTTCAAGTCCTACTGGTATTTCAAAGGACTAGAAGTTATGATGACTTTATATTGAAGTAACTGTAAGAAGTTTATTACTTACAGTTACTTCAATGAACCCTACCCTAGTAGCATAACCTAGTTATTCAGGTTCTCCAAGATGCATGACTGCATTGCTTAAGGTCAAGTGTACATGATTCTATTTCCAGACATGAGACTACTACCCAAAATTACTAAAATGACTGTATCAAAAGATGCTCAACTCATACCCCTGGATAACCTATAGAATGCCAGCCAAAACATATTTTTAGTTTTGAATAAAGGGATAGGATCTCTGTCAGTCTTACTTCTAGTTTTGTCACCACAGGGGACATGATGAGAAGTTAAAAGACATTTCCCCCGAGTGAAAGTGAAGGCAAATCCGATCTCGAACAGATGTTACACAGCCAGATGTCTCCACTGGGAGATCACTGTTCAACTCTTGTTCTAATGACAATGATAGGTGGTAGGATTTTCTATCCCTTTTGTGTCCAGGCCACAAATGACACTAAGTTAAGAAGTAATGGTAAATCCAACCAACAGGAAAACATGCAGAAATAAAAAGTGGGCACAAAGGCACAACCTTCAGCCCTAGTCATTGTATGTAAAATTAAGGTGTCAGTCAGGTCAGATAAGAAATGATTTGTGTCTTAATGCTATGGGTTAATGCAATTGGTAGACGTAATTTTAAACTGCTTTACTTAATGAGCCTGCAAGTTGTATCAGGATATCTGAAAATCTCATAACATATTCCTCAATTTGTACAACAAAAAGAAATTATGTGATATCAACTCCTACTTGTGTACCACAAATACCATTTTATTTCCCAAATCTGCATTCTTTATTGGTTTTCCAATTCCCTGACTACAAGCATTTCTAACAAAAGTTCATCACTGTTTCAAGCCTTTAATCATGTCTGTCTTTTAGTCTTACAGCTTACAAATTCAATGCAAGAAGCCAAAACATCAAGAATAAGGATTGATCTAGTCTACAATAACTTCTCAGCATTTCAATCACAGCAACTTCAAATCCAATTCATTTTTTTTGCAATTAAAATTCTAAAAATACAGTCTTTAAATTAAATATTGTGTATAATCCCTGAAATTGTCTTGCTTATTTTCATAACATTGTTATCTTTATTCTGTAATGCACAATCACATTCTTTTTCCTTATACAGATTTTTATTATGTGAAAAGAACCCAAGATGTACACAAGTGGCTGAAGTGTAGAGCGAGCCACCCCCTATGAGACTGTACTTGAGCCTTCCTTGTAAATTTTAGCACTGGAGCATACAGCGGTGTACGGGATTCATTGCAGTAAGATTTTTACCTAAAGGGGTTGTAAAGTGAGAAGATTTTTTTTTTATTTTAATGCATTCTGTGCATTAAGATAAAAAGCCTTTTGTTTGCAGCACCTCCCTTTAGCCCACATAATACTTGCCCCCTCTCTATCCTGCGATGTTCAGGAATGCCTTAGCCATCTATCTCCTGATTGGCTGAGACACAGCAGCGGCATCATTGGCTCCCGCTGCTGTCAATCAAACTCAGTTAGCCAATCAGTAGAGAGAGGGAGCAGGGCTGAATGGCAGCTCTGTGTCTGAATGGATACACGGAGTTGCAGCTCAACTCGGGTTGCCCCCATAGCAAGCTGCTTGCTGTGGGGGCACTCCTCAGGAGCCAGGGACCCGAGAAGAGGATGATCCGGGCCACTCAGTGCAAAACTATTACACAGGACAGGTAAGTATAATATGTTTGTTATTTTAATAGAAATAAAAAAAGGAGACTTTACAATCACTTTAATGCAGCAGCATCCAGATATGATACAACTATCATTAGAAGTATTTTATTTTTATAAAGCAATTGCCAAAATATTTTTTCCAAGTGCTTTAGGCACACTACTTGTATCCTAATTTCTTTCACTTGGGAGAATCATTAAAGGCTTGTTAAATCCCTTGGAGGACCCTGTGCACATAGCATTTGTCCCCGTTAAAATTGGTGCTGTCAGTGGTGACTGTAACTTCACCCAAGGTAGAAGCCAAAATTATAGGTGTTCCTGTGGGGGAGGCACAGACAACAGTGAAGCCACCGCCCCCTTCTCCATTCTGCAGCCTTCCTTGCTGTGCTGCCCTGTGTCTCCTCCGTTCCATGTGTACACATAAAAGGCTGAGCCCATAGCCGCCAGCTAGTTCAGAGGAGATGACTACAGTAGTAGATGGCAGCTTCTGTAGTGTTAATGACAGGAGCTGGGGAGCAGTGCCGGTTATTTAACCACTTAAGCCCCGGAAGATTTTACCCCCTTCCTGACCAGGGCCTATTTTGCGATTCGGCACTGCGTGACTTTAATGGACAATTGCGCGGTCGTGCGACGCTGTACCTAAACGAATTTGACATCCTTTTTTCCCACAAACAGAGCTTTCTTTTGGTGGTATTTGATCACCTGTGCGATTTTTTGATCATGCGCTATAAACAAAAAAAGAGCGTAAATTTTGCAAAAATAACAATATTTTCACATTTTTTTATATGAAATTCCCCCAAAAAAATGAAAAAATCCAAATGTTTTAACATTTTAGGCCAATTTGTTTCATGCTAAATATGTTTGGTAAAAAAAAATCGCAAAAAGCTAATTTTGATTGGTTTGCGCAAAAGTCATTGCGTTTACTAAGGGAAAGATTTTTGTCATTTTTGTTGTTTTTTTTTTTTAACGAGTAATGGCGGCGATCTGCGATTTTTTTTTGCGGGGACTGCGACATTGCGGCGGACAGATCGGACCCTTGACTGACATTTTTGACACTTTTGGGGTTACCAGTGACATTACTACAGTAATCAGTGCTATACATATTCACGGTTACTGTAAAAATGACACTGGCAGTGAAGGGGTTAACTTTTTTGAGAGGGAGGGGTTAAGTGTGTCCCTAGGGGCGTGCTTCTAACTGTGACTGGATGTGGCTTGAGGTGTAAGAACAGAGATCAACGGTCCTACATAGCAGAACCGTATGATCTCCATTCTTACACAGGGGAGAATGACAGGCTGCTGTGTTTACATTAGCCGCCTGCCTTTGCTCCCGCTGTAACGGACAATAGCAAGTGCCCGGTGGACATCGGGTCCGCCAGGCACACGCACGGGGGGTCCGTGAGCGAGCGGGAGTGCGCCTCCGGCGGCGCGCGCTCGCTCCCTAGAGCCTCACAGGCTAGCGACGTAGACCTACGTCCCTTTGCCTGTGAGGGGCTGACTGCCGACGTAAATCGTTGTTAGGCAGTCGGCAAGTGGTTAAAAAAAACATGAGGTGACATCAGCACAAGCCAGCAGCTGTTACTAATATAATAACTACTGGCATGTGCTGTTGTCAGCTTGTGTTTTTGTAAATGTTAGCACTGCTCCCCAGCTGCTGTCATTTACACATCATAAGCCTCCAGCTACTCCATCTCCTTGGAATTAGCTGGGGGCTGCGGGAGATTGCAAGCCTTATTAATTTCTGGTGGGACTTCCTATTTTAAGTTACAGTAACATTGGCCAAAGGAAGCAATGGCCATCCATGTTTTGCATGAACATCTGCTTTCTTAGTCATAATCCTAAACAGATATCCTGTGGAAGGATACAGATGCAATAGGAAACCCATATAACATCAACAATACCTCTCTTGGGAGAGATATCATGAGTCTTAGGTTATAAGAAACAGAAAATATGCTTCCAAGACAATCCAACGTTGATCTGGAAATAAACAGTAATGTAAACTTGAAGTCCAAACAAACCAGAACTAGACAGTTTGCCATAGAACAACACACTGGTTTTCAAAATCTGTGAGAAAAAGTTCTCTGCTGACATCTTCATTTCTGCACCCCAATATTACATACCCAAATACAAACTACACATATTTTACACTATTTTCTGTTTTCCAGATATTTTACTCAATGGATGATCCTGTGTGCTGTATCATTCTATGATCTGTCTCCTCTCTGTAGCTATTGTGTTGTGCTTATGTACAAATTCCTGTAACAGACATATCAGCCTGGATGTCACATCACTTCCTCAAACTCAACCTATCCAAAACAGAGCTCATGATATTTCCTCCTCCACGGTCCTCTTCCCCTGATTTCTCTGTCAACATCAACGGCACAACTATCAACCCATCCACCCATGCCAAGGTCCTAGGTATAATCCTGGACTCTGAACTATCCTTTCAGCCACACATCCAGTCACTGTCTAAAGCTTGCCACCTCAACCTCCGCAACATCTCCAAGATACGTTCCTTCCTAACCAATGATACCACAAAGCTTCTAATCCACTCCCTGGTCATCTCTCGTCTTGATTACTGCAACTCCCTTCTCATTGACTTACCTTTAAAAAGACTATCCCCCTTCAGTCCATCATGAACGCTGCTGCCAGGTTCATCCACCTTGCAAACCGATCTGTGTCTGCTGCCCATCTTTGCCAATCCCTCCATTGGCTGTCACTCAACCAACAAATTAAATTCAAGTTACTAACCATAACTTTCAAAGCCATCCATAACTTGGCGCCCAGCTACATCACTAATCTAGTCTCACAATACCAACCAATTCATTCTCTTCGTTCCTCCCAGGACCTCCTCCTCTCTAGCTCCCTTGTAACCACTTTTCATGCTCACCTCCAGGACTTCTCCCGAGCTTCTCCCATCCTCTGGAATGCTCTACCCCATCTGTTCGACTATCTCCTAATTTGTCTACTTTCAGACGATCACTGAAAACACATCTCTTCAGAGAAACCTATCTGGCATCCACCTAACAACTGTACTTTTATTTTCTCCATCAGCCAATCCCCCACAGTTATTCCCTTTTGTATCTCTTGACCCTCCCTCTTAGATTGTAAACTCTAACGAGCAGGGCCCTCTGATTCCTACTGTATTAAAGTATATTGTATTTGTACTGTCTACCCTCAAGTTGTAAAGCGCTGCGTAAACTGTCGGCGCTATACAAATCCTATATAATAATAATAATAACTTCAGATTGAACTGCTGTCAGTGAATTAGGTTGGATGTTGTGCTGACTGTGTTTAGATTTTTATCTTTTGAAGTAGCTTTTTTTTTCCTAATATGGAAATCCTATAGCTTTGTTCTATTTTCCCTGATGAAAAATGGTAACCAAGTTATCATGACATCTTGTTTTTAAGAAAGCTTAGAGTACAAATGATTGAAACAGTTTAACAAACTTTAAAGTATTTTTCTATTGCGTTTTAAACAGTGTACAAAATTGTCAGATTTATTGTCATGTTTTTTTGTTGCTGTCTTTGTCCCTTTGGAGATATTCATTCTCAGATTTTCTTCTGGTGATCAGTGTCACCAGGACAGAAAGTGAAAGTGTACAACTTTAAGAAAGCAGGAAATCTCCCAACGAGTACATATGTTAAATTAATAACTGTCATAGGTGGAATTTCCTCTCACTTTGGTGATTTCTACTCACTTCCTAAAAATAATATAAAATTGAAAATTCAACCATTCCAGTGTAGTAGCAAGCGTATAATTATTCAATAAAAATCTGTATTAAAGAGCCAATGAACATATAGTACGAGTTACATCAGAAAAAGCTAAGAAATAACAGATACTTACTGTGTTTATTTAGATGGAATATGAATAAATATATTCATTTACAGGTATAATAATAAATATATTCATTTCACAAGGCAACTTATGATTTGTGGCACCGTCTCCTCCAAAATATAAACAACACTATCATTTTCCCAGGTACCCCCCCCCCCCCACTGACAGTTGGGATATGGGTTTCCCTAACAAAAGTTTGGATCTTCTGGTGGTAAAACTAACAGCCTCTAACTGCAACCAAGGGACAACAAAGTGTTGCATGTTCACATAAGAGCACTAGGGTCTGATAGCATGAATGTTCCAATTAAAAACTAGGTAATTAGGCAGTATGTTAGGTGTTCTCCAGCTTACCATATCATCAAGAGACCTTTTGGATTTAGAAAAATTAGTTTTTACGTCAAGCTTGAAATTTTCCATTAATGCTTTAGTTTATACCAATCTAATTTAGAAAGAAGTTACATAGGGGTAGTAGAAATGGCAGCTGCTACTAGGCACTATGGCCTCCGGAGGGCCCAGCTGTAAGCCTGAATTGAGAATACTTAGTTCCTCCTCATTACACAGTTGGAAACATCATCGTGTTTATTAGTTGGAGGACACTTTGAAGTTTGTTAAACTGTTTCAATCATTTGTACTCTAAGCTTTCTTAAAAACAAGATGTCATGATAACTCGGTTACCATTTTTCATCAGGGCAAAGTGAACAAAGCTATAGCCCTGATAGAACAATATATTTATTATTTCACAATATTCTATTGGCTGCACAGACAAATGTCACACAGAACAACACTCACATCCAAAATATTGTCCCTAATTGATCCTCCTCCCAATCAGGGAAAGATGAGGGAAAGGGGAGGTTTGCAGAAACTGTAAATTGTTCCTTCTGATACTCTGGAGGAAAATAAATTTAGCCTTCATATGCTTTCTTCACAGTAAGAGTTGTAATTTTTCTGCAACCCAGTTATTATTTTTTTTTGGTATATAGTTGAGTCACTGAGCCTTGTTTCCATGTCCTATGAATAGAAACATAGGATCTGGTGTGCAGAAAAATAGCAGCAGGTGCTCTAGACTGATGAGTCAAAATTTAAAAAATTTGGCTGTAGCAGGAGTAAATTTGTTTGTGAATGGCTGGAGAGTGGTATAATAATGAGTGTCTGCAGGCAACAGTGAAGCATGGTGGAAGTTCTTTGCAAGTTTGGAGCTGCATTTCTGCAAATGTAATTAGAGATTTGGTCAGGATCAATGGTGTCCTCAATGCTGAGAAATACAGGCAGATACTTATCCGTTATGCTATACCATGCGGGAGGTGTGCGATTGGTCCCAAAATTATTCTGCAGTACAAGTTTACCTAGAAGAATTGATGCTGTTTTGAAGGCAAAGAGTGGTCACACCAAATATGGATTTGATTTGGATTTCTCTTCTGCTAATTTAGGTCCCTTTCATATTTGTACGATCTGAAAGTGGCACGACTGATGCAACTTTGGCGGGACTTGAAGCAATGCCTGTCTAATCTTGAGGTCTATGGACCTCAAGTCGCATCAAAGTCAGACCAAAGTAGTGCAGGTAATTCTTTGAAGTTGCTGCGACTTGAAGTTGCACAATATGAATGGTACTCGTAAATCATGGGGAACGACTTGTCATGAGTCTTTGCAGTCCCAAGTCACAGGACAAGTCACACAAGTGTGAAAGGGGCCTTACTTTCAATTCTGCTAATCGATAAAAAAACTATTAACACTTCTATTTCTGAAAGCATTCTTAACCACTTGAACCACCAATGTACATATACAGTACATTGTCAGTTTCAAGTGGTATACTGGGATGACTCCTACAGCTACGGCATCATCCTGGTATTGTTTTTTTCAGGAGGTGATCTGCTTTTTTTGTAAAAGTCCTTCTAGGGACTAATTAGCTGCTGGATTGCTTTTACAGGTGGTGGGAGGGGTCATCTTCCACAAGCCACCTGGGGGTACCTCTCCACGCTCTACCATCCCACCGGTAAACCCAGAATGAAGCCGGAAGTTTTTTGCGGCTTACCATAGAGCTGATAGAGGACCAGAAGGTCCCCGATCATGTCTATGGTATACGAATCTGGATAAGACAAGTATTTTGGCACTTCTAGTTTCCCTGGATGTAAACAGTGCCATTTTTTTACATTGTGAAAGAATCTGATTACACCGATCTTGGTGTGATCAGATGCTTTTAAGAGCAGATGTGATATATGGGGTCTAAAAGACCCCAGATCTCTCCATAAAGAGTGCCTGTTACTGCCTATTGCTGTCACAAGGAATGTTTACATTACAAAAAAAATGATTTCATCATGTTTTGTGAATTTCCTCATTGGTGTACAAGTGTGCACTGGGACAAAAGAAATGAAAGAACGCATGGGTATGTGAGAAGAGGGTATCACAACTAGCCATGTTAAGGCAAGTGGACTTCTAGAAAAGTCGAAATAACCTTTAAACATATTGTGCTTTCTATTCTTGAGCTTCTTTGAAATTATCAGCATTTGAGGCTTCCCTTTTCTAACATCACCCTTTGGGAATTGTCTATCCAGTTTTTGGAAAGACACTCATAATTTAATTAGTCAATATGGATGAATGGATTAAAGATTTATGAGTTTAACCATCCATATCTAATGTCCATGGGTTTCTTTATAAGAAAGAAAGAAAGCTCCTCCAGAGACATGTGAAAGCTTTTTCTATGTTGTCTTCATGACCACCAACCTTCCTTTTATCTTGAACTATAAATTGTTGATACATATTATTTTTCAAACTTTTTGAAAATGTATTCCAAATATACATAAAAAATGGGAACACAGAGGAACATGTGCTGTACTTTATGACAGTTGGAAGATATTTGTAAATTTGCATCTTGGCTCCATGCTGCACATCATTTTTACACTAAGAACAGTTCATTGCCTCCAAGCAGCTATCATCACCTCAGAACTCTGCCAATAAATATCACAAGATGATTTTTAGATACTGAACTAACTTCTGTAATATACGAACTGCTCTCCGCACTTCACATTCTACGTGGTAATACTGCACTGAAACCCGCAATACTACAACTGAATCAGGGAATGCTGCACTGTGAACAATGAACATTAATTACCCTATTTAATACAATCTATAAACTGTCAGTTAATCTTTTTAAATATATTCACAAAAATACCATACTACCTAATGACAGGCCCCCTAAAAGGTTCAAAATACAGCCAATAGTTTTTCTTCTAAAAAAAAAAATTATTTTTACTAGCATTATTTTTTAAGATAAACTGATAAAATATCTTTGCTAGAGATATACCAATTGCATTGACCCACATTAACACTATTTCTGACTGCTCTAAATCAGTGGTCTTCAAACTGCGACCTGAGGGCCCTTTTCTAGCCTTTATCTGGCCCTTGGGGCACTATTCCTCCCAATGATATGAGGTACTATTCCTCTAACTGACAACAACAGTGGGGCATAAATCCTGCCATGGACATTAATGACGGGGCATCATTCCCCTCATTAATAATAATACAGGGGCACTTTTCTTCCCACTGACACCAGTAGGGCACTGTTTCTTTCACTAATGCCAATGAAAGGGCACTACTCCTCCTCCTACTGACCACCAAGCCTAAGGCAATGCTGATGCTGGGTATGGGGCATTTTCTTCCCCCTGCCTGCCACAATCCGGCTCCCCTTAAAGTCTAAAGATCAGTAAACAGGCCCTTAGTTTGCAAAGTTTGGAGACCCCTGCTCTAAACTATGGAAAGCTAAATAAAAAGGTGTGCATCATTGTAGAACATGGAACTATGCTATCTTCTTACTCTTTGCTCCTTAGTAAACAAGTAACTATACAGAACAAATAACATAAATTCCTCCTGAATAGATTTAATTTAAGATACCTCATCACTTTACAATACCAAAAGGAATGTAATCTTTGGCCGCTCTTGTGTAGCTTGCTCTTTAGCATCCATTTAAAGCAGCACTTCACCCAAAAGGGAGGGTTCTACTTTAGGCCTCCTTTTCGATACCCACTTTGGCATATCCTTTTTTTTTGGGGGGGGGGGGGTAGGTACCTAGTTTTGACAGATACCTGCTCCCACTTCAGCTCATGTCCCATAACTTATCCGTGAGGGAGTTCGGACACCCTCTCTACACCCACAGCTTTCTGGGACATGTCACAGGTCCCAAAAGGCTGCAAGACCATTCACAAAGCGCAGCGCAGCGCAGCTCGAATGTGCGCAGTAGGAAGCAGGTTTTAAAGACACAAGATGTCACAGCTGGCTTCCCACAATAAAGATTCCGGTGTCGGGAAACCCAAAGGCTAGTGAAGAACTCACTCGAGTGAGAGCAGTGCTGGATCCCTGGACAGGTGAGCATTCTTTTATTAAAAATCAGAATAAAGAACTGCTTTAATGTGTATCTAAACCCATAGCTGAATATCTACTATAATGCAGATACGATTCCATGTGGTGGCCGCATTTGTTTTCTTTTTGTCAAGCTACTTTTGCATTATTTCCACTTGGTGATCCTATAAATAACATATTTTCTATCCATTTATGGCTAAATCTACCCTCCACTGTATCCAAGGAGGGAGCCATTTTGTCTCTCTTGACAGCTTTCTTGATATGTGTTGTAAATATTTACCAACAATATTTACAAACATGTCCTTATCTTGTCATCTCTATAACATGGGAAGGAAGCAGTAGGTCATTTACAGAAAATAGCTAAGATAGCAGATACTCTTTGATGCAGCTCACAGGAAGCGATTTATGGCAAGATCAACATGTATTTTCTGTACTTGCTGAAAATATTCTAAGCCTGGAAAAAGAAAACGAATGCAACCACTATAACTAATGACTGTAACCGGCAATATATTACATTTACCCTTTAAAACAGAACTCTAAGAAAATAGATAAATACACAGATTAAATACATATAAGGGGGTTTTCTTACCTACTGCAGAATTTGTATTTTTGGCCATCCATGCCTGCATTCAGAGCTAATCACTTACATGTGATTGCTGCATGAGAGACTGAATGCGAGTTTCCACAATTAGCTGTTGGAGTCGGCACCCTTCCATTGCTTTCAATGGGGCTGCCTCCTGCAGCTAATTGTGGGAACCCCTGATGGAGTTCTCAAGTTTAATCGGAGTGTGGGTACATTGACAGATGTGAATGCACCCTGGCTGCAAGGTTTTTTTAATAATATTAGCCTGTCCTCATTAATATACAATGCATGAGGCCCAGCCTCTTTAACTTTAACCCTTAGTTAGGATGGACAGTGTTCAAATCTACGTACAATTGATAATGAAGACCTGGCTGCACAGTATATACAGGATCAATTTTGGTAAACACAACTGCCCACTTCTCTCATAAACAAAGTGAAGTACCTAGGATTTGTATTTGCTGGAGGGTCCAGAATAGAGCACCTAAAAAGGATAAGCTGCAATTTTTTTTTTTTTTTTTTTTAGGCTAATGTGTATGGGGACATGTAACAAATACAAAGTAAGTGTTATCCCAATTTAGCCGCAAAAATGGTTTATGGTTTCATCTTAGTTTTTCATAAAAAGTGAAGATATTCCTATCACTTCCAACATTTTTCAGTTTTAAATAGTTCAATAAACTCTTTCATGCCACAGCTTTAATAGAGTTTATACCCAAACATCTCTGTAGAATTCATTTAATATGGTACAGCCGCCTATGCTTTGAAACAATCAAGTTAATCAAATCTTCTTTTGTAAAGGTTCACTACAAGGCACAGGTCAAATCCACCATCATTTAAGTAGCCGATTTTTATCTGCTTTTGCTAACGCCCTATTAGTTCAAGGTCATTAAAACCTCTGTGGTTTGCTAACTGGAATTACTAAGTAATTATTTTTCTTGGCATCAATGAGGTAGTGCAGAGAATCATTTTAATCAATTACAGCCCTCGTTTGTACTTTCAGAGGTCCAACTTTTATATTGTTATACTCTGATTATTTGGCGTATCTGTTTCTTTGTCAATACATCTGAATTTACATGAAAATCACCAAAAAAAAAAGCAATTGAGAGTGATGCATGGTAATGAGAGGCAGGTTTCAGAGGAATGGAAGCAGCACTATTCTGTATAATAACAAATAATCTAATAGAAAAAGCAATAGCTCACTTTCCTCGCACAATAAGTTTTAATAATTTCTCCAATATATGAGTCCACAAAAATATGGATGGAGTCATAACGATGTTTGATGTGCAGAACAAAAATGCTTTAGCTTGCATTTGTATAATCTTGCTACAAATCCATTCTAGAGGCGTTTGGTTTGAATAAGTAGCTGCAGATCCAGAGGGCATCCCAGGCCAAAGCATAAATAGTCAGTGGGGGAGATTTACCAATAAATGTACAGACGGAGGCGGTGCAGGAGATGAGCAGTGTAATATTATTTCAGCCAGATTTAATAGATGATCATAGTACAATTCATAAATCCCCCTCCCCCTGCTGATTTCAAACAGCTGCATCAATGTGAAACTGACCCCCTTGTAAATAAAAGTGTGTTCTGCTGCTTTTAGTAGAAATGTAGCAAGTGTGGTAGGCCTGACACAGGGGTAACCTATAAAAGCCAGGCACAGGGGTAACCTATACAAGCACAAACAGTCTATTCATACTAACAGTCTATATGTTGGATAAATAATCCTAGTGAATTAGACAAAATATGCACAGCAGCTTGACTTCATTTTTGGGATTTAGTGCTTTTAGTGCATCCAGTCCTGTACAGCAATAGGTGGTCACAGAGGACCAAAGAATGTTACACTAATACTAGCCTGTACAGCAGTAGTTCTCAACCAGGGTTCCATGGAACTCTAGGGTTCCTCCAGAGGTTGCTAGGGGTTCCTTGAGCAATGAGCAAATGCTGCCTCTCAGATAAGTTCCCCAGACACCATTCATCTTTTTAGCTATCTGAAAGAAGGTAATTCTTCCGAATGTCCACAAGTGTAAGGAGCATTCATCCCACTGACCATCACACTAGTGTATCATGAGTTGTAAATGTAGTAATTTTTAGCAGGGGTTCCCTGAAACCTGAAAATTATTTCAAGGGTTCCTCTGTGTTGAAAATGTTGAGAAATGCTGCTGTACAGACTTACAAATCTGAGCCTTAAAGTGGATCTCTAGACAAAATCTTTTTTTCTTGGCTGGAGTATGAAAGAGTTTCCGTCCCTATTGGGGAGCGTTACCCTTCTATTTGTCTTACAAAATAAACAGAGCAAGCCAGATTAATACATTCAAGGAGCCAGCAAAAAGGAATAATATATAAAGCCCTTCTAAAAACTAATATAAATTGTGGCACCATAAAAGAAACCACTCAAATGTAAGAATATACATTTCACCTTAAACAAGAAGTACAGCCAGAGCTCGTTTGGCTGTACTTCTCCCGTAGGTCACAGGAGTGCCGTTCATTTTTCCCTCCTGTGACCTGTTTTTAGCAGAGAGCAGGTTGAAGTCCGCTCTCTGCTGAGTCGACCATAGAGTCAGATCGGCCCACATGCCTGGACCGGCACCCGGCTCAGCCTCTCAGCGAACTGCAGAGAGCCTGATCCGGCTGCTCCCCATCCAGCGCTCCAGTGAGCAAGGAGGGGGCAGAGCAGAGAGCAGTGACTGACAGTCAGCAGCTCTCTGCCCAGGGAGCTGTGAGAACTGAGCGATCAGTGATGTTTGATTGCTCGGTTCTCAGTGTAGAGATGCCAGGTGACAGCTGCAGCACCGAACCAATCCTGCATCCACCTAGGTAAGTATAAATCTAAAAAAAAACCCTTACATCTCTATTAAGAAGTCATACCCTCCATAACAATCCCAACAATTCCAAAATTGTCCCTTCAAGACAAAATCTGGGAAAATCTGTGCACAAAAATCCAAAAATCTTTAAATGTATGATGGACACCCCCACCATGTGCACACTCACCGGACAATAGAACCTTGCAGATAAAGAGGCATTTGTTAATTTGTTTGTTCATAATTTTAATAAATTGTACCAATCGTATCACACTATTTTTTATCATTGTCACTTACAAAGAAAGTGAGAGGAAATCCAAAATTTTAGAGGTATCCCCAGAGCAAGAGGTAAAGTGTTACTAAACCCACAACAGCAAAATCAGTCTGTATATGCAGTAAAGCATGCTTGTAAGGCTCCATGTACACGGGACGTTGTAAATGGCCCTTTAGGAGCAGTTGGGCGTTTTTTTCAGAAGCCCCTGAACCCATCTACATTTTATCTTATCTGTCAATGTACACAGGGTCGTTTACAGTCATTTGCAGGCAGTTGAGTTCAGGGACGTTTTTTGGAACGCAATTATTTGCGTTCGAACGTGTGTTTCCCGGCGTTTCAAATGCAGAAACGCGGCCGAACGTGACCAAACGTGACCGAACGTAATGAACCTACGTTCAGCCACGTTATAAGTTTTTTTTCTTCCATTCAAAATCAATGGGTCCCTATGGGAGCCTATTGATTTGAATGGAAGTCGCACCGCAAGTCGGATCAGGATCTTGGCACGACTTGCGCTGTGAGAATCTTGAGGGGGAACTCCACGCCAAAAATGGGAAAAAAAAACTGCGTGGGGGTCCCCCCCAGATTCCAAACCAGGCCCTTCAGGTCTGGTATGGAATTTGAGGGTAGCCCCATGCCGGAAAAACGGCGTGGAGTCCCCCCAAAATCCATACCAGACCCTTATCTGAGCATGCAGCCCGGTAGGGCAGGAAGGGAGGGGGTCCGGGATCTGGGGGGCCCCCTTGTTAAAGGGGGCTTCCAGATTCCGATGAGCCCCCTGCCCGCAGACCCCCACAACCACCGGCCAGGGTTGTGGGGATGAGGTCCTTGTCCTCATCAACATGGGGGCAAGGTGCTTTGAGGTGGGGGGTGCAGAGCTCCCCCTGCCCCAAAGCACCAACACCCCCCCATGTTGAAGGCATGTGGCCTGGTATGGTCCAGGGGGGGGGGGGTTAGCTCGTCCCCTCCCCCTTCCTGCCCTACCGGGCTGCATGCTCGGATAAGGGTCTGGTATGGATTTTGGGGGGGACCCCACACCGTTTTTTCGGCGTGGGGCTACCCTCAAATTCCATACCAGACCCGAAGGGCCTGGTTTGGAACCTGGGGGGGACCCTCACGCAGTTTTTTTTCCCATTTTTGGCGTGGAGTTCCCCCTCAAGATTCTCACAGCGCAAGTCGCGCCGCAAGTCGGATCATCCTGATCCGTCTTGCGGTGCGACTTCCATTCAAATCAATAGGCTCCCATAGGGAACCATTGATTTTGAATGGAGGCAGAAAAAACGCTGCTAAAAGCAACATGGCCAAACGTGCAATAATGCGAATGGAAAAAACTACTGAAAGCACGTTTAACAGCTGCTTTTTCCCGGCGTCAGAACTAGCTTTGCAGCACGTTTTTTCTAACGTCCCGTGTACATGGAGCCTTATACTCACTGTGGGGTTAATCCTGTGCATTGTGTAAAAAGTCTTAAGGGCCCTGTCTTCTCTGATGCCCTTCTTCTTTTACAGTCCCCAATCCAACTCCTGATAGTACAGAGCCTTGGGGATTCTGCACATGCTCAGTTTGATGTGCATTGCTAGAGAGGTTTTTTTTTTTTTTGGGGGGGGGGGATGTGCATGTGATCGGCACAGGGCAAATCAGCACTGTCCAAACAGAGGGTAAGGGGTCATACAGCCTCATAGGACAGTCAGCTGAGAATGAAAACTCATTCTACAAGTTTTAACCAGTGCTCAGCTGAACATTGATGGAAGCCACAAGACTGCTATATACTGCTGATGAGAAAAGGTATTTAGAAGTTTATATTTTCTAAAATAATTTCATTTCCATGTTTTGTGTACTGTGGGAGACCAGATATAGTCGGTTCTGGGTTTAGTAACACTTTAAGAGGAAGTTTTTCACTTGTCCTAGGGACAATTGTCTAAGCCAGGGCTTCCCTTCACCTTTGGAGAATTCTATACATTTGTGTTGGATCTCTGGGACAGGGAGTGAAGGGGATCTTCCCCAATGGCACACAGCAAAAAAAAAAGCTTAACTTTCCCCTGCTTTATTGAAAACTAAAAAAAAAAAAAGAAAAGGTTTGGGTTAAGCATACACTTTAATTACTGTATACTTTGCTTGCATACTTAGCTTTCAAATGGTCTGTGCTGTTGTAGTCTGACAGTAATGACTTTGCTGCACTGAAATCCCAAGCAGTGTTTTCAGCCCTGTATGAGTTTCTGGACTACAGAACTCTGTCTCTCCCTTTACCCTCTACATGTATACTGTACAATGATTTATTTCTCTGCTCATCCACTGTGTATAAGAAAATGACTATTGGTAGATATAGTTCTGGGGATCCTGCCTACTTCCCTATGAACTGACCTAGTGTACCCTGCTGATCTTTCCCTCCCAGCATTTGCTCCTGCAAGAGTTTTACAAACTTAGTGATTGCATCACAGGGAATAATAAAAACTATTTTTCACTATAGGGACAAGGTGAAAGGAAAAAAAAAGTAATGTCGGTACATGGTCTAGTGGGGGAGAGGGAGGTTTGGGGGTAAATCTGGGTCATGCCTGTACAAATAATCTAAAGAACAAGTATAATTTAAATTTTTAACTGATAGGGGATAAATTGTTTAGAAAACTGTTACATGTTTTTCTTTGTCAATATAATTGACTTTCCAGTTTACATTTTATTCAATTTGTTGGCTGCAAAGATAGATAAATGAAAAAAGTTACTAATTAAATAAGTCAGAGTAGAAAAAGCTGTTTTACATATAAAATCTATTGGTACAGAGAAAAAAAGAAGTTTAAGCTACTACTATAGGATGTGAGTCAGACTTTAAAAGCGGTAGATCACTTTTAAGCAGTGTTTGGTAGTGAGAAGGGAAATATGTTGCCATCTTACCACTTTTTTTAACTGTAAATAATTCCACACTACCGCACTTGTAATTGCGTGTAATGCGGGGTGGTTGCAGCATGGCCCCATTCCCTTGAATGGGTCGCATTTGCTGACAGAACAGTCCACTGAACAAGAGGTGGTACAATTTTTGCTATGGCATGTGTACACACATCTGTCATCCTTTACAGCTTAAGCCCCCGTTCACACTAAGGCGACCTGTGAGGCGACCTGGTCGCCTCACAGGTCGCCGCAGGCCGCCTCCCATAGGGAAGCTGCGGACCCGTTCTAATAGGAGCGACACAAGTCGCTCCGACTTAGAAAAAGGGTCCGGAGCTTCTTTGGGGCGACCAGGAGGCGACCGCCATAGACTTCAATGTTATGAAGTCCGTGGCGGCCGCTCCGAAGTCGCGGCGCGCTGCTCGCACCGCGATCTTGGAGGTCGCCCCGGGAAGTAGCGTTGCGGTAGTGCGAACCGGCGCTAAAGTGATTGTAAAGGAAAACATTGTATTAAAAAAACAAACAAACATCTTATACTTACCTGCTTTGTGCAAATGTTTTGCACAGAGGAGTCCCGATTCTCCTCTTCTCTGCTCCCCCGCCAGCGTTTTAGACCCCTTCCCCTTGCCGAGTGCACCCATAGCAAGCCACTTGATGTGGGGGCACTCGTACATGCTCGCCCCCAAGCCACTCAGGCTGTATGGGAAAGAAGTTTCGTGCCCACGGCTGTGAGTGATGGCCAGGAAGGGAGCTTATCTATGTTCCAGGGAATAGTAGAGAGTGATAGGTGTTCTAGAAGTAGCACATCAAGTCAAAGCTGGCTTTGTGATAGTGAATAGCATTCTCAGCCTGGACCCCCACTAGGCCACGCCTCAAATGCATTTCACTCCATCCACCGGAGCTTACTCAAGTAAGCTCCAGTGGGTGGAGTGAAATGCATTGGGGGCATGGCCTGGCGGGGGTCCAGGCTGAGCCTGCCATTCACTATCACACGGCAGGCTTTGACTTGATGTGTGGCTTCCAGGATACCTATCACTGTCTGAGTCCATAAGACACAGAGAGAGTGGTTCAACCCCGCCCACCACATCTCATCTCAGTGGCTGTGATTGACAGCAGCGGGAGCCAATGGCTCCCTGCTGCATCTCAGCCAATCAGGAGGAAGAGACCAAGGAGAGCCTCAGGACTTGTGAACATCGTTGGATCGAGATCGGCTTAGGTAAGTATTAGGGGAGGCTGCACACTGAATGTTTTTTACCTTCATGCACAGAATGAAACAGAAAGCTTTTACAGCCACTTTAGGGTGGGCCTGGAAAATGCAGCTTAACTGTCTGTTTCTACTACCCCCTCTAACTGCAAGTGTAAATGAGCCCCAAGTCTTAAGGTTGGATTCCCACTGTTCCACATGCACGCAGCACATTTGGTAAGGCACGCATGTAGGTCTGAATGGGCCCATAAAGTTTGCATTTCCCTTTCACCCTTAACTGCAAGCCATAGATGTAAGGCAGCCACATAGAAAATAATATGATTTCTACTTGAAATTCATTTTCATACACCAAAAAGGACAGGTGTGAATAGACATCTTTAGAAAATTTGACTTTTTCTATTCTGAATGGGAAATATTTGAGGAGGGAAGGTCAAATAAACACTAACCTTAACTAAAAATGTTTTCTATTACAGAACTCTTTATGGTGCATGTATTTTCAATATCGCTGTAGCTATATTCGCTGTTAAAGTTAAGTACTCCCCTGACAACTTGTACATTGTTATTGTATCAGGGAGCACAGCTGGCAGAGACACAGATGAGCAGTGGCCAAGAATCCACTGGAGCAAATATTAAATTCAGTTCTATAAATTAGTCTTCCAAAAGGAAGTGAGCTTAGTAACATTAATTATGCATTTCAATAGAAGTTACAAATAGAAGCGATAAATAAAAGGGAAAACACTTAGGAAGAGAACAATGGACATCGAGAAGACAACAGAAAAATATGTAACACTCATCTCCTTCCCCACTCTGCCTCTGAACAATTTTAAAACTTTTTTTTTTTTTTTTTTTTTTTTAGTGAACGAATAATAATATTTGCTTGGTCCCCCACCAACACACTCCTAGGACACATCACGTGTCCCAGGAGGCTGTGGGACCAGTCTTATAGCACTGTTGAACCTTGTGCATGCACAGAGGGGAGCTGGATGTGACAGTTCAGGAAGTCACAGCCGGCTCCCATACTGAAGCTGGCAGAGCTGAATCCCTGTGTAGAATCAGCTTCTGGGAAGACAGAACTGGACTCCACGGTCTCTTCAAAGTCAGCAATACAGTATTTGTAACTCCTGACCTTTATTTAAAAAAAAAAAAAAAAAAAATTCTCTTTAAACTGTATGGAAAGGCTGGGGAAGTGTAAGTGTTAAGGCCCATACACCTGATAAGAAAATCAGAAGTAAAATGTAATCAGATGAACGATCTGCCGATTTTTGGATCGTTAGTATAGTGCTATCGACAGCCAAATACGAATTTTCGGATGTCAAAAACTAGATGTGTAGGCTATATACATTTTTTTGTATGTGAACACAACATCTGATTTTCATTTAATTAGTACAGTTTTCGTCCAAAAAAAATCGTAATAGCAAGACTACGCACGCTCTGAAATGAAAGAATATATAAAAAACATGACATCACTTCTGAAGTTGAATTCTGTCATACGAGAATTTTCATATGAAAGTAACCTCTTCACTTTTGATATGAGACTAGCAAGCAACAGAAAATGAGTCTGATAATCTGATCGTGTGTACGAGGCTTAAGACTCTCTGTTGGGTTTATACCATCATCTGGGGCTGTGTTAGAGAATTTCCCTCACTTGCTGTACTGCTGACGATGTTTTCCCAGACAGGATGTGAAAGGTACTCTCCAACAGCAACAAAATGATTTTTCTTAGCGGATTAGAGTAAAGCTAAAGCCCATTAGATTTTTATTTCTGTCCTTGTCCCTGTTGAAGATTTTCCCTCACTTCCTGTCTGGTAATTCCATTGTCAGCAAGACAGAAAGTGAGGGCTCTTTCACACTATCCGTCCGTCGGACGGACTCCGTTTATATCAGCGGGGGATCGATCCGCCGATCCCCCGCTGAGCAGGAGAATAACAGCTGTTCTCCGTGCTGTGTGCGGAGACACAGCTGTCAGTTCCCCATACATCTCTATGGGGGAATCGGATGGGAACGGACCGTCGGACAGATGGAAAATAGGGTTTCCATCCGTCCAGATTTGACGGATCGGATGTCAGCGGACATATCTCCGCTGACATCCGATGCCCCATAGGGAGGCTTGGGGGGACCGTTCAGATCCGCCAAAAAAACGGACAGGCGGATCTGAACGGTCCGCCTGTGTGAAAGGGGCCTCAGGGAAAAACTCTTAAACAAGTTAACACCAGAGGGAGGTTATACTCCTAGCCCACTATATCTGAAATAAAAAAAAAAAAATTTGGCTCTAAAGCCAACTTTCTACAGTTCAACTCAAAACTATTTATTTAAAGTTTTTTGGAGAGTGGGGAGGAGATAAAGAGTCTGACAATTGATTAATTTCCTTAAATGTATTAATTGCTATTTACAATAGATCCAATGATGGGAGCTCTGTTAAGCGAGTTATAGATTGAACGAAAACTGGCCAG
Source organism: Pelophylax lessonae (assembly GCF_965119305.1). NCBI lineage: Eukaryota > Metazoa > Chordata > Amphibia > Anura > Ranidae > Pelophylax > Pelophylax lessonae. Next base: position 167,879,378 of record NC_138768.1, read on the forward strand.
TTCAGCAGGAATCCACCTAGGGAAGGCTGGTTGTACAGAAGTTAATCTCTCAATTGACTTGTGTACAACCAGCCTGCCAGGTTTTTTCGCTTGATCAGTGCTGTCAGCTATAGCCGGCAATACTGATCTTTGTATTCTGAATTCAAAACTCTCCCCACTGTCAGAATACAATAACTCTGTGGAAGCGATTACCCTATCAATGCCGAATTAAGTCACTTTTTCATTTAACCCGCTGGCCGAAAAAAAAAAAAAATATATAGCCTGCTTTAGATTAGAGTTAGGGACCACAGTACACAGAGGAGCCTTGATGAGGCAGTGTGCTTCCCTATATATGAGCATAGTTATGAAATTAAAACTTTTAGTCTTTGATACAAGTTGTAGAACTTGCTTTTTTTTTAATGAAAGACTAGCTGGTAAGTATGCTGGGAATATTTTGCATTGTATTGTTCTGTGAAATGGCCTGTTCATGTGCACCTTACTTAAAATGCTAGTAAATAATTGATTGGAGTGGCTGCCCTTTGTTTTACTTGTTAAAAACAGTTCAGAGACGCACTGAAGGTCTTTGGCTGCCATTGGGCTGTGCGAGGCTTTTGGTGTGTCTCTGTACATTTAAGGAAAGGAGGAATGGGATACCTCCAGGCATATATGCCCTAAATGTATTTATTGTTATACTGTATATATGTTTTAAGATGGGAGCTCTGTTAGATTAGATTTAGGGACCACACTTCACAGATGGGCCTTGATGAGGCAAGTGTGGCTTCCAAATTGCTTTGCATATGGTTACAACTCAAAACCTTTTTTTAATGTAAATTTTAGTTTTATTTATTTTACTAACTAGCAGGTATGCGTGCTGGGAATTTTTTGTATTGTAAGGTTTTTGTTTTCTTTGCCTACGACTTCATTGAGGATAGTTCCCCTGATTTCCTGTTATTGTGGTGCCTGTACAATGAATAGGGCTGCAGCCTTCACCGCCACAGCAACCACAGACAGCAATAAAAACATTACCAGAAATTCGAACCCTTCATCACTCTGCTTAAAATGTGTTTTCCTATTTTCACTCTCCCTGTTAGAAAGATTTCCCATCAATTCCTGTTCTGGCAGGAAGTGAGGGGAAATCTTCACAATAAGGCAATAAAAAAACAAGTTTTAACTCTTCCTTGCTCTACCCAGAATAAAATACAAAGCTTTGGCGGGAGTCGTGCGTTAAGCATACAATATCTGTCTGTTTAGAAGCTAGTAAATTATTACATTTGATGCTCTTCTGAAAAGTCCTTTGTAGTGTAGGGCCATCCAGATACAGCAAGCAGGATGAGAGCCTGAGATTTTGCTCTAACTCACTCACGTCTGTGTGTAGATTTAATCTAAAGCTCTCTAAACTTTTTTTCTAACAATTGAGTCTGGCTGTTCCCCCATACCTGGAGTCTCTGTGCATTTTGTAGCAGTTGTGACGAAAGCCGTGATATAGCATTGTGGAAGTGATTATAACTGAATTGGGAAATGGGACTTTAAAGAGCCCCTGTCACTTTTCTATGACTACACAAGCTGGCAGTTCCTTTTAAAGGGTAACTTGGTGGTGGATAGATACAGAAAAACATACAGGCTCCAGTAGCAGAAAGTGGCAAAAAAGAAATAAGCAAAAGTTGGAAGGGGTTATCTGGATATGGAAATGACACAGAATTCTTAAATTGCATTTTTAGAAGCTCCGGAGCATTTGTTGATTGTTGGTGATTTGAGAAAGCTGTGTTTTAAGCTTTCTGTGGGTCCTGTAATCCCAGATTGGGGCCTGGGGTTCGAAGGTTCCAAGGTGTCTTGGGTGGGATGGAGCCTTCAGTTAAGTGTCCTGGTTTTATTGGAGGCCTACCACTTAGGGAGGTTACTGGCTACAGGACTGGGAAAGCTGGGACAGCTATTCGGGCCTGGAAGACCAAGAGAGGGTCTGGGAGTCCAAAAAAGCAGAGGTGGCTAGAAAGTCAAGGGAGATGGAGCCTCTGGAAAAGTCAGCAAGCTTTGGGGGATGGAAAACCCTATTACCCTTTTTAGAGGATAGGAGTGGGCCTATACAGTGAAGTGTTTCAAGTAAAGCTGAGTTACATAGTCCATATGGCCCAACCAATAAAAAAAACAAAAAAAAAAATCAATAAAGAAAACCCAACCATACAATCCCATATATACAATCCTATACCTGCAGTTGATCCAGAGGAAGGTAAAAAAAACACAGCAAAGCATGATCCAATTTGCTACAGCAGGGGAAAAAAATTCCTTCCCGATCCCCCGAGAGGCAATCGGATATTCCCTGGATCAACTTTACCTTTAATAATAAGTACCCATTTATATTATGTACACCCAGGAAAGAATCCAGGCCTTTTTTTTTTTTTAAAGCAATCTAATGAGCTAGCCAGAACCACCTCTGGAGGGAATCTATTTCACATTTTCACAGCTCTTACGGGGAAGAAACCTTTCCGTATTTGGAGACTAAATCTGTTTACCTCTAGACGTAAAGCGTGCCCCCTTGTCCTCTGTATTGACTTTAAAGTGAATAACTCAACACCAAGTTCACTATATGGACCCCTTATGTATTTATACATGTTGATCATATCCTCCCTTAATCTCTTCTTCTCAAGAGAGAATAAATTCAGTTCCTCTAATCTTTTCTCATAGCTGAACTCCTCCATGCCTCTTATCAGTTTGGTTGCCCTTCTCTGCACTTTCTCCAGTTCCCCGATATGCTTTTTAAGAACTGGTGCCCAAAACTGAACTGCATATTCCAGGTGAGGTCTTACCAACGAAAGTAGTAAACTAAAATGAGCAGTGGTGCTGCTGAAACCTAGCTAAGTTGCTTTGTATACTTAATTTGGTTTAATAAAAAAGGACTGCAGTTCGGGCTGACACAAGCTCACTAAAAGACAAAAGCTTTATCACCCCATATCACAAACTCTATAAATAGTACCCTTCAAAATTATTTTTCCCTATCTAAAACATGGGACCGATTGACTATTGCATAAGACAACAATTTACAGAAGGGTATGTTTTAGAAGAACTGAAAATGACACCTTGGTCCAAGTATTAGTAAAGAGTTTTTATTCTATTCTTTTGTAATTTATACACAGTAATGGAACATTAGGCAATCTGCCTCGTTAGACTGTATGTGAATCAACACACATATGTTACTTGTCTGCTGAAATAATACAATCTGTTTCATATGCTTCATTGCATATGTAAGCTTGTTTCTATAAACTACCTTTCCCAAAGCTGAACTCTAGGCAGACAGTAAAAAAAACAACATTAAGTCCAGTTGAGTACATACTAAAAATATTATATGCAATTTTATCAACTTCATTTCCATAGCCTTTCCCATCTTGACTCCCTTATGTTCTAGAGTTTTGTAATGATTCTAAAGAGAGTGGAATCAGAGCCAAGCTTTTAGCCCGATAGGCCTTATGGATTATAGTAAACCAGGTTACCATAAGGCCTAAATTGCAAAAAAAATATGAACCTTTTTACTGATTTAGCTGAGATTATTTAGATATGTACAGTGCCTTGAAAAAGTATTCATACCTCTTGAAATGTTCCATATTTTGTCATGTTACAACCAAAAACTTAAATGTATTTTTTGGGGATTTTATGTGATAGACCAACACAAAGTGGCACATAATTGTGAAATGGAAGGAAAATGATAAATAGTTTCTCAAATTTTTTTATTAAAAATTATGTGAAAAGTGTTTTTAGCCTGCCTGAGTCAATAGTTTGTAGAATCACCTTTCACTGCAATTACAGCTGCAAGTCTTTTTTGGTATGTCTCTACCAGATTTGCACATCTAGAGAGTGAAATTTTAGCCTATTCTTCTTTGCAAAATAGCTCAAGCTATGTCAGGTTGGATGGAGAGCGTCTGTGAACAGTAATTTTCAGGTGCCATAGATTCCCAATTGGATTTAGATCTAGACTTAGACTGGGCAATTCTAACACATGACTATGCTTCGATCTAAACCATTCCATGGTAGCTTTAGCTGTATATTTAGGGGTCACTGTCCTGCTGGAAGGTGAACCTCCGCCCAAGTTTCAAGTCTTTTGCAGAGTCTAACAGGTTTTCTTCTAAGATTATACTGCATTTGGCTCAATCCATCTTCCCATCAACTCTGACAAGCTTTCCTGTCCCTGCTGAAGACAAGCATCCCCACAACATGATTCTGCCACCACTATGTTTCACGGGGGGATGATGTGTTCAGGATGATGTGCAGTGTTATTTTTCCGTCACATATAGCATTTTGCTTTTAGGCCAAAAAGTTAAATTTTAGTCTCATCTGATTAGAGCACATTCTTCCAAGTGTTTGCTGTGTCCCCCACATGGCTTCTTGAAAACTGCAAAAAGGGCTTCTTTTGGCTTTCTTTCAACAATGGCTTCCTTCTTGCCACTCTTCCATTAAGGCCAGATTTGTGGAGTGCACGACTAATAATTAAATAATTACCATGGGCCTCTTGGCTGCTTCTCTGAATAATGCTATCTTTGTCCGGCCTGTCAGTTTAGGTGGACGGCCATGTCTTGGTAGGTCTGCAGTTGTGCCATACTCTTTCCATTTTCGGATGATGGATTGAACAGTGCTCTGTGAGATGTAAACTTCTTCACAACTTTATCCCTGACCTGTCTGGTGTGTTCCTTGGCCTTCATGATGCTGTTTGTTCACTAAGGAACTCTAACAAAGCTCTGAGGGCTTCACAGAACAGCCATATTTATACTGAGATTAAATTACACACAGGTGGACTCTATTTACTAATTAGGAGACTTCTGAAGGAAATTGGTTGCACTAGATTTTAGTTAGGGGTATCAGAAAAAAGAGGGCTGAATACAAATGCATGCCACACTTTTCAGATATTTATTTGTTAACATTTTTAAAACCATTTATCATTTCCCTTCCACTTCAAATTATATGCCACTTTGTGCTGGTCTACCACATAAAATCCTTATAAAATACATTTACGTTTTTGGTTGTAGCATGACAAAATGTGGAAAATTTCAAGGGGTATGAATACTTTTTCAAGGCACTGTATGTGGGCATTTTAGGTGTTTTCCTGTGAGAGAACTTACCCCTATAGTTGCCCCTATATTGGCCATAGTACCTTGAAAACATCTGCTTTTGCCTAAACTGAAAGCTAAGCCGGGTCAGGCCTGGTTAGTATGCGGATTATACTCTATTAACCACTTTAACACTAGCCACTGTGCTGCTACTGCGGCACAGTGGCTCGTTATCGTCTAGCGACGTAGATCTACGTCGCTAGACTCCTCCCCTGTAGGCGGCGCTCGCGCGCCGTCGGAGGCGCACTCCTGCTGTTTTCATTCACAGAGGGAGTCGGGCCAGGGGAGGAGCGGCGGTGATCGCCGCTGCTCTGCCCCGATCGTCGGGGAATCCAGTTTGGAGATCCGCCCGCCTGTGTAAACAGAGCGGGCGGATCTCCTAAGTGACAGGGAGTGACAGATCGCAGTGTTCAGCATAGCTGAACATCCGATCTGTCCCTGGCTCACTCAGTCACCTCCCCCCCCACACGTTAGTAAGCACCAGGCATACATTAACCCCTCCCTCTCCAATAAAATTAACCCCTTCCCTGCCAGTGTAATTTTTACAGTAACAGTGCATATTTATAGCACTGATTACTGCAGTAATGTCACTGGTACCCCCAAAAGTGTCAAAAATGTCAATCAAGGGTCCGATCTGTCCGCCGCAATGTCGCAGTCCCGCAAAAAAAAAAAACGGAGATCGCCGCCATTACTCGTTAAAAAAAAAACACCAAAAATGACATAAATCTTTCCCTTAGTTAGTAAACGCAATAACTTTTGCGCAAACCAATCAAAATACGCTTATTGCGATTTTTTTTACCAAACATGGGTAGCAGAAAACAAATTGGCCAAAAATTTAAAAAAAAAATTGGTTTTTACATCTTTTTTGGGGGGAATTTCATATAAAAAAATGTTAAAAATATTGTTATTTTTTCAAAATAAACGCTCTTTTTTTGTTTAAAGCGCAAAAAGTAAAAATCGCACAGGTGATCAAACACCACCAAAAGAAAGCTCTGTTTGTGGGAAAAAAAGGACGTAAATTTCGTTTGGGTACGGCGTCGCATGACAGCGCAATTGTCAGTTAAAGTTGCACAGCGCCGAATCGCAAAAAGTGGCCCAGATGTAAGACAGCAAAATGCTCTAGTGGTAAAGTGGTTAATGGATAGTTTGTATTCTTTCTAGTTTATATATTTAATATAATTTAATTGTAAATTTTCAGTGAGATAATACCTGTTTTTAGATCTTATTTTATTTGCTTCCTATGTGCTGCTCAGGGGTTAATTAGGAATTGCTTCCCCCGCCTGGTTGTCCGAACATTAGTAACTATGTTTGCGTATTTTTAATTGGTTGATTCAAATGGCAGGAGGTGGTATACAAGCAAAGTGTAAATTAATGAGACATGGGTAATTATTGTCTACCTTTATCTTGTTCACAATGGATTTGCTAAAGACCCAAGTGGTTAAAATGCACCATCCAATGATGTGTGTTTTTTGCACCTTTCACTGTTTTTAATTATAATTAGTAACAATTAAGAATTATATTAAAGGTTTTTGTATTATATTCCAGCTGTGCTGACAATCTTGTAATGTTTAAACTTGCCAACGTATGAGAACACTAATTACACTCCTGATATTTATCTGCAGTGAGAGTGTAAGGAGGGTTAGCTGGTTTGGACATTCATTTTATGAGTCCAAAAATATTCTAGCGAGATAATCCAAAAATTCTATTTGTATATTATGTAGTTTGCTTCTAAATTCAGTAGAACATTTCCACCTTTCCACAGTTAAATGGGATGCAGATGGGACAAAAATCTGTTAGTGAAAATTGGGACTTATACTGCACCTGTCACTGAAAGCCATCAGTTCCCACATTAACACCAACCAGGATCTGACAATTGCATTGAAAAAGGGACTTGGAACTCAAGTGGTTAAATACACATAGTGTAAGCACCTGAATCTGTTTTTTAGCTTTAGTTTCCTATAATCTCTATAATGTATTTTACTTCCTCCTCTCCTCTTCCTTTCTCCGTTGGGGTCCCCCAAGGTTCTGTTCTTGGACCCCTCCTACTCTTAATCCACTCCTCCTCGCTGCCTCAGTTGATTGCCTCCCATGGCTTTCAATACCACTTCGATGTCGTTGACACCCAAATCTATCTCTCTACCCCCAGCTCACTCCATCAGTCTCCTCACACATCACCATATTCCTAACAGGTATATCAGCCTGGATGTCACACCACTTCCTCAAACTCAATCTATCCAAAACCAAACTCCTAATATCGCCCCCCCCATGCCTCTTTCTCTGATTTCTCTGTTAAAATCTATGGCTCAACTATCAACCCAATCCCCCATGCCAAGGTCCTAGGTGTAATCCTGGACTCTGAACTCTCCTTTTAGCCCCACGTCCAATCACTGTCCATAATTCGTCGCCTCAACCTACGCAATATCTCCAATATACGCTCCTTCCTAACCAATGACACCACAAAGCTTCTAATTCACTCCCCAGTCATCTTTCGCCTCGACTACTGCAACTCCCTCCTTATTAGTTTACCTTTAAATAGGCTATCCCCTATTCAGTCCATCATAAATGCTGCTGCAAGGATGATCCACCTTACAAACTGCTCGGCGTCTGCTACCCCTCTCTGCCAATCCCTTCACTGGCTTCCGTTTAAAAAATTAAATTCATGGTACTAACAATAACCTACAAAGCCATGCACAACTCGGCCTCCAGCTACATCACTACACTAGTCTCAAAATACCAACCAAATCATTATTTTCGTTCTTCCCAAGACCTTCTTCTCTCTAATTCCTATGTCATTCCACCCTCGCCTCCAGAACTCTCCAGAGCCTCTCCTATTCTCTGGAACTCTCTACCCCAAACTGTCCGACTATCTCCTACTCTGTCCACTTTCAGATGATCGCTAAAAACTCATCTCTTCAGAGAAGCCTCTCGAGCCCCCACCTAACAACTGCACATTTCTTTTCTCCAACAACCCATCGCCCACAGGTTTTACCTTTTAAATTTCTTGACCCTCCCTCCTAGATTGTAAGCTCAAATGAACAGGGTTCTCTGATTCCTCCTGTATTCATTTGTATTGTAACTGTACTGTCTGCCCTTATCTTGTAAAACGCTGTGTAAACTGTCAGCACTATATAAACCTGTATAATAATATAAAATAACCTCTTGTTCAGCAGCACTCATACGTGGAAAGATAAGGAGCCAATCAGGGCACTATTTCTTTGCACGATGCTGTTTAAACCTTTTACCAAGCGTTAAGAGCACAGCAATGATCCAGAGGGTGTAGTGCTGCTTCTTCATTGTCATTCAGCAGGTTAAGGTGGGTGAAGGACCAGGCTGTATTTCTTAAAAAAGGCAGAACAAAGCAAGTTCTTAGACCTGCCTTTGCTTTCTGGCAGGGTTTCATAGACTCTGAATAGAGCAGAAATCTTTTGGAAGGTAAAAACATTCATATATATCTGTTTCAATAGTGTATTTTATGTATTGACTTGAGTTCAGCTTTCAGTTATTTAAACTGTGGTAAAAGTTCAGATAATGCTTTCTGTTGGCTTTTTTATCATACGCATGACAAATAACAGACATTCACTTAAGTACAAATTTTAGATAATTTGATAATAAAAAGATAACACTTTTAAGATTGTCTCAGGCTGTTGTATTCTGTGATAATATCCTTCAGTTGGGAGGAAAAAAGAAACTTACAAAATGCAAATTTTTTCTTTAAAAGCAGAAATCCTTTAGGATTAAAGCGGAGTTCCACCCAGTGAATGTTTTTTTTAATAGAAATACCCCCGGGACAGTCAGGGCTAGTGCATTCCACAATGGCTAGCCTCTGATCTGTCCCGGGTTGCACTTACCTGAAAGAAGAAATACTTACCTTGAAAATGTATTCTCCAGCGCTGCCATCTCGGGTGTGGGCAGCTTGAAGCCAGCGCGATCCTCTTCTGTGTCCTACTTCCGTCTTCTTCGGTCCCACGATGCACTACACCGGCCCAGCCGTCACTTCCGGTGCCTCAGCGTCATCCCTGCACAGCTTCTGGGCATGCCAAGAAGCTGTTTAGCAAGGTATGACGGCGCCAGCACCGGAACTGACGTCGGGGCCGGTGCAGGCGCATTGATTCCTGGGAGCGATGACGTTCAGCTCCCAGGAATCATTGCAAAGCCAGGAAGTGACGAATCGCCGTGGCCGCCGAGGGGAGGAAGAGGAAGTAAGGTAAGTATATTTTCTTCTATACGAGGTAAGTAAAAAAAAAAAAAATTGCGATTATCCATTTGTTTTTCAGGTGACCTGGAGCGAGAAGATGGAGGTAAGTATAATTTTAGGGTGGAACTCCACTTTAATAAAGTATTCTGTAAATCAACAGATGTACTAAAATCCTTTTGAAAATTTCACAGGTCTTTATGATACTTCTTACAATGCACACACTAACCACTTCTAGACCAGAAGGTTTTACCCCCTTAATGACCAGGCCATTTTTTGTGATACAGCACTGTGTTACTTTAACTGACAATTGGGCGGTCGTGCGACACTGTACTCAAATAAAATTTATGTCCTTTTTCCCCCCAAAAATATAGCTTTGTTTTGGTGGTATTTGATCACCTCTGCTGTTTTTATTATAAAACACAGCCAATAAAATTTTTTAAAAAATCTAATTTTTTCATCAGTTTAGGTCAATATGTATTCTGTCACATATTTTCAGTAAAAAAAAAAAAAAAAATCCCAAAAAGTGTATATTGATTGGTTTGCGAAAAAGTTATAGCGTCTACAAACTATGCAATATTTTTATGGAATTTGTATTTATTTATTTTACTAGTAATGGCAGCGATCAGTGAATTTTAGCAGGACTGCTACATTGCGACAGACAGATCAGACATCTAACTGACACTTGACACTTTTCGGGGACTAGTGACAACTAATACAGTGATCAGTGCTAAAAAAAAATGCAGTTACTGTACTAATGACACTGGCAGGGAAGGGGTAAACATCAGGGGCGATCAAAGGGTTAAGTGTGTCCCTAGGGGGTGCTTGCTAACTGTGGGGGGTTGCAATGATTGGGGGAAGACAGAGATCCTGGTTCCTGCTTAGCAGGACCACAAGATATCCATCTTGTCCTCTTGCAAAACAGCAATCTGCCTTGTTTACATAGGCAGATCGCCGTTCTGACTCTCCCGGGGGTGATCGCGGGTGTCCGGTGGACATCAGGTCCGCTGGACCCGTTGATTGACATCCCCGCTAGCCAATCATGGCGTGATCGCGCCTACAGTGGCGCAACTGCGCCATCTAATGGCTACTGAACGAAACAACGTACAGGTATGTTATTTCATGCAATAACGCCACTTTGCCGAAGATTATACACAGAGGCTGGTAGGCAAATATTTAAACCTTATCTAACAAAGTGAAGGTGTCAGGCTGTTTTTTAAAGCAATATTAAACCCAAAAGCAAACATTTATTATATTGCAACTAACCAATTCTTAGATGTGATGGCTACATTCACTTTCTTTTTTAGGCTTTCTACTATTCTCGACTGGTGATCCAGTCAGTAAGTCTGTTGTTTTTCAAAAGAACACACTTTCCAGCAAAATTTATCAGTCGCAGGGATGAGACAAACCATTTACCACTGACGGGAGTGCTTACAATAATCAGCTTTTATTTATGTAAAACCTTTATTTCAAAACCAAAAAACTATAAGCATGAAACTGCTGTTGACCATAGCCGATCCTAGTGTGGATGTATTATTGTGAAAGCCTCAACCATGGCTGCTCCTTGGGCCATGCCCTCTGACACATTTCATACCACCCACTGGGGCCTAAACATAGGGGTCTGTTGGCTGTAACTGCTTATAAAATATTAGCTGGATGAGGCGCATGCGCAGAGGACTCCAAGATGGCCGCTTAGCCTTGGCGTTCAGTCCTCTAAGCCCTGCCACAGCCTTCAGAGCACTTGTTCCTGACCCGCTCCACCAGCGATCAACCAGAGACTAATCTGATGTCTGGAGACTCTGCCAGGAGAAATCTGTCCAGTCAGCTGGATCACATCCCGCAGCAGGCCAGCCTATCCAGGATGGCGGTCGCTGCCACACGAGGCACAGATGGTGATACAGAAGAATCTATTGCTGACCAAGATGCCTCTAGAGAGCCCTGCAATGACTCCTATGATACATGTCACAGTGAGTAATCATCCCCATGCTGCCCCTTCCCCTTCTACTGAATCACTGATTGGGAGGACATGTAAAGTGAGTGACGTTCTGTCTACCCCAGATGCATGTGAGAAGGGGGCCCACAATCCACATATCACCCCTACTGATTTCCCTTTCATGATAGCTGCTTTTTAAACAATGCTGTCCAGGGGTCTGGCCCAAACAGCTGCACAGATCACCTCCTTTATCCATGCAGAACTGCAGCATTTGGGATCATGGATGGAAGTCATTGAAAAGAAGGCTGATCAATCTGTAGCCAGAATTAACCAAAACAATTCCAGAATACAGGACATCCAGGATCAGTTGGAACCTGCATTGCGCAAAATAGATGACCTTGAAAACCATCCAAGACAATACAACTTCAGAGTCAGAGGACTCCCTGAACCAGTGAAAGAAGTTAACCATGCAATGTGCTCCTTCATCAAGGACTCAATCCAATAACACCGTTTGGAATTGGACAGAGTGCATGGAGCCTTGCAACCAATGCGATCCGACGGTCTACAGAGAGAAATTATAGTTAAACACCACTTTTACTCTGTTAAGAAATTGTCCAGGAATTCAGATAGGCTCAATATTCAGGGACATCGGGGCCAGGTCTTTGCGGGCCTCTCCCCCTTTACCATACAAAGACATCATACTTTGAACCCCTCCTTCAAGTTCTGTCTCAAAAGGGCATAACATACAGATGGTCCTTTCCATTTCGCCTGAACTTCTCATATCGGAACAAGGTCCACAGCTTGTCATCATTCTCAAAAGGTGAACGCCTGCTCCTACACCTGGGGATGATTACCCAAGAGTTCCCTCCTCCTTCCACCGCCAGGGTTTCCTCATCTGCCAAGAGGTCTTCTGCTCCTAGGCCACTTACTCCGGTTTGGCTCCTCCAAATTGGGTAGTGGGGGGGGGGGGGTTGGTCATAGGGGACTGGCAGTCCTATTCCCCAATGTTTGATGAGTTCAAAGTTTAATTTGTCTTAGTTTCCAAGGTTTTTCTTACACCTTCCTTTAGTTCTATTAGCATATTTGTTGTTAAAATACAAATAAGATGTCACCCAGGGTGGCTCCTAGGGTTCTCCCCTTTGGTGGGACGAACTCTGGGACTCACTATATTCACTGGATACATTGCTCAACAAAATACTATGATTGACCATGTGCAGTTGCCTCCTTGATTCTCCCGGTGGGTAACAAAGAAATCTACGCTGTCTGATTGTTTGACAGAGGATAGGGGGCAGCTTGGCAACAACTGTTCAGGCCCTACTCCTTCCATGTTTTAAGAAACAGTTCTCTGTTTATTTGAAGTTTATTAATATATCTTTAGGCGGGTGGACCAAAGTGGATACAATGCGCCTCCATCTGCCCCTGATGCGTTTATGTTTTACACTCAGTGGCAGATTAATGTTCCCCACTTTCTGGGGATATCACCATTATCAGGTTTTTTGGTGGGAAGTGGCTTGACCCTTCCTCACCTGGGTGGGTTACTGAGTTTTTGATTTCATTGTCTCTCTAATTTTTGTCTTGTGTGGATGCACTGCATGACAGGGCGGCCTGTCTTCACTGGGTGAGAATTTTTTTCTATTTTGAGCTGTCCAAACTTCTGACAAATGGCTAATTCTAAATCTTCCAATACGATCATGCAGATTTTATCCCACAATGTACAGGGTCTTAATTCCCTGGTAAAACAGCGGAAATTGTTCCAATTATATCATACCCTAAAGACAGATGTTATTCTTCTACAGGAAACTCATTTTCCAATTTCCTACAACCCCTCCTTCCTTTACCAGAGCTTCCCCCAATTTTATCCAGCTAATGCCACAATCAAAACACGCGGAGTAGCAATTTGCTTTTTTCCAAACGCTTAAATTTCTCCCCTTCCAAAATAGGGACCCGGAAGGTCGTTACCTGTTGGTAGTGGGTACCATTGATGGAAAAATGCAGACATTTGTATTAGGGATCGACCGATTATTGGAGGGCCGATATTCACTTTTTTTTTTTTTTTAATGATATATCGGTATAAGCCCCGAAACTTGTCGATATTACCAATATTAGTCTATGTAATATTAGTGTATGTAAAATCCTAGCATCCACTTTATTAGTGGTTTATATAATGTCCAGTGTGTGTTTTTGTAATCTAATAGCGTGAAATCCCTTTGTTATAAGGGCGCTCAGCTGATTCCCCGCTCTGCTGTCTTTCCTGTCTTAGCTGTCAGAGGAGGATCTCAGCCCCCTCCCCTCTGCAGTGTACACAGAAGCGCTGGGTATTAGATTAGGATAGTGTGAAATACCTTTGTTACATCGCCGCTCCGCCTTTCCGTGACCCCCAGCTGTCATTTGGGGAAGAAGAGAAGGACAGCAGAGCGGGAGATTAGCTGAGCCCGTAGCGTCGATGTAACAAATGATATTTCACACTATTCTAATCTAATACCTGGCCCTTCTGTGTACACTGCAGAGAGGAGGGGCTGAGATCCTCCTCTGACAGCTATGAGAGGAGAAAACAGCAGAGAGGAGAAAACAGCAGAGCGGGAGATTAGCTGAGTCCGGAGCAGCAATGTAATGAAGGTATTTCCCACTATTCTATTACAAAAACACACACTGGACATTATATAAAACACTAATAAAGTAGATTCTAGGATTTTAATTACACTAAACTAGGTTCACACGGGATTCCTGGCAGGCAGGGAGGGAAGAGAAGACAGCACATTACAGCTAAAAGGCCTACCCCGAAAATAAGCCCTACTGTGTCTTTTGGTGCCAAAATTAATATAAGACCCAGGCTTATTTTCAGGGAAACACAGTAATGTCCAGTCCACTGTCTTTTGCACTGCAGCTACTAGATTTAATTGCAGACAGTGAGTGCACTACTGCAGCAGTTTATGAAAATTTTGTTTTGGGAAGCCTTTAGTTATTATTTTCCCAGCCCCAGCCCAGCCTATCAGACCACTCCATGCTTACGCTTTCCCTCCGACGCTCTTTACGGGATGAAGGCCCATCCAAATGGCATGTTAATGAGGCCCTCCTGACTCTGAGTGACCCAATACAATGTACAATCCTAGAAAAAGCTCTTAAGGAATATTTTACAGACAATGACAATAACAGCGTTTCACCATCAATAATATGGGCAGCCCACAAAGCAGTGCTGAGAGGGAAACCCATTAACATTTCTTCCCATCTGAAACGTGAACGTAGAGCTGAAATCCATAAACTGAATGAGGAATTCCTTGAAATGAGCAAATGTCACAAAAGTAATCCTAACCCTACTACCCTGTCTCAGCTAGATTCTGCCAAGGTGAAATTAAATCTAGCCCTGATTACAGCAGCAGAAAAGCACATTAGATGGATTGGTGCTAACTTATACTCACAGAAGGACAAGATAGGTTTTAAATTGGCAAACAAACTATGCCCTAGACCGCGTACTTTATCCTTCCCCAAAATTCGCACTTCATCAGGGGTCTTGACCCAAAACCCTACCCGTATCACCTTTCAAACTTTCTATTCATATTTGTATGACTCGCAATCCTTTCCTCCCCCACATAAATGGGAAACTTTCCTTAGGGATCTTCCCCTACCCAAAATCAGACAGTCCCATAGGGAACTCCTCGATAAACCTTTCTCACCAGAGGAGATATTGGAGGCCATTAAATCTCTCAGACCAGGCTCTGCTCCTGGGCCTGACAGTTTTTCGGTCGCATATTATAAGAAATTTGGCCCCTCCTTATCCCCTATATGGCTCAATTTTCTAACTCCCTTTGAGATGGAAACCCCCTGGACAGTGATTTAAACTCAGCATATCTCTATGTTATTCCCAATCCGGGGAAAGATGTAAGTGATGTTAGTAACTATCGTCCGATATCACTTATTAATAACAACCTTAAACTTATGACAAAAATTCTTGCATCGAGACTGCTGAGCTTTATAGCTAAATATACTCACAAGAACCAGATGGGTTTCATACCTGGGAGGCAGGGCCCAGACCCAGTTAGGAGAGCCATAGATATAATTTCGTTGCCACACTCCCACTGGGATGGTGACTCCCCGCAGTAACATAGAAACATAGAATGTGTCGGCAGATAAGAACCATTTGGCCCATCTAGTCTGCCCAATATATCTGAATCCTATGAATAATCCCTGGCCCTATCTTATATGAAGGATAGCCTTATGCCTATCCCATGCATGCTTAAACTCCTTCACTGTATTTGCAGCTACCACTTCTGCAGGAAGGTTATTCCATGCATCCACTACTCTCTCAGTAAAGTAATACTTCCTCATATTACTTTTAAACCTTTGCCCCTCTAATTTAAAACAGTGTCCTCTTGTGGTAGTTTTTCTTCTTTTAAATATGCTCTCCTCCTTTACCGAGTTGATTCCCTTTATGTATTTAAAAGTTTCTATCATATCCCCTCTGTCTCTTCTTTCGTCCAAGCTATACATGTTAAGGTCCTTTAACCTTTCCTGGTAAGTTTTTTCCTGCAATCCATGTACTAGTTTAGTAGCTCTTCTCTGAACTCTCTCTAGAGTATCTATATCCTTCTGGAGATATGGCCTCCAGTACTGCGCATAATACTCCAAGTGAGGTCTCACCAGTGTTCTGTACAGCGGCATAAGCACTTCTCTCTTTCTACTGCTTATACCTCTCCCTATACATCCAAGCATTCTGTTGGCATTTCGTGCTGCTCTATTACATTGTCTTCCCACCTTTAAGTCTTCTGAAATAATTACTCCTAAATCCCTTTCCTCAGATACTGAGGTCAGGACTGTGTCAAATATTCTATATTCTGCCCTTGGGTTTTTACGCCCCAGGTGCATTATCTTGCACTTATCCACATTATATTTCAGTTGCCAGAGTTCTGACCATTCTTCTAGTTATCCTAAATCCTTTTCCATTCCCAAACCTTACCATCGAGGCCTTTTGCAATATCACTTAGGAGAGGAAGGCTTTCTTTTGTCCATTGACCTCCAGAAAGCCTTTGATTCAGTCTCTTGGCCCTACCTACTAGGAAGATGGGGTTTCGGCTCTAAATTCTTGGGAATTATTCAGTCTTTTTACTGGGCTCTGAAAGCACAGGTCCGTTTGAAGGGCCAATATTCTAACCCTTTTGACATCAAAAAAGGGACCAGACAGGGCTGTCCCTTATCTCCTTTAATTTTTGCAATAGCTATTGAAACCTTGAAAATCAGCATTAAATTGCACCCTGATATTAAGGGAGTCTATTGTGGTCCCCAGGAACATAAATCTGCGTTGTTCACGGACGACCTAATGCATCACATCCTATCATCATCCTATCATGTATTTCAACTGCTCCAAGACTTTGGTTTAATCTCAGGCTTAAAAGTAAATTTCTCCAAGTTCCTGTGCAGCTAGTAGACCAGTTGAGGCACCATTTCCCCTTCTCCTGGTCCTCTGACTCTATTCCCTTTTTGGGAATTAATCTACCCCACAACATTGACAAACTGTTCCCTGTTAATTCCCCCCTCCCCCCATGTTCCTGAAACTAGAGGAGGATTTAAAACAATGGGCAAAATGTGATCTATCCTGGTTGGGAAGGATCAACTCTATCAAAACGACTCTTCTACTATGTCTTCTGTACCTCTTCAGGTCCATCCCCATTCCGATAAAGAAAACGCTACTTCTCACATTTTTGGGGGAGGAAGGGTTACCATTGTCCAAAAGAACTCTACTGACTGAAAAATCAAGGGGATTGGGCCTACCCTTTTTTTGGGGGTACTATCAGGCTGCACAATTAGCTAAAATCTCTACAGTATATTCTGGGGGTCCCAAACCTGATTGGATTGCTATGGAAAGACAGGCAATCCCCCTGCACACTAGAGACTTTATGCTGTGATATACAGTGGGGCCCGGGCAAGTGGTTCCAGTCACTCCAACGCTCTTACAAAGGTATCATGAACATATCTCTTATAGAAGCAAATGTTAAAATACTCACTAGATGGTATTATGTCCCTGTCAGATTAGCCAGGATCTACACAGACACTTCTCCCCTGTGCTTCACAAGGTGTAATCTAGTTGGCTCCATATTTCACACATGGTGGTCTTCCCCCGTATTAGAGGTTATTGGAACAAATATCTCCACCTAATATGGAAAGTAACTGGGGTTGTTTTTCCTCAGGATCCATCTTTAGCCCTCTTGAACCACAGGGTAGACAAAACCCCTAAACATACTCAGACCTTGATCTTCTTTATGTTTTTGGGAGCTAAAATGACAAGAAGCCCTCATTCTCAAAATCAACATTGAAGGTCTCCTGGATCCTGGAAGGTCCAAGCAACAACTTGTTGCTAAACTTTAAGATAGAGTGCAAAAGCAGTCTGGAAACTTTGGGCACTTTATGTTGGAGTTCCCTTGTACCTGGGCATGGTATTCCCCCAAAAGGACCCTCCGGGCAGAGCTACTTCCCCTCGCTCATTGACTTTTCTTTCTTTAAAAGTCACTTACCCCAATATTTTTGTATAATGTGAAATACATTTGACATTGCGTCTGCCTGTGGAATGGCAGCAAACTCCTCTTAAAGTAGACTTCCATTCAAAAGTATAACTTCCGCTTTAAGTACTCCTAACCCCCTGACATGCCGCATTTGGCATGTCATTTTTTTTTGGGGGGGGGGGGGAGCGGGTACCTAGTTTTGACAGGTACCCATTCCCACTCCTGCTAGAAACTCTGTTGCGCCCTAAGCTGAAGTTCTCCTCTCCCCCTCCCTCCCTGCAATCTTCTGTGACACGTCAGAGGTCCCAGAAGATTCCTGGCTAATCAAGACACGCAGCATGACTCATGTCATTGCCCGGAGTCCATTCTAGTGATGCCGGCGCTGCCGAGAGCAGAGGGAGAGGATCGAGGCTTGGGGCGGCTGCATCACTGGATCCTGGGACAGGTGAGTGTTTGTTTATTAAAAGTCAGCAGCTACACTATTTGTATTAAACGGTGAAAAGGCTGAAACACCACTTTAAAATTCTCCATAGGCGTCGCTTTAAATGCTTTTACAGGTTACCAGTTTAGAATTACACAGGTGGGAATTATTGCTCCCGCGTCCGCAATGATACCTCACATGTGTGGTGCAATTACCTTTTACACATGCTTGCAGGAGTAACATATGCATTCGCATTTGCACGTAAGCACGGAGGGATGGGGGTGCTTTAATTTTTCTTTTTATTATTATTATTTATTTAATACAAAACTTTATTTTTTATACTTTTTTTAATAATTTTGTTCCTATCACAAGGGATGAACAACACCCCTTGTGACAGTATGGGCCGTGACAGGTCCTCTTTATGGAGAGATTTGGAATCTAACCTCTCCTCTGGCCTCCAATGCAGTCAATCAGATACAGATCCGTCTGATTGCCTGCTTTCCTGGCTGCTAGCGGAACCGTAAGTGACAACATACTCGTCACTTCCTTTTTCCGGGGTCACAGAGTGAGAGGAACAACATCAGTTCCTCTTTCTCTGTTCCGTGCAGCTGATGCCATCGGTCGCATCGCTCCCGGGCTCAGCGATCGGACGATAGAGCCGGGAGCAGAGGCGGTGGGTGGGACCCCCTTTTGCCACCTGCAGAAGTGATCGTGTGGCTATTTAGCCACTGAAATCACTTCTACTACGAAGGGAATCGCTGGCTGAAATATTCAATATGGGGATGATCCTCATAGGTAACCCGATATAACTACTGCAACCTGATGACGTCCATGGATGCCCTACGGGTGGGAAGAAGTTAAACCCAAGAGCAAAAATGTAATATTGCACCTACTAGTCCTCAGGTGCAGAGGCTGAAATACTGTAGATTTATTTTCTTGGGAATGTTTCTTTAATTTTATGGTAATTCTGCAAATAACACTTTTCCTGTCCTAGGGTAGTAAACTCATGTTCATGGTTTCCAACCTAGGTTGCTCTCCTGATTAAAAGTACAAGCAAGTCTTTCTCTCTTCACCTGCATTACTTGGCAGTCATTTGTAATTTATAAAAAATAGCTTGGAAAGAATATAACACTATGCTTTTGGTTCAATTCATAGACAGTGACAAGGACACTGAATTTCTTACAAGATCAGCAGGTATTATTTTCTGTACTTTCTAACAATGTTCATACCCTGAAAACTGAGAAATGAAAACTGATACAACCACCACATCTAGGGACTGGTAAGCTGCAATATATGATGTTTTTTTTTGTTTTTAGCTAATAGCTAAAACAACGTTCCTATATGTGTTTCATTTGTGTATTTAGCCATTTTCTGCAGTTTGGCTTTAAAGTAATACTAAGATCTGGTTTTAAAAAAAAAAATCTATTCAAATATGTATTTTAACCCTGAATAGTATCTTCAATTGCTCTCAGTCTCATTAAATCTCCTAATTACATTTTTTTTTTTTTGCTGCTGTTTCGACTTTTACCGAGAGGGATGACTATTTTCAATGAATGAAACCTAGCCACCCTCTCTTACTCACTCCAGAGATGGACTAAGGACTATGGGATTTGTAGTGTACACATGACTGTAACTAGCATACACTGAAACTATTTAATGAAAAATAAATTACAGGGCCATTACAGTGTTACTAAAACCACAACAGTAAAATAAGTCTGTATATGCAGTAAATCATACTTGTTATACTCACTGTTGAACCTAAGGGGTAATCCTGCGCATTGTGTAAAAAGGTTGATCCTCCCATTCTTCCACAGACCACAATCCATCCCTCATAGAACAGAGCCTTGGGGGGCACCCTGCACATACTCAGTTTAGTGTGTATTGCTAGAAAGTTTTTTTTCCCCTTGGGTTTGTGCCCGTGATCAGCACAGAGCCAACCAACACAGTCCAGACAAAGGGTCAGGGATCATGCAGCCTCATAGGACAATCAGAGGAGAAAGAAAACTCCCCCTACAAGCTTTAACCAGTGCTTGGCTGGGCACTGATAGAAGTCACAAGATTGCTATATACTGTTGATGAGAAAAGGTATTTAGCAAAATAAAAATAATTTAAATAATTGCATTTCCATGTTCTGTGTCCTGTAGAAGACCAGATATAGTGAATGCAGGGTCCAGGGTTTAGTAACACTTGAAGTAGTTGTTGTGCATTTAAATATTTTTGGCTAAAAAACATATTGTTTGTTGTCACTTTAAGGTTACGTTTTGCCAAATCAGAAAAATATTATATCACAATTTCTCTGATAAACTGATTAGCAGCTGGATTCACTGACCAGCTCCCCATAAAAAGCCTATGGCTTTCAAAACATAGCTGTAATATTAAACTCAAACACCTAAACAATGCAAATCATGCCTCTCAAAGTGGAAGTAAGCCCATCCATTTAACAGTTACAGGGGTCCCTGACGACATCATACTGTGACGAAACCGGTAGGGGAACCGGCGCGACTTGAGACATTCTCGGTGCTTACTCTGGCTGAAGTCGGACTCTCCCGTCCATGCACACACCTACCGCACAAGTGGATCTCGTTACAGGACCTATGCTGTGCTGGATTATTTCAGTTTAAACTGTGAGTAGTTACGTTTTATTTCAATAAAATTGTTCTAAACTACTACACCATGAGAGGTTATCTTTTCATTGCTGCACATGCATCTGTTTGACGGTGAATATCTTTGTTGATGAGACCTACAAGAGGACAAACCCAAAGGTGTACACAGACCAATCTTCCAGGATTGTGATTGTGCCTAGTAATGGTGGATTCCATTGATCTGTTGTAGATCTCTGTGATAAGGATCTATGCCTTCCGGTAAGCTGCTGTCTAACCGGGTGTTGGTGAAGGCTCCTCTGAAGTGTTTCTCATCTGCTATAATTTACCACACAGGATTTCATATTTGTGGGGCTGATCACTGGTGACTGTCTCTCCATTTATGCTCCAGTTTGACTCTTCCTACATATTTATATGATTTAAGTGTACTATATCATGGACTTTTGGTCTTCATGAGTTTATTTTATATACATTTGGATTTTTTAATTTTAGCGCTGCACATTTCTTTTCTTTTAACCATAGATAATAGAGGGAAAAAAATGTGAAATGTGAAAAAGAAACACATGAATTGGTGACATGTGAACGTATATACAGATTACAATGCATTCTGTACTTAACCTGTTACTCCTTACTTTTAAAGCTTTGCATTCTTCACTAAGGCATAATAAATAGCTGTTCAGCATCACATACAGTGCTAACCACAGGAAGTAACAATTTCACTATAGTTGAAATATACCACAATATATATTTAAAATTCCACATTATAGTCATTCTTTTACAAAAGTTTAAACACTAAAGCACTCTAAAATGCTCACTTTAACCATAAGTTCATACGTTCACTATAGATCACTGCTTGGTATTGTACTGAAATAAGAAGTTATTATGTAAAATTAACACACAGTGCCAGTCAAATTATACATTCCTTTTTAAGCCTTCACATAAATCATCCTTTTAGATAAAATTTTACTTGAGGAATCAATTGTTGCCAGGACAAAGTAATCATTTTCAGCTACTTACCCTCTGACAGCATGAATGAGTCTCAATGATGGATAGGCAGTTCGTACTCTTAGTTTGTTTTTAAGGATTAGTGCATTAACCCATTCAACATGTTTCTCTCCACCTTTAACCATGAAGGCTGGAATCCACAAGACACTGTCATTAAGCATGGAGAGTCTATGTACAAACTTCTGCCGGTCACTCTCATTACGAAAGCCTCCAAATGCTCTTTGTACCACCGAGGGGTTCATGGTAATAAAATCTGATTTGGTTCCAACGTCAGATGCAAATTCAACCACAGGAGCCAAGTTGCACCTAAAATATCAAAATAAATATGTTTAGAGTGGTTCTGTGTCATTATTTAAAAAAAAAGTCCAACCTAAAACAAAGCTAAACTTCAAACAGCTAAATACACATGTGACATTTATATAATGGAGCTGTTTTACCTGCCTCTGCTGCAGTTCACTTATATATATATATATATATACAGATCTACTCCCTACCTCCAGTCTGTGACTGGACAGTAGAGAAGATGTAGAAGACTGATGAGCTCATCCCTCTGTCACATCCTATAAATATATGCTACCTGCACTGCAGCAAAGATGATTGGCTCCTTATGCTGCTTCTCCCTCCCCCAGTCTGAACTCTGCTGCACAGGGACTGCAAAGGTCTGATACAAAGCTATGGTTCAAAAGCTATTCTAATGCGCTCGAGCGATAAGCTTGGAGGTGTATAGTGTTAATCTCCTTCATCTGCACCAGCTGCCTTGCTGTCCCCCTCAGGACAATGGGTATCCTTAGGACTGTAAAACAATAGCAAGAGAGGGGCGTGCCAACCTACTGCATTACCACAATACATTTTTATTTAAATTTAAAAGCAACAATTGTTTTACTCGCATACACATGGCATATATGAGCATATCATTGCATAGCAATTGAGATCAATCGCCTTCAGGTCTGCTTTGGTCAACCCGCGCTGTGGAAAGACCAGGCGACATCTGTGATGGCTGGCTCATTTCAAGGGAAGAGGACCCTCTTCTTCAGAGCCAAAGTAGCGCACCCATCTCTCTTTTGTTGTACAAAACTATGGTTACCAGATTTTCAAAATGAAATCTGGAGACAGCTTACTGACCATGCCCACCTTTAACTATGCCCACAAACCACACCCTCATTTGTATCCACACCACAATATCCCCACATACTTTTGGAACAAGAGGCTGGCATTTAGGGTATAAAGACAAAATACCTTGGGCACCATGAGAATTATCTTGTGTGCATGTCATTGCTAATAAGACTAATTTGCTGTAACAGTGGGTGGGGCTTAAAAGTGTTGTGGAAATGAATTTAGTTTGGAGCATAGAAATTTGCTCGGTGAGCTGAAAACTTTGCTTCGCTGAAAATCGCACTTGTGGATATTAATACGTGCCAAGCGCCATTAATCCCTTGTACTGAAAAGTACATTGTACAGCTCTTTTGTATAAAGTTATCCTAGTGCGCTCGCAGTATCACCGTCGATGTCCATAGTAGCAGTCCTGCTTAAGGCAGCACTCCTGTTTATTTTATAGTCAGATAACAAAAGGGGTTTACAGGGGTGGTGGCGTCAACGCAACCAGTCACAGACATTTATACTTCTTTCAAAAGTACAATAGGAAAGGGGAGTGTATGTTTATGGAGAAACATGGTCGAGTGCATGAGACTCACACTGTCAAGTGAAAGCGAAACAAAGCACTATTACTAAACATGGCTGCCAAACACTATCATAGATTCTCATGGACTCGGCCACGCTAATTCACAAGCATGCACTCTCGTCATAACCTGTTAGAGTGAATCCTATATAATATAGTTAATAAAAAAACATATTTGATGGTGATCATGCTACTGTTCCAGTGAATGAGACTTTATCTGCAAAGGACAATAGCAGCAGTATTTCAATCATAAGGATCAAGCATAACAGAAAGCTACCAGCCATTAATCCTAGCAAAAGGGCAAATATTATCAAAATGATAAGAATTCCACATCACACACATGGGGTGAGGACATAAAGCAGAACTTCCCTTTTTAGGTGAAGTTCCATTTTAGGTAAAGCACAGAGTTCATGGTTCAGGATTAGGTAATGCAGAGAATTCAGGGGTAAGTAATTAGAAGGGATCAGGGGTCAGGATTAAGTAATACACAAAGTTAAGGGGTCAGGATTAGTAATACATAGAGTTCAGAGTTCATGTCAGGTGCGAGTAACCTGCACACTGTTCCCCAATTTGAGAGCCTGGCATCATCCCTTGGAACTGGACAGCATAAACATTGCAGCGTATAGACTCCAACTTGAATCACACTGCACTAGCTAGTCTTTTCATCCAATTCATATGTTAAATCTTATTTTTTATGAATACAGAGCTGCATTAATTTATGTCTTTTATATTCACCTTGAGTTAAGCGTTAAGCATACCTCCCAACTATTTGAGATGGGAATGAGGAACAACTATTAGCAAAAGTATGTAGGCACAGGACACACACCCTGCCACACCCCCTAAATGAGTATTATACAAAAAAAGACTTAAAACACTTAAAGCATGGTATACAGCACAGTGCTTGTGCTGTGTAATTTGGCCCCTTCTACCACCTAAAAAACCTGGCTGATCCTGCCAGTTCCTGCCCTTCCCCCTGTACACTGACCGTGGTCAGTGTACGGGCCTCCGTCATCAGCAGCCCTGCTCTCTGCTCTTCTGTGTCTTCCTCCCCCCTCCTCTCCCTGCCTGTCAGCTCCATGTCACGGCCCGCCCACCCCTCCTGCTGCTCAAAAAACTGTTGATATGTTATATAGTCCTGTTTGTTTCCTAAGCCTGTGTGCCTCTGTCTATGTGTTTTATAAAAAAAAAAAATTCTGTATATACCTGATTGCAGAGGGCTGCTCGGCGATCACATGACCGGCCGACTCTCTATCTCTCTCCTCCTCTCCTCCCGAGTGACGATAGTAGGTGTCAGACGGGGAGAGGAGAGAGGCAGCCAGTCATGTGATCCCCGAGCAGCACACTGAAATAAGATATATACAGCATTTTGTTTATAAAACACAGAGACAGAGACAAACAGGATTATACAAAGTCCTGCAAGTGGCTAAAAAAACACTTCAATAGTTTTATGACTACTATTCCTTTGGCTTTTGAAATTTACAAAGGCAACCATTTATAAATTGGTTAAAAGGTTTAGCATTGGGGAACCACTTTTTGAAAGCTAAAAAGTGCATTTTAAATAAAACTATATAGATCAGACTAAAATAAGGGACAAATGGGGAGAAAAGAGGGACAGAGGGACTTTTTTGTTCCAAATCAGGGACAGTCCCTCGAAATCAAGGACAGTTGGGAGCTATGTGTTAAGCTTCATGTAGGTCAGATATTAAAACAACAAATGCTAAAACAATTATGCACTTCGTAAAAGAAACAAAATAATGTATTTTCAATGCAAATAGTGCTGCTGCTCTTTCAGTGTGCAACAGAAACTGGGGTATATTGTTGCCCTGAACACATACAGAAACTCATGTGCAGTAAGTTTTCGGAGTTACAGGAGGCAGACATCTAATGAGGATTATGAGCTTCAATACCTAAAAATAAATGCAGACACAGGTAGACAGCTAGTATTAGGACTTACAGTAAACCCCCCTCCATTGTGGGGGTTACGTTCCGGACCCAGCCGCGAAAAGTGAAAATCCGCGAAATAGAAAAACCCTATTAAAATGCATTGTAGGCATGTTTTTTTTACTGTCACTGTACATGTAAAAGCATTTTAAGGTCTTTAAACACACTTTTAAAACAACAGAAACTAATTTAAACACATAAAAGATACTGAGAGACATAGCAAGAGCTATGGAAAACACAAAAATATTTCATTTTTAATGATTTATATAGTAAAATAACATTACAAAAAAAAAAAACGCAATATACCGGGACCGCAAAAACTGAACCGCGATGGAGCGGGGGTTTACTGTATTACTGAAATTGCATGTTTTGCTTTGGTCTTCCTTTAGAGAAAATCTGTGCTTTGCCTATTTAATTAAAAGAAACAGGCTTGCTTTAATCCCTGCCCCTCTCCAACATTTTGTTTTATTTTTCTGCCCTTAGCTGGGAGCTAATGGAAATATACTGTATGTGTTAGGAATGTGTCTTACTAACTATCTATGCATTACCAGGATTCCTTGGACCTCCAAGTTCACTGGGATTTCTGCTGAGAGTTCCAGAAGCCTGACTGTACTTCTAATGCAGCTCACAGAATCACTGTTAGGACTTCCAGTATCCCTGCCTGTACTTCCTTTGGCATGCACAGATTCTATGCTGGTATTTCCAAAACTGCTTCCAGAATCCCTGCCAAGACTTCCAGTATCATTGCAAGTACTTCTAATGGCATTCAAAAAATCTCTGCCAGTACATCCATTGGTGCTAGCAGAATCATTGCCAAGATTTCCAGGGTTCCCTGAAATGACACTGGGTGTGTCCTCTGACCCAAAGGAATAATTAAGCATCAGCCCTGGAAGTGGCTTGTACTGTGTCTTCTCACCAGCTGTCCCTTGTTTCAAAAGAGCAATAATATATACCCGTGCAGTTGTCTGAACATTGCTGAACTGGCCTGTCCTGACTGCTCTCTTGTTTGCCACCTACATTAAACCCTGTCTGGACTCCAATTCTCCCTTGATTGCCTCCTACCTTGACCCCTGCCTGGCCCTATTCTCTTCCTGATTCCATAGTGTAAAGTCTCCATCCATAGCCTCCTTGTCCCTCCTTGCCCCTTTGTGGGGCAATCCTAGGGGCCGTTATCTGCTGCTAGCACACAGAGCAACCTATCTCCACCATCAGGAGCTCTGGTGAAAACTGACTGATGCTTTGATTCTGTGCCTCAAGTGAGACCTCATCATCCGCTCAGGAGTGTAGTCGTAGTAATATGGTACTTCCGGGTAGGGAGGAGTATGTAATTCACTCCATCTGGCATCATTGGAGTGGATTTAAAGGCTCAAGGTTGTTTTACCCTTAATGCATTCTATGCATAAAGGTAAAAAAACTTCCTCTGTGCAGCCACCCCTAATACTTACCTGTGCCCCATCTAGATTCAGCAAATTGCACGAGAGCCTCAGCTCTCCGGGGACTGTGCCACATCATTAGCTGAGACAAAAGCAGGAGTCATTGTCTATCACATCCACTGAGCCAATCAGGAGAGAGCAGGGGCATGGCTGAGATGCAACTCTGTGCATGAAGCTTAGGTGCCCCCCATTGCAAGCTGCTTTCTCTGGGGGCACTCAGTAGCAGGGAGGGGCCAGAGGTGCCAGCAGGGGACCTGAGAAGGAGATGATCGGCGCTGATCTGTGCAAAACCACTGCACAGTGCAGGTAAGTATGACATAAATGTTATTAAAAAAAAGCCATTAACATCACTTTAATGTCACCACAAAGGGAGTCCATATTGCTTTGCAAGCTATGAAAACTGTGGCTTTCAAAAGGCCTTCCTTTGCTTGAAGCAGCTGAGTGGAGCATTGGAGAGCTAAAATAACTAGGAATATACAGCTGGGGAGGTCTAAGCTAAAGTGAGACTGTTGCCTTGTTCTATGTGAACAAAATACAGGTTTACTTTATCCTATGGAGATGATTACATGAATTGGGTTGATTGTAACTTAGATGGCATACAGTATATCCATTAACATATGCAAACTCCCCTGTAACATTCACAAACACAATGCTTTTTTATTTTTGGCCAGAAATGTATATACTAAAGCAGAGCAGTTAGCTTTTTTCACTGCAAACTTACAATAGCACTAGTAATATAAATATCCACCCCTTTGCATCATTCCTTTCATTAATATTTCAATTATGCAAATACAGTTCTTCTGACATATGTTCTGTCGACCATTTCCATTCACTTAATAAGGGTAAGTATTACAGTAGGTAATCTACTCGCTTGACTTTTAGTCATCACAATTTTTCCAACTTGTGCCATTTTGTAACTTTTAACTTAATTGAGTAATAAAATTTGAGTGCAGGAAATGAAGCATAAAAAGGCAGTTAAAACAGATTGAATCATGCAGTTTAAGTACTACAGTTAATTGATAATTTACAATGTGTTACCAAATGCATATCCTTATCACTAATTAAAATGCACAGAACATGCAAACTGCATAAGATTACAATATATATATTGTATATACACTCTAGACACATACACACAACTGTGCAAAAGTTCTGGACACTTGTGAAAAAAATACTGTAAAGTGAAGGTGCTTTCAGAAAAAAAACAATTAATAGTTTTCATTTATGAATTAATAACCTACAAAGTGAATAAAAATAGAGACCCTACATCAAATCAATATTTGTCAGTTTAACTCTTTGCTTTTAAAACATAATCAGTTCTCCTAGGTGCACATGCACAAAGTTATTTTAGAAACTTGAAAAAGTAGGTTGTTCCAAACATCTAGGACAGGGATCCTATAACTACAGCCCTCCAGCTATTGCGGAACTACACATCCCATTGTAAAACTCTGAGATTCACAGCCAGGGCTAGGCATGATGGGAATTGTAGTTCCTGAACAACTGGAGGGCCATAGTTTAAAGACCCCTGATCTAGGAGAACTAACTACTGGATTTAGGCTGTCTCAGTTATTTCCATCCCTTAAAGTAGGACTATAGGCAAACCTCTTTTTTTATTTTGGATAGAGCTAGGGAGGGTTATAACCCCTGTCAGATTTATTTATTTTTGCTATGTGTCCCATTGTGGGGATTTTCCTTCCCTTCCTGTCCTATAGCCAAACAGAAAGTGAGAGGAAATCCCTGCCAATAAAGGGAATCCTTGGGGACCCCCAGGCCACAAGAACTAGTGTCCCTATTGGAAGATTTCACCTCTATTCCTTTTTGGGGGACAACCCAAAATGTGTTTATTTTACTTTCACTTTCAATGATAGTGGTAAACAACACAAATAGAGAGGATGAACGGGAGCACAAACAGCAATAAAAACTGACATGCATTCTAATCCATTTTCACTATCTAAAACCAAAAAAAAGTTTTGATTCTAGCTATGCTTTAACGTAATCTTTTTAGGGTTGGGAGGGGGGTTATTGTACTGCTACAGAATTAATTTGGAACTAACCAGTAGTTTCCCTGCATGATGGTAAGAATCTGCCTGTACTTTATAGTGTTAAGGAAACAAATAATTCTGTCCAAACCCTTAACTTCATACATGGAAATGCAGCCCCAAACCTACAAAGAACATCCACAATGCTTCACCGTTGCTGGCGGACACTCATCCTTATACTAATATTTCAAATTTGAACTCAGTTCCGAGCACCTGATGCCATTTTCCTGCTCATCGGTTTTTATGTTCTTGTGTAAATCAACAAGTATGGATTTTTAGCCTCACTCCTTCCAAGAAGACCACTTCTTACAAAATTTCTCTGAGCAGCTTTTGGAGGCTTCATGTAAACCCACTGGTTTCCTCCATGTATGTGCCGATGGTGCTACTAGACATCTTCCAATTGTAAAGGAAGTCAGTACAATGTTTCTTTTTGCAGCACTGTCTTCTTAACTAGCAGTTTGAGATAGAGACAGATTTATTTATTTATAATAAAAAGATACACTTCAAAGAAGTTGACTTGGCCAAAAACTGTGTTTTCCGTACTGAATACACACCTATATAGATACGGCATATACATATGTATACACACACACACGCAAAAGAAGAGGAAGATCTGATGGTAAGGGTGAAGTATACACACACATTCCTTAGGGTACCTTTTGTGATCTGTAAGTAAATTCTGCATATTTGGGTCAGGTTGATCTTACATTGTGCATCTGACTTTACACCTTTACTGTCCTGGCACTCCTATACATTGCCTAATTAATTAAACAAACATTCTGGAATGTAGCATTGGCTTCATAGAAGTTGTCACAATATTATAATGTTTATTGATTGCTAGGCCTCATTTAAAAACGGGATTTTATAAAGTCTACAAATTCATGCAAGTCACTAGGTACCCAAAATATGCAAACTGGAAAATGGAAATTATGCTAGGCATTTTAATAATAATCTCTGAAAAACTGGTTTGCCCACGGAAAAAATCAGTGAGCAAATTTCAGACTGTTATTCTGACTAGGGATGAGCAAGGTGATTATGGCAGAATTGATTTTGCGTTTTTTGGGTCTGTAGTTTTTCTTTTCTATGATAAAAAAAAAAATCCTAAAAATGATGAGGCTAATCAGGGACATTTTTTGGCACAAAAGCAGGTCCAGGATTAACAGGATCTTCTGTAACCTCATGAGCCAATAAAGATAGTCTTACAAACCACCCTAATTGTGTCTTCCCCATTGACTCTGACCATTGACTTTGAAAATTTTCAAAAAAGGTTTAGGAAAATATACACTCACAACTTTGTGTCCACAGCAATATTACATTGTTCCTCTAAGTAATATTATGCCTGCTTCATTAAGCATTAATACATATATTGTATGGAAGTTCATTACTCTGTGTGATCTCTTTTTATATATGCTTATGATACTGCAAACATTTGTTTTCCTATTTATTTTGTTCCTCTTAAAAAAAAATCTCAAGAAAAAAAAGCTCCCAACTTAGATCATCCCTATTCAGATCCCATCTAAACTGGTTTCTTGACAGGAACCCCTACATATTTTTTGCTGGAATTGTGGAATGAATGCAAGTTATCATGCACCGTTATCATTCTGAAGCAAAGTGTTTTATTTTAAAACGATATTGAACAGGGCTATTCTTAAAGTGGTTTTGTTTTAATATATATTATTACTTGCAATTCAGGGTGCTTCAATACTTTAGCTTGTGCAGTGCATGCTGGGCTGACTTATGAGAAAGTCCAGCACTAGCTCTGCATATGCTGGTTGATCCTCTGGAGTTAGATTAATGAGATGTCACTGTATCCACTTGGAGCGAAGGAGGGGGTAATATCACTTTTTTGAGTCATATAGCTCTGGGTGAGCTGTCTGCCCTCCTGCAGTAGCTCATAAACTCACCACAGGCTGGAAGCAAATATTTCAAATGTTTGCATATTTAAAATATTTAAACATTTACATAACAATACATAAATAACGCATTGAAAAACATGATATATTCTGTCTATGGGCTCGTTTACACTATCTGCAGAAACCTGCATTTTTCTGCACAAGATAACTGCAGGTCTCTGCCAGACACACAGAAAACAATAGTTTTTTGTGCCTGGTTCACACCAAAACAGAGGTAGGATGTCCGGTGCGGAGCTGTGTGGGATTATGCAGAATGTCTCCTCACAGCTGCTCCTTGGAAAGCAGACAAAACTGACAGCACTGCTCAGCATTGATCTTGTATGACAGGCAGTGAGGGGAGAAAGCAGAGCAGTGCTCTTTGTCTAAACTGCCTTCCACCTTTCCCTGCATGCTGGCTGGGATCATGCTGCCGCTTAGGTAGGTCTGTGGTGGTGGAAGGGGGATGTCACTGGGCACTAATGGTGGGGAACAAATGAGGGGGAAATTTATGGTGGGGGACAGGTGAAAGGGACACTGATGAAGGAGGACAGATGAGGGGGACACTAATGGTGGGAGGCAGATGAGAGGGACACTGATGGTGGGGGACATCTGAGGGGGAAATTGATGGTCGGAGACAGATGAGGGGCACATTGATGGCAGGGGACAGATGAGGGGCACATTGATGGCAGGAGACAGATAAGGGGAACATTGATGGTGGGAGACAATTGAGGAGAAAACTGATGGCAGGGTCTCTGATGAGGTTTTTCTGATGAGGGGGAAACTAATGATGGATCTCTGATTAGGAGTTTCTGATGTGATGGGGTCATTAATGAGGTGGTATCTCATGAGGGAGTCTATGATGAGCGGGTCCCTGATAAGAAGTCTATGATGAGTAGTCTTTGATGTGGGGATCACTGATGAGGGGGGCACTGATGAGGGGGTGATGACACAGGATGGGATGCCAGTCTGCCCATAGAAAAAAAAAACGTGCATGCAGACTGATGTCAATGTGCATTGAAACTACCGGAAACACGCCTAAAAACTGATGTAAACTCATGTCTCTGCAAGTGAAATCTGCTAGTTATTTCCATCAATTTTTCTGCACGTATGGTGTGAAGAAGGCTTTAATGAGAAATCCTGCATAAACATATTAAAAATTCTAGCATATTCTAGAAGACCTGTGAAATTATATATCCGAATGAGAAGACTGCATAAAAGACATCCTGTTTTAATACAGAAAAATATTAGCATGAAATCACTTTTTAGTTAAATTTTATTACAGTTTATGTTTTTAAACTGAAGCTTTATATCTGTTTCATTACTATTACAAATAAACATTTTAACATTTAATATACAGTTAGGTTCATATATATTTGGATACAGGCACAATTTTATTTTTTTTCAGGTGTTCACCAAAACATATTCAATCTTTAGTTATTTAATGAACATGGGCTTAAATTGCACACTCTCTGGATTAATTTGAGAGTATGTACATCCAAATTGGAGGAAGGGCTTAGGAATTACATCTCTTAAGAATAGCCACCCCCACCCCCATTTTCAAGGGACCAAAAGTAATTGGACAATTTCATTGCCAGGTGTGGGCTACTCCTTTGTTATTTCTTCATCAATTAAAATGTAATAGGGTCTGGAGTTGATTCTAAGTGTGGCATTTGCATTTGGAACATAAAAAGGCCTGGACGTCCATGGAAGACAATAGTGGTGGGTGATCGCAGGATTCTCTCTATGGTAAAGAAAAACTCATTCACAACATCCAGACAAGTGAAGGACACTCTCTGGGAGGTGGACAAATCATTGTCAAAGTCTACAATCAAGAGGAGACTTCACAAGAGCAAATACAGAGGGTTCATGAGGTGCAAACCATTCATAAGCCTAAGAATAGAAAAGCCAAATCAGACTTTGCCAAAAAAAAAAGTCTAAAAAAGCCAGACCAGTTCTGAAAAAGTATTCTTTGGACGAATGAAACTAAGATTAATCTGTACCAAAATGTTTGGAAGGAAAGAGTGTGGCGAAGACTTGGAACAGCTCATGATCCAAAGCACACTACCTCATCTGTAAAACGGTGGAGGCAGTGTGATGGCATGGGCATGCATGGCTTCCAGTGGCACTGGGTCATTGGTGTTAATTGATGATGTGACAGAAGCAGCCAGATTAATTCTGCAGTGTTTAGAAAAGGGCTTTTCAACTAGGGTTCCTCCTGAGGTTAGTAGGGGTTCCATGAGCAATGCCTCTCAGATAAGTTTCCAATGACACCATTGTTCCTTTTAGCTATCTGTAAGGGGGTAGTTCTTCCCAATGATTACCAGAGTAAGGAGCATTCTTCCCACTGACTGTCACACTAACGTGTCATGAGTTGTAGATTTAGTTAGAGATATACTGTGAGCTCAGATTCAGACAAATATGGCAAAGTTGATTGGATGGCGCTTCACAGTACAGATGAACAGCGATCTAAAACACACTGCAAAAGCAACCCAGGAGCTTTTGAAAGAAAGGAAGTAAAATATTCTGCAATAGCCGAGTCAATCACCTGATCTCAACTAAATTGAGCATGCTTTTTACTTGCTAAAGGCAAAACTAAAGGCAGAAAGACCCAAAAACAAAGAACAACTGAAGACAGCTGCAGTTAGAGCCTGGCAAAGCATCAGAAAGGAGGAAACCCAGTCTTTAGTAATTTCCATGGCTTCCAGACTTCTGGCAGTCATTGCCAGTAAAGGATTCTCAACAAAATATTAAAATTGAACATTTTATTTATGATTATATTCATTTGTCCAATTACATTTGAGCCCCTAAAAATGGGGGGACTGTGTATAAAAATGGCTGCAGGCCCTAAAATTTGTACTTGATATTTATGTTCAACCCCTTGAATTAAAGCTGATAGTCTGCACTTCAAATTCATTTGGTTTGTTTCATTTTATTCTGGTGGCATACAGAGTCAAAAGTATGAAAATTGTGCCTGCGTCCAAATATATATGGACCTAACTGTACAACAACAAATTTGAGACTTTCTATATTCTTTGACTGAAACATAGGTTTCTGCTGTATGCAGGAAGGGGTAAGGGAAATTAACGAGTCACTGCTATATCTTTTTCACTTGTATGTGTAAATCTGAGCATTAGCTACTGAGACCTGCAAACAAATGTTTGGGAAAACATGCAAAAAGGAGTCTAAAATTACATCTGTAGGTAGAAAGGAGAATACAAAATCACAATATACAACATTTCAAATTGATCTAACTAAAAAAAAAAAAAAAAAAATGTTATTATTTTTATAGGGGGACAATAATAAAACATATATACAAAACCAACTTACATTCTTTATAACAAATCAAAGATAGGGTTAAACAGCAAGCAGACTAAAATTCTTTGATCTATGGTTTTAGTTGTCTTTTGCATCTGCTTTGGAAATACAGCAGAAAATGTGTACTTGTTTGTTCATTAAAAATGTAATTTAAAAAATGTTTACTGGTAACCTTGGGCAACGTGTGCTACCCTGTCAATAATAATAGACTCTGAAATGTATCTAGATCACATGTTCTTGCCCAGTGTGATGAGCGTCCCCAGAGTTTATTCCACTGAATTCGGGAGGTACTTCTGTATCCTATAGTAAATTCATCACAACAATTTGGAGTTTTTTCAAATAATAAGCATCCCTAGATCTAAAATTCTGCCAGCGGGTCTCTCTACTGTACCTCATTATTGTATTGTATGTTTTGTTATACATTGTGTGCTTGTCACAGCAAACTTTGCATGTTTATGTATTGTATATATTTCTTCTTTTTTGAGCATCAGGGAAAATGATGGTGCTGTATAATTTAGTAATGATAAAAATCAAAATCAAATCTAAAATGAATAGCAGTAAGTATTTAAAAACAAATGTTTGAAAAGCATTCACATATATTACTGTACAATTACAGTACAGTGATCTGATGGATAAATGTAAATGTCAAGAGGTATCAGACTTATTTACAAACAACCTATCACACAGCAGGGATAGTATCTCACAAAAGTGAGTACACCCCTCACATTTTTGTAAACAATTATTATATCTTTTCATGTGACAACACTGAAGAAATTATATTTTGCTACAACGTAAAATAGTGAGTGTACAGCTTGTATAACAGTGTAAATTTGCTGTCCCCTCAAAATAACTCAACACACACCCATTAATGTCTAAACCACTGTCAACAAAAGTGAGCACACCCCTAAGTGAAAATGTCCAAATTGGGCCCAATTATGCATTTTCCCTCCCCGGTGTCATGTGACGTGCTAATGTTACAAGGTCTTAGGTGTGAATGGGGAGCAGGTGTGTTAAATTTGGTGCTATCACTCTCACTCTCTCATACTGGTCACTGGAAGTTTAACATGGCACCTCATGGCAAAGAACTCTCGGAGGATCTGAAAAAAAGAATTGCTGCTCTACATAAAGCTGGCCTAGGCCAGGTATCTTACAACTTCGGCCCTCCAGCTGTTGCGGAACTACACATCCCATGAGGCATTGTAAAACTCTGATATTCACAGACATGACTAGGCATGATGGGAATTGTAGTTCCTGAACAACTGGAGGGCCAAAGTTTGAAGACCATTGGCCTAGGCTATAAGAAGATTGCTAAGATTCTAAAACTGAGCTGCAGCTCGGTGGCCAAGACCATACAGCGGTTTAACAGGACAGGTTTCACTCAGAACAGACCTCGCCATGGTCAACCAAAGAAGTTGAGTGCATGTGCTCAGCGTCATATGCAGAGGTTGTCTTTGGGAAATAAATGTATGAGTGCTGCCAGCATTGCTGCAGAGGTTGGAGGGGTGGGGGGTCAGCCTGTAAGTGCTCAGACCATACACCGCAAACTGCATCAAATTGGTCTGCATGGCTGTCATCCCAGAAGGAAGCCTCTTCTAAAGATGATGCACAAAAAAGCCCGCAAACAGTTTGCTGAAAAAAAGCAGACTAAGGACATGGATTCTTGGAACCATGTCCTGTGGTCAGATGGTGTCAAGGGTGTATGACGGCAACCAGGTTAGGAGTACAAAGACAAGTGTTTCTTGCCTACAGTCAAGCATTGTGGTGGGAGTGTCATGGCCTGGGGCTGCATGAGTATTGCCGGCACTGAGGAGCTACAGTTCATTGGGGGAACCATGAATACCAACATGTACTGTGACATACTGAAGCAGAGCATGATCCACTCCCTTCAGAGACTGGCCTGCAGGGCAGTATTCCAACATGATAATGACCCCAAACATACCTCCAAGACAATCACTGCCTTGCTAAAGAAGCTGAGGGTAAACGTGATGGACTGCCCAAGCATGTCTCCAGACCTAAACCTTATTGAGCATCTGTGGGGCATCTTCAAACGGAAGGTGGAGGAGCGCAAGGTCTATCACATTCACGGTGCACACAACTTCACAGGTCGCCCCCGAAGTCGTGCCGCTTCAGTGTGAACCGGCACTCAGTGTTGTCACATGAAAAGATATAGATAAAAATATTTAAAAAATGTGAGGGGTGTACTCACTTATATATCAAAATTAGTTCTCATAATAGATTGGAAAATATAATAATATGGTGAGCAGTGGGAGAAGGACATCCTTACACTAGTGGGGATTGGGAAGCATTCACTGTTACCCCAGATGTTCAGGGAACCCTTTAGTACCTCTGGTGGAAAATGCAGGTTTCCACAGGACTCTGGTTAAGAAAAATTTGTTTAGGCTATGCTTGATACATCATACTATACTATGAAAAGTGGTCAATTATGAATAATTTAGCACACAAAAATCTGCTATGCAATGCTAAAGTCACGTGTGACCAACATAGAGGTGAATAACATAATACACTGTCTTAAACATATGTATAAAAATAGATATAAAACACCAAGAAAATTAGAAAGCTCAAAGGTTATGAAGTTAAGAACCTCAATTAATCAGATTCTGTATCTCAGCTTCACCCACATTTTATAATATTCAACTACCACACAATCAGTGATATGGACATGTAAGGCAGGTAATTGGTTTTCAAGGTTTGCAAGGATTAAAAGATATTAGGAAGAAGACGCTAAAGTCAACTAAAAATAACTATTACATAAAAAGCATCAATGCACATTATAGTGGAGGGAATTTACATAACTCCAACGCTATACTGAAAGTGGATTGAAATATTTTACTGCAGAATATTTTGTTTCATGTTTTAATCCTTTCCAAAATAACCTGACCTAATTCAACTTACTTAGCTTGTCAACTACTAGTTAATGCCGTCACCCTGAATTATGTCACAAGCGGTGATAATCTACATTTCCAGGGAAAGTGACAATTCACTCTGACACAAAGACTGTAGCTCTGACTTCTTAATATCGCTGTCAAGGAAGAACAGAGGCAAATATTAATTTTACTTAATATTTGGTCGTTTAGGGAGCCATGACTATTGGTGCATTTGGTGAGTCAAAAGATGTATTTTTACATTCCACAATCAAATACAGTTTTCAATAGTAGACTTTTAAAGGAGATTGTTCAAAAGGAAAAGAAAAGGAAAACAAGATATAGATAGCCTTTGAATTAGCTCTTGACTCAAATGGCGCTTACAGATAAAGGTAACACAGTGCATACGGAAAGTATTCACAGCGCTTCACTTTTTTCACATTATGTTATATACAGCCTTATTCCATAATGGATTAAATTAATTATTTTCCTCAAAATTCTACACACAATACCCCATATTAAAAACATGAAAGAAGTTTGTTTGAAATATTTGCAAATTTATTAAAAATAAAAAAAAATAAAAAATCCCATATACTGTACATAAGTATTTACAGCATTTTGCTCAATACTTTATTGAAGCACTTTTGGCACCAATTACAGCCTCAAGTATTTTTGAGTATGATGCTACAAGCTTGGCACACCTATTTTGGGCAGTTTCTCCCATTCTTTTCCATCTCTTCCTTGCAAGACCTCTCAAGCTCTATCAGGTTGGATGGGGAGGGCCAGTGCACATTCACTTTCAGATCTCTCCAGAGATGTTTAATCGGGTTAAAGTCTGGGCTCTGGCTGAGCCACTCAAGGACATTCACAGAGTTGTCCCGTAGCCACTCCTTTGCTATCATGGCTGTGTCTATAGGGTCCTTGTCCTGTTGGAAGATAAACCTTCCCCCTAGTCTGAGATCCAGAGTGCTCTGGAGCAGGTTTTCATCAAGGATGTCTCTCTGTACATTGCTGCATTTATTTTTCCCTTGATCCTGACTAGTCTCCCAGTTCCTGCCACTGAAAAAACATCCCCACAGCATGATGCTGCCACCACCATGCTTTATTGTAGGAAAGGTATTGGCCACGTGATGAGCGGTCCCTGGTTTCCTCCAGATATGACGCTTGCCATTCAGGCCAAAGAGTTCAATCTTTGTTTCATCAAACCAGATAATTTTGTTTCTCATGGTCTGAGAGTCCTTCAGGTGCCTTTTGGCAAACTCTACGCGGGCTGTCATGTGCCTTTTACTAAGTGGCTTCCGTCTGGCCACTCTACCATACAGGCCTGATTAGTGGAGTGCTGCACAGATGGTTGTTCTACAGGAACGTTCTCCTCTCTCCACAGAAAAATGCTGGAGCTTTGTCAGAGTGACTATTGGGTTCTTGGTCATCTCCATGACTAAGGACCTTCTCCACTGATTGTTCAGTTTGGCCACGCGGCTTGCTCTAGGAAGAGTCCTGGTGGTTTCAAACTTCTTCCATTTATGGATGATGCAGGCCACTGTGTTCATTGGGACCTTCAATGTTGCAGAATTTTTTCTGTACCCTTCCCCAGATCTGTGCCTCTATACAATCCTGTCTTGGAGGTCTACAGACAATTCCTTGGACTTCATGGCTTGGTTTGTACTCTGACATGAACTAATAACTATGGGACCCTATATAGACAGGTGTGTTCGCTTTTCCAAATCATGTCCAATCAACTGAATTTACCACAGGTGGACTCCAATCAAGTTGTAGAAACATCTCAAGGATGATCAGTGGAAACAGGATGCATCTGAGCTCAATTTTGAGTGTTATGGAAAAGGTTGTGAATACTCATGTATATGTGATTTTTTTGTTTTTTAATTTTAATACATTTTCAAAGATTTCAAACAAACTTTTTTCACGTTGTCATTATGGGGTATTGTTTGTAGAAGTTTATGGAAAATAATGAATTTTATCCATGCTGGAATAAAGCTGTAACATAATAACACAAAATGTGGAAAACATGAAGCGCTGTGAATACTTTTTAAACAAATGACACATAAAATTGACATGCTAGATATATTTTCTATGTTTAAAGTTAGCCATTTCCTGACCGCTGTCAGTATAATCACTGCGGCGGTCAGCCCCTCCTGGGCAAAGTGACGTAGGGGTACCTCACTCGCCCACGAGCCTCAAGGGGGCGAGCGCGCGCCCACCCCTGCTCGTTCATAAATCTTTTCCGTAGTTAGTAAACGCAATGACTTTTGCGCAAACCAATCAAAATACGCTTATTGCGATTTTTTTCACCAAATATATGTAGCAGAAAACAAATTGGCCTAAAATGTAAAAAAAAATTAGATTTTTACATTTTTTTTGGGGGGGGGGGGGGGGAAATTCATATAAAAAAATGTGAAAAACTGAATTTTTGTAAAATCTTACCTGTAAAATTCCTTTCTCTGAGTCCTCCGACAGTCGCCGCCTCCTCTAAGTCATCACTGTTGGGTATTGTCTTGCTATCCGTAAGAATAGCTAGGCATATAGACTTAGTCCAAAGACAAAAGGCATTAGCATATTCACACCCATGGGGGCTGTCCCATCCGGTCAATACCCCCCCTGCATCACCACTCCCAACTCAGTTTGGTAGCATAGCAGTAGGTAATAAGAACCCCAAAAAAGAGGGGCGGGGGCGGCGACTGTCGGAGGACTCAGAGAAAGGAATTTTACAGGTAAGATTTTACAAAAATTCAGTTTTCTCTTACGTCCTCCGACAGTCGCCGCCTCCTCTAAGTCATCACTGTTGGGATGTCCCAAAGCAGTATAGACACGAGGGGTGGGAGACGCAACCGTAGAAAAGGCAAGGCAATACCCACATCAGAGAAAGGAATCTTACATGCACCGTAAGAGAACCAACTGGGCAACAGAAAACAACAATGCTCAACAGGAGCAACAGCCCAGGAAAGCAAATGCCAACAGCCAGGGACCCAGAGAAAAATTCAAGGGTCCATCATGGCACTGCCGCACTGAGAACTTTGCGGCCAAAAGAAGCATCAGCTGATGCCAGAAAGTCTACTTTGTAGAACTTGGAAAAAGTGTGCACCGACGACCAAGTCGCCGCCTTGCACACCTGAGCCACTGAGGCTCGATGCCAATAGGCCCAGGAAGCACTCAAATACCTAGTAGAGTGCGCCTTAACAGGGAAAGGCGGAACCCGTTCCTTCAAGGCGTAAGCCTGCTCAATGGTCTGTCTGATCCATTTGGCAATAGTGGCTGCGGACGCAGCCGTGCCCTTCCGAGATCCCTCAGGAAGGACAAAGAGGGAATCTGTCTTCCGAAAGGATTCTGTAGATGACAGGTAAACCCTGATCGCCCTGACAACATCCAAGGAATGCAAGGCAATCTCCTTTGGATGTTTAGGCTTCGTACAAAGCGAAGGCAGGACAATGTCCTCATTAAGGTGAAATTCAGAGATCACCTTGGGAAGGAAGGATGGGGGTGGTCGCAAAACCACCTTATCCTTGTGAATGATCAAGTAAGGGGAGCGGCAAGACAACGCCGCCAGCTCCGACACTCTGCGAGCCGAAGTGATCGCCACTAAAAAGGCAACCTTTTTAGACAGCAGAGGCAACGATATCTCCCTGATGTTCTCAAAGGGAGCACGCTGTAACGCGGACAGAACCAAGTTCAAGTCCCATGGAGGTAAAGGCTCCTTCCTGGGAGGAGCCAGATGTCGCACACCTTGAATGAAAGTGCGCACCAAGGAATGAGACACCACAGGGCGTTGGAAAAGGACAGCCAGTGCAGACACCTGGCCCTTTATCGTGGCCAGCGCCAGGCGTTGGTCCACTCCAGACTGGAGAAAAGCCAAGATTCGCGACACCGTGTAAGAACGAGGGGAGAACCCCCTGGACTCACACCAGGTGAAATAGGCTTTCCAGGTACGGTAATAGATCTTACCAGAGGAAGATTTCCTAGCCTTGATTAGGGTAGGGATAACCTCAGGGGATAGACCCTTGTCCTTCAAGACCTGGGTCTCAACAGCCAGGCCGTTAAAGCCAGCGACTGTAAAGCAGGATGGAAGATCGGACCTTGAGACAGGAGATCTTCCCGCAGAGGCAGACGCCATGGAGGCGCCACTGCCAGGTGAACAACGTCGGCGTACCAGGACCGGCGAGGCCAGTCCGGTGCCACCAGAATCACCATGTGCGGTTCAGAGACCAATCTGCGAAGGAACCGGGATAGTAACTGAATCGGAGGAAAGGCGTACATCAGACGATACTGATGCCAAGGGGCCACCAACGCATCCGAGGTGTCCGCCAACGGGTCGCGCGTTCTTGCCACGAACCTTTCCACCTTTCGATTTAGCCGGGATGCGAACAGATCCACGTCTGGGGATCCCCACCTCGTACACAGCATCTGAAAGACCTCCGGGTGTAGGGACCATTCCCCTTGGTCCAGGGTCTGGCGGCTCAGATAGTCGGCCTGCCAATTGTCCACACCCGGAATGTGAACTGCCGAGATCGCCGGGACATGAGTCTCGGCCCAAGACAGAATGTCGGTCACCTCCCGGGCCGCTCGAGCACTCCTGGTGCCCCCCTGGTGGTTGATGTAAGCCACCGCGGTAGCATTGTCCGTCTGTACCCGGACAGGCTGGCCCTGGAGACGGTCCGACCACTGGAAGAGACAGAGTTTTATCGCTCGTAGTTCCAGCACATTTATCAGACCAAGTGCCCTGGGCAGACAGGTTGCCCAGGACTCCACCCCAGCCCGACAGGCTGGCGTCCGTGGTAACCACTGTCCACACCAACGTGCGGAAGGACTTGCCCTCCGCCACCGACGGGGACTGGATCCACCACAGAAGAGCCAATCTGGTCTGGCGACTCAAGGAGACATCCAGATCCAAGGACTGAGGTAGTCTGTCCCACCTGGCCAGGATCTCCGTCTGGAGAGCCCGCATGTGGAACTGGGCAAAAGGTATCACCTCAAAGGCCGACACCATCAACCCCAGGCCCCGCATGCAGGTCCTGAGTGACGAGGACGGATTGTCCCTGAGGGACCTGAGTTCGTCCCGTAAAGTCCGGAGCTTGTCCTCCGGCAAGAAAACTTTTGCCTGAGCAGAGTCCAGAACCATTCCCAGATAGGGAAGGCGAAGCGACGGGGACAACGCTGATTTTTGAACGTTGATGGTCCATCCGAACTCCTGGAGCGTCTGTACCGTGATGGACAGATCGCGCACAAGGTCCTGGCTGGCACGCGATCTCAGAAGCAGATCGTCCAGGTACCCCAGGACCGCAATGCCCTGGGCCCGCAGCAGGCCCAGGACCGGTGCCAACACCTTTGTAAACACCCTTGGTGCCGAAGCAAGACCGAAAGGTAACGCCACAAACTGGTAGTGGTCCTCCGCGATAGCAAACCAAAGGTACCGCTGATGACCCTCGAAAATGTGGATGTGCAGGTACGCATCCTTCAGATCTATCGAAGCCAGGAATTCTCCTGGACTCAAGGAGGCCACAACCGAATGGAGGGACTCCATTCGAAACTTCCGAACACGCACGAAGCGGTTCAGCGCTTTCAGGTCCAGAATAGGACGCACTTTGCCCTCCTTCCTGGGCACAGTGAACATATTAGAATAAAACCCCCGAAACCTGTCCCGATGAGGCAGCGGGACAATCACTCCCTGAGCAAGCAGGTCCTGCACCGCTTGATGCAAGTCCTGCAGACGCCCCGGAAGCAGATGGAGATTGGAGGGAAAGAATCTGTCCGCCGGCCGGGAAAGGAATTCGATCTTGTAACCTGATCGAACAATTTCCTGGACCCACCTGTCCGGTATCCGGAGCAGCCAAGGTTGGAGGAAACCGCGCAAACGCCCCCCCACCCCTGAAATGGGTGAGGGCGCCCCTTCAGGCAGAGGCGGATAGTCCCGCCGAGCCTGCATTGCCGGCCTTCTGCTTACCCGCCCAGGGTTTCTTCTGGTTGCCCTGGGCCTTGAAGGTCTTGCCCTTGGATTGGTTCCGAAAGGCACGAAAGGACCCCTGATTGGATCTAGGCGCAGAACCCCGCTTGCCTCGGAAAGACTTGTTCTTCGGGTTCTGGGGCAGCATAGTGCTCTTGCCCCCCGTGACGCCCTTCACTAGCGTATCCAACGCCTTGCCAAAAAGGCGAGAGCCAGCATAGGGAAAATCAGCAACTGTTTTCCGTGAGGACTGGTCGGCTGACCAGCTCTTCAGCCATATCAGTCGCCGGTTAAGTACCGCGACACTAGAGAGGCGAGCCACCAAGGGAGCCTCATTTAAGGCTGCATCACACAGATACATGACTCCTTGGTGGATCTGATCCACCATTTCCAGTCGGGCAGGCGGCACGTCATCAGACACGAGATTGCTTCTAAGCATCTTAGTCCAATCAGCCACCGCCTGAGCCACCAGAACGGACGCGAAAACGGGTTTGAGCAACGAACCCGCCACCGTATAAGAATGGCGGGCTAGAGACTCCAACCGCCGATCCGTGGGATCCCGGAAAACCGGGGTATCCTCAGTAGGAACCAAGGTAGCCTTGTTCAACACGGACACAGTGTGGTCCACCTGTGGAGGCACACACCATTGTGATTCCGTAGCCGGAGCAAAAGGATAAAGCAATTTGAACCGACTAGGTACCAGGAATGGACGTTTTAACGTGCGCCACATTTCATTAACAGTGTAATGAAATTCAGCTGGGCAGGGAAAAACCTGCGCAGACTTGCGGGTCCTGTGCGTCCCAAATGAGGACACAACGCCCGGAGGACAGGGCTCATCCTCTAAATGTAAGGTTTCTTTAACAGAAACAATTAACTCATCCATGGTCGCCCGTTCTTCAGGTGACCCTGGGGAGGATGTATCAACACCCTCCATGTCAGCCTCCCCCTCAGACCCCGGGGGGTCTAAAGATGAGCGGGACCCTGAAAAGGGCACGCTCGCAGCAGCAGCAGCCATATCCCCATCTGAATCAGAAGAGAGAGACAACCTGGGCCTCTTTCTCGCAGCCCGTTCAGACA
This sequence comes from Pelophylax lessonae, assembly GCF_965119305.1. Lineage (NCBI taxonomy): Eukaryota > Metazoa > Chordata > Amphibia > Anura > Ranidae > Pelophylax > Pelophylax lessonae. The sequence goes on from NC_138768.1 coordinate 167,923,296, forward strand.
TCAGCATTTCCATATTTGCCACCAAAGTCGCAACGACAGCAGCCAGATCAGGTCGCAGTGGGGCCACAGGAGAAGCGAGGAGGTCGCAGCGGGGCCCCCCACCAAATCTGGAGGAAACTTGCTTTCCTGAGAATCCATGGCTCAAGTTATCCAAAACAACTACAGTGCAAAAAAGTGTACTGTCCCCTTAAAAAAACGCTGCGGTGTGCGCAGCCCACCGCTACTGTCACAGCTATGAAAGACCCCCAAAGGAGAAAAGAAACTGAGCCAGAAGCAATATACAGAGGGAAATTGAGAGGAATAACCTGCAGAGCCCGCAGAGCGTTGCTGCCAGTGTCCTTGCTGCTGATGGAAAAGGAAGTGCTGCTGGAGAGGGCTGGACTATAAGCCAGACCCCGGGAAAATGGCTGCCCCATAGGGATGCATTGGAGGCTACGTCAAAATGGCCGCCGACATGCGGCCGGACCGATCGTTCCACCGCCCACAAAATGGCGGCGGATGGCGCCAAAATGACATGCATGATCACCCCAGAGGAGCTATACATGTGTGCCCACAGTAAAGATGGCGGACCGCGCGAAAATGTAGCGCTGTGGTCGCTGCACAAGCACAAACGTCTGCTCCCCCAACATGCACCTAAGGTGACACAGGGACAGGGACCCCCAAGGCAACATACAGAAGTGCACAAGCGAACCCCGCAGGGATCGCACAGGGAGTCACACAGGCACAGACACGGGGAAACATACAGCAACACAGACTGTCACCCCAAACAGAGGCTCCACACAGAAAAGTACTTACCTGTACCCGATGGCGTGGGGGAGCCTCTATGCACGGAAAACCTCTGTCCTCATCTGACAGGGAGAGTGTGATCCAGGGACATGACGCTGCAGCATCCCAGACGAGTCCTGTGAGGTAGCCACCTCACGGCTGCATCCCTGCAGCGAACAGGGATGGGTCGTTCGTAATGCCAGGGCGAACCATAGCTGAATGCTCGATGGCGGGCTGGGGGTCCATCTGACCCTCTGTGCCCTGGAGAACCAGGGAGGTCAGTCCGAATCCCAGCACCGCATGATCCATCTTCATCCGAAGAGAAGACTAACACTAGAGCTGACAAAATAAACAGCTAGTAAAGTGAGAGAATAAAACTGACATTTTCAAAGAAAATCAAATAAAAGATTAGGAAGGCTGAGACTGAAGCCCCAGCACAAGGTAAGCCTGACTATTCCTGATGCTAGGCAGATTAAAACTGAGTTGGGAGTGGTGATGCAGGGGGGGTATTGACCGGATGGGACAGCCCCCATGGGTGTGTATATGCTAATGCCTTTTGTCTTTGGACTAAGTCTATATGCCTAGCTATTCCTACGGATAGGAAGACAATACCCAACAGTGATGACTTAGAGGAGGCGGCGACTGTCGGAGGACGTAAGAGAAAATATTGTTATTTTTTCAAAATTGTCGCTCTTTTTTTGTTTATAGCGCAAAAAGTAAATATCGCACAGGTGATCAAATACCACCAAAAGAAAGCTCTGTTTGTGGGGAAAAAAGTACGTAAATTTCCTTTGGGTACAGTGTCGCATGACCACGCAATTGTCAGTTAAAATCACGCAGTGCCAAATCGCAAAATAGGCCCTGGTCTTTGAGCAGCCAAATCCTCCGGGGCTTAAGTGGTTAATACCCATGCAAAACTTCCCATGCATAAAATTATCTAGATTAGGTGCCGATGACTAAAACTTCCTTAGGGAGTATGCAGGCAGAATCTTTTTTAAACCTCAGACATCTACAGTAGAGTCTAGCCTTTTCCTTGTTATTGACGTGTGATCATGACAAGCTCTCTAAGCCCCAAGAAAGAATGTTGTAAACGCCTATGAGACTGGTAAGACTTTTAAAAAGATCAGCAATGATTTGAAATGAATCATTCCACTGTAAGGAGATAAGTGAAAAAAAGAAAAATTGCGTAATAGTGCCGCTGGTCTAATGATATACCATAATATATATATAGATGAAAAACAAATACTATAAAAACACAAAAAAGCCAATGATACAATACACTGATGTTGATAAAACAGAAATATATATAAAATAAATAATAAAGTGCACACTAACACCAAAGTGTGAATAAAAGTCCTCCTTTGTAAAGTGCAAAAAATCTCTAGGTTATAATTGTGCTTGTCAACTACACACACACAATGTGAATCGCTCCTTTATTCCTGTGCTCCAATACACCCGGTGCAATGAATGCTCCCTTCCACTAGACCCACAAGGGGTCACAGTTTGTGCAGCGCTATACAACTTTTCAATACAATTAAATACAGGAGGAATCAGAAGGCCCTGCTCATTAGAGCTTACAATCTAGGAGGAAGGGTCAAGTGACACAAAAGGTAATAACTGTGGGGGATAATTTGATGAAGAAAATAAAAGTATAGTTGTTAGGTAGGCGCAGATTAGGCTTCTCTGAAGAGGAGGGTTTTCATGGGTTGTTTAATAGCAAACATAGTAGAAGATAGTAGGACAGATTGGAGTAGGGAGTTTCATAGGATAGGAGAGGATCCGGATAAGTCCTGGAGGCGAGCCTGGGAGGAGGTGACGAGGGAACTAGATAGGAAGAGGTCTTGGGAGGAACGAGGAGAACGAGTAGATTGGTATTTTGAGACTAAGTTAGTGATGTAGCTTGTAAGTTGTTGTTAGTATTTTGAATTTAATTTGTTGGGTAGGTGGAAGCCAGTGCAGTGATTGACAGAGAGGATTAGCAGACACTGAACGATTGGTAAGGTGGATGAACCTATGTACAGGAGGGGTGTTGCAGTAGTCGAGGTGAGAGATAACCAGGGAGCGAACAAAGAGCTTTATGGGGTCATTGGTTGAGGCGGCAAGATTTGGACAGTGATTCGACGTGGAGTCGAAAGGATAGTTTAGAGTCCAGGATTACACCTAGAACCTTGTCATGCGGGGACGGGCTGATTGTAGTGCTATTGAACTTGACAGAGAAATCAAGGAAGAGGGACATGGGGAAGGAACATTTTTGAGCTTGGTTTTGGATAGAGAGTTTGAGGAAGTGGTGAGACATCCAGGCTGATATGTCTATTAGTAAATTAGTGATATGCGAGGAGACTGGACGAGTAAGCTGAGGGGTAGAGAGATAAATTTGGGTGTCGTCAGCGTCAATATGGTATTGAAAGCCATAGGAGGCTATTACCTGACCCAGGGAGGAGCTGTAGATGGAGAAAAAGAGAGGTCCAAGAACAGAACCTTGGGGGACCCTGATAGAAAAAGTCAGATGAGAGGAGGAAGTAAAATTGTAAGTAACACTAAAGGTGTGGTTGGATAAGAAGACCGAGAACCAGCAAAGAGTACAGTCACAGAGACCAAAGGCTTGGAGTTTTTTGAGGAGGAGGGGGTAGTCCACTGTGTCAAAGGCAGCAGAGAGGCCCAGAAGTAGGAGTACAGAATAGTGTCCATTGGATTTAGCCATTAGCAGATTGTTTGTGGGTTTTAGGAGAGCAGTTTCTGTGGAGTGTTGAGGGCAGAGCCCAGACTAAAAGGGATCAAGAAGGTTGTTCTCAGCGAGGTGGTCGCTCAGTCGGATTAAGACCAGACATTCAAGGAGTTTGTAAAAAAAAATTAGAAAGTAGAGGGGGTGTAGGTTGTTAATATTGGTGTGGTCTAGTGAGGGATTTTTAAGTATGGGGGGAACTATAGCATGTTTTAGAGAGTTGAAAAAGATGCCAGAAGAGAAGGAGAGACTGAAGATGTGAGCTAGAGAGTGTACAACAGAGCCAAAGGGTGACCGTAGCATTTGCAAGAGAACAGGGCCCGGGGCGGTAAGTGGTTAGGTGGATGTTAGAGAATTAGAGAAAGAAAGTTGAGTGGAGAAGGTATCTGTACAGCAGAGATCTCCTCACAAATTCTATCAATCTTCTGTTTGAAGTGATTGGCAATCACCTGGGCAGTGAATGAGTTAGTGGGAGGAGGTAGTGAAGGACAAAGTAGAGAGTTTAAGGTAGGGAAGAGTTGGCAGGGACGGGATGTTAGGTTATTATTGAGAGTGGTAAAATAGGTCTATTCGGGAGTGAAGAGGCAGGAATTGTATTTTTTGAGGGCAGATTTATATTGGTTGAAATCTTTCTGAGACTTAGCCTTACATTAATTGTCTTACTCAGTCACCTCCCCCCCCACACGTCAGTAAGCACCAGGCATACATTAACCCCTCCCTCTCCAATAAAATTAACCCCTTCCCTGCCAGTGTCATTTTTACAGTAACAGTGCATATTTATAGCACTGATTACTGCAGTAATATCACTGGTACCCCCAAAAGTGTCAAAAATGTCAGTACAGGGTCCGATCTGTCCGCCGCAATGTCGCAGTCCTGCAAAAAAAAATCGCAGATCGCCGCCATTACTCGTTAAAAAAAAAACACCAAAAATGACAAAAATCTTTCCCTTAGATAGTAAACGCAATAACTTTTGCGCAAACCAATCAAAATACGCTTATTGTGATTTTTTTACCAAACATAGGTAGCAGAAAACAAATTGGCCAAAAATTTTAAAAAATTTGGTTTTTAAATTTTTTTGGGGGGAATTTCATATAAAAAAAATGTTAAAAATATTGTTATTTTTTCAAAATAAACGCTCTTTTTTTGTTTATAGCGCAAAAAGTAAAAATCGCACAGGTGATCAAATACCACCAAAAGAAAGCTCTGTTTGTGGGAAAAAAAGGACGTAAATTTCATTTGGGTACGGCGTCGCACGACCGCGCAATTGTCAGTTAAAGTCGCACAGAGCCGAATCGCAAAAAGTGGCCTGGACGTAAGACAGCAAAATCCTCCGGTGGTAAAGTGGTTAAGCAACTTAAAACCCAGAGTTTGACTAAGGTCAGGTGTGAGCAGCAACCATAGCGATTGCACAGTACTGAAGCTCTGCCAGCAGATGTATACACGCCAATACACTCCACGTTTGCACAATAAAATACTGTAAAAGGTAATAAATTACTGTAAAAGGTATGTACTTATTGGGTGATTGTAAATACTGTTCTACTCAAATGGCTCAAGAACAGCACATTCAAATAGGCATTAACCAAGGAGTCTTGGAGGTAAGCAAAGAGTTGGTAAAAATGAAATTAGCAAAATGTCATACCATTGTATATACTGTAGCTGGAAATGTTCTAATTATGCCTTTGATCATTTTTGAATAAAATCATGCTGTAAATATTATTTTTAAGATTAAAATGTTATGTTTATTATATTATATTATTTCCATGGAAAACCTTGGCTTGTTCAGACATGCCAATAACTCATCCCAACAACACATTCAAGTGCAGAAGTGAGGTTGAAGAAAACAATTGCAGCCATGACACCATCCAACAGCAATATAATAGTGAAAGAGCTTGGCAAAATCCACTTATACTATAACATTTCATGACAAAAAAAACCATCAACATACTCAGCAGTACGAATAAAGCCTTACAACACATTAGATAGATTAGAGAGATGAAATAAAGTTCCTTCTGATACATCAAGTGAATTAAGCATTATCTATTGACTTTTCCACTCCAGACAGGCAGAAAATAATCTGCTCCTCATTTCCCCCTACTATTGGTGCCAGTAGTTTTTTTTTTTGGTTATTTTTTTATGATTTTTTTTAATTTATTTACTTTTTTACAATTTAATTTATTATTATTAATTTTTTTTTTACTTTTAGAAGCCCAGTTGGGGGGCTTTTGCGAAAGATCAGGAGTCTAAACAGATCTCTGTTCCACCTTTGAGACAGAGAAAGGAGATTGAGGACATACCCCTCAATCTCTGTTTTTGCCTCAGCTGCACAGAATGAATGGACAGGAATAGCTCTGTACAAAGCTTCCCGTTCATTCACAAAATGAAGCATAGTAAACACAATACAGATTACTGACTACATTCATTAGGACAAGGATGGGACCAGTAAATTACATATTTAATGTCCCCTTCTATGCTATTCATCCTGACAGCTTCCCCCGCAGCAGCTGGCGGGAGAGGGGAGGGAGAACTTGGCAGCACTGTGGGGGATGAGGGGGGGGGGCTGGGGGAGCACACAGGAGCCCAATCACAGCAGAAGGTGGTTAGAAGGGATGGCATGTAAAGAAACCAATCCCCTCTTTTTTTTTCAGCAGCCACTGAAATGATGCAGGGGGAAAAAGGAAGGGGCTTGGTTCTTCTATATGCCACCCCCACCAATTTAAGGTGTACAGGGGGCCACTGAAATGATGCAGGGGGAAAAAGGAAGGGGTTTGGTTCTTCTATATGCCACCCCTACCGATGTAATGTGTACAGGGGGCCACACTGGCCCCCCTAAGCATGGGGCAGGGTCTCAATTGCGACCCTGTACGCTTGCCTCTGCTGCTTCGTATTCATTAGTACATGTATACATGCATTTTTTAAATGCTTTGTGTAAGTACCTGAATTTGACTCTGCAGATCTCAGAGTAGGAGATGGAGGGGCAGCACTAGGATTCAATTGATATACTACATGCACATGTACTGACAAGGAACATACTGCTTTGAGAAAATAGAATGAGCAGAGGGAAAAATTCACTGGTCTGCTGCTGCTGCTTCACTGTCTAATCACAGGCTGGGTGGAGTGAAGAGTCAGCAATGGATTCCTTATCTGTAACAGAGAAAATAGTGTGATTTTCCTGGCTGTGCTCTGTGACAGGTATGTGTAAATCGTAGGACTAGATGGGCAGAAATACAGATTCTTTGGCATGTAACACTCCAATCAAAAATGGAGAAAGATCTGGGGGTCTTGGTTGATGATAGACTAGGCAACAGCATGCAATGTCAAGCGGCAGCTGCCAAGGCTAGCAGAATATTAGCATGCATAAAGAAAGGGATGTATTCCATTGATAAGTCTATAATCCTTCCACTCTATAAAACTCTGGTCCGACCGCATCTGGAGTATTCTGTCAAGTTCTGGTCGCCGGTCCTCAGGAGGGATGTGTTGGAGCTGGAGAGAGTCCAGAGAAGGGCAACTAAACTGATTAGGGGATTGGAGGACCTTGATTATGAAGAGCGTCTGCAAACGCTTGATTTATTCTCCCTGGAGAAGAGACGCTTGAGGGGGGACATGATAGCAATTTTTAAATATCTCAATGGGGATTTCAGCTTAGAAAAAAAGCTGTTCAGTCGAAGGGATTGCATGAGGACTCGAGGGCATACAATGCGATTAGAGGAGAAGCGTTTTAATCTCAGGCAGCGTGGGGGGTTCTTTACTGTTAGGGCTACAAGATTGTGGAATTCTCTACCACAAGAGGTGGTTTCTGCGGGTGGTATGGTGGCTTTCAAAAGACTCTTAGACGTACATCTCAAGGATCAGAACATTCAAAGGTATGTGAGATGATTACAGCCACACATACCTACACAGGTTGAACTGGATGGACTATTGTCTTTATTCAACCTCACCTACTATGTAATTATGTAACTATGTAACTCCCTTACATTAATTCTATTTATACATTTAGCTGTTTTCCTCAAACATTTAACCATTGAGATAAGTTAATTGGCTAAGCTCAGTAGTTTACATGGGAAGGTACCTAGAAGAACAAGAGTAGAGTGTTTTCTACCCACTGGAATGGGTCACATTAGAGGGTCTGTATTTAGTAGCATGGCAGAGTATAATCACCATCTACTGCAGCAAGGCAGAATCGGATACCTATCTGATTCTGCAGCGTTTCAAGCTTGGGAGCAATACTTACTCCGCATTCACCTCTATGGCTATAGGTACCAATTAGAAACCCCTGACTTGACTGGAGGAAGACTTAAGAGTAGGCTTCATGTAATCCTTGTGCATGTATTTAAAGAGTGTAACTGAGAAGAAACAAAGAGAGGATCTAGTGGTTCCCCCACCCCTCCACTTCCCAAATAAAGGCAATATGGTTATGTCAGTGGCCCAGTCCTAGAGAGAGAGAGACTAAATCCACTACCTGAAACCAAGAGACTGCTGAGTAAATGGTCCCACTTTGCTCTGAGGATGGTAACCTGTAATGTACACTGATGTTTCAACATGACTCTGTGACTTAGCAAGTTGTGCTGTCATGGGTCCAGGCCTTCTCTGTGGCAGAAGAAATCCTTGTTGAAAAGGAACACTGGGGTGTCCACAAAATGTTCTCCTGGTTTAAGAGACATGCAATGTGTATAGGTCTGTAACAGCAGGTGGAACAAGTCTGCTGACACTGTGTGGCCTGTTCAGTGTCAAAAGGTGCTGAGGTCGGAACTTTACACTTGACATGGCAGAAGATGGATACCATCATGTTCTAGTAGCTATACCGACTAGCCATCAGACCACCATTCAAATGGTGTAAAAGTACTTCTGCCTTCCATATGACTGTCTGCAGAAGATACGTTTAGACCAGGGATCCTATATTAAAACTGAGTTCTTCCAAAAAATGGTGCCACTCACTAGCAATCAAGCAGTGGCACACTATCCCTGCACCACCCACAAGGCAAGGGGGCATGTTGGAAATTCAATATAACCCTGATATAAAGCTTAGCTGGCAAAGGAAAGGGACCCATTTGATAGCCAAAGTGGAGTAGAGACTATCGAGAGATAGGGAAGGTGGTAGGAGTATGTGGTAACCCAGCTGTAGACTGTCCAGCAACAACTCCTTGTGGTGAAAGAGTAGAGGAAAGCACCTAAGTACCTTATAAGAGCTCTAGGCAGAAGTGTGTGACCAGTGGTCAGGGTTGCCAACCATCCATTAAATTACAGACAGTTTAAAAAAAAAATATATATGATCTAAAAATGAAGCTGTTCTTAAATTTAGGGTTGGCTGGCTGCATCTGTGATAGCTGAGTGTCTGTTACATTTTCACAGTGCCCAGCCAGCGCAAATCATTCCCCGCCTCTTCCTGCACGAATGGGAGAAGAGAGAGGCTGGATATGCTCTGACTCCTCCCACCCCTTTCCCCCTCTGTTTGCCCAAACTCCGTACAGCCAGTTTTGTGTCTGTGAAGGGGTTGGGCAAGCTGGAAATTTCAAACAGTGCAGCCAGCATTGTAATCAAGTTGCCTTTGAATGAGCCTCCAGGCAGAAGCCATGTTAGTGAGCACTGTGACCAAACTCTCCCACCTAGCTTCTTTCTCCCAAATCTCTCTCCCTCCAACTCATTCCTATTTTTTCCTCCATCAGAACCTTTTTATATCTGTAACTAAGAAGTTTCGTTTTTTTTTTTCCAACAACCTATAACTTTTTTATAACAGCCAATAATGGCTCGTTTCCACTGAGCTTTCTGGTACGGTTCGGTATGGTACGCTATTTATGCCGTTTCCATTATGAATGGTACCCTAATTCCGAACCGTACCGTACCACTTTTTGGTACCCTTTCGTTGGGGTACCAAGCACATTAGTATCGTACCAACAGGGTGGAGCTACACTCTGCAGAACTTTGATTGGTTGACAGAGAATCGTCTATCACAGCTTTCTTGCTACACCACGCCTATCATGAAAGGGTACTATTGGCAGTGGAAACGCAAGGTGTACCGTTCCGAACCGTACCGTACTGAACCGAACCGTACTGTACCACTCAGTGGAAACGAGGCATAATAGTACTTTAAGTGCTTTAAAGTGGGTTCACACCAGTGTGCTGTGGTGTATTTGCAGTTTTCTTGCATTTTACCGGTGGTTTTAGCTGCAGTTCCCACCCCATAGAGTTTTATTAGGCTGTGTTTTCTGAAAATGCACCTAAAGTCCATGATCTCTATTTTTGGTGCACTTTCAGAAAACGTGGCAAAGACTAGCAATCTAACAGAAATCTACTGTATAGGGACCGTGGCTAAAACCATGGGTAAAATGCAGAAAAACTGAGGATACACCACAGCATACCAGTGTGAACCCAAAGGCTTGTTCACACTTGCAGCAGGCAGCGCCACTCCACTGAAAAGTGATGGCATTTGACATTTAATATTGCACCTCCTCACTGCCTGTTTTAACCTGCTACATGCTGATCCCTGAAGGTAATGATATTGTTCACCTCTAACTCCACCCTATTTCCATTGCTCTCTTTAGGTATTAGATATCACATCATTTTCTGCATATCCAATATCTACAGAGAGTGAATGAAATAGGGTGGAGTTCAAGGTGAGTTAGAAGTACTAAAGTGTAACACTTAACAGAAGATTTGAGGACATTTTTATACCCAGAGACTGGTGGACCTATAGTAACAGTAGGAATGTTATTGCAACTATAATTAATGTGGACACTGATATAAGATAAATACGGAATTTTGGTTTTCGGTGGAGTAATATGATTTTTTTGACAACATGAAAATGGTTGTTATTTTATGCATATTGTACACTCGTTATTATTTATGCTGTAGAGTGCACAGAGATGTTAATGCGTTTGGGCTCAGGTAAGTATAAGGGGAGCTGAGGGGGAGCTGCACACAGAAGGTTTTTAACCTTAAGGCATGCATTCTGCCTTTAGAACCAATTTAATCATCCCCCTTTAGGCCACTCCCACTGTTATGCACAACCCTTTGATCATTATTTGCCCTGACGCACAATACACGCCGCAGAACTTACTTTTCTGCTCCATCCCAGGGTTCCTCAGGTCCTTCACAATCTAAATCATGCTCATATTGTGTCTAATTGATTATTTATTGCAAGGACAAGCGTTTTTTTGTTACAGGCATTGTTAATATTTACATATTGTTTATATGCTTTAACCGCTTCCGATCCGCGCTATAGCCGAAGTATGGCTGCAGCCGGACTCGGATTTCTGGGAGGCCGTCTTTAAACGGCCTCCCAGAAACAGGCTCCCTGCGCGCTCCCGCGAGCGCGCATCGGGGAAAATCTGTGTCGGCCGTATCCCTTGGACACAGCCAATCACAGATCGTGGTAAATGGCCAATCACAGCGGCCATTTACCACGTGATTGGACCATGCAATGAGAGATGATCTCATATGTAAACATATGAGATCATCTCTCATCGCCAGCTCTCCTTCCTCACACAGAGACTGCGTGTAAGGAAGGAGCAGAGCCGATCACTGGTAAGGGGACAAAGAAAAATGTAATCAGGGCACTGATCACCAGTGCCCTCATTACAAAAGAGGTAAATAAAATAACACAAGTGCCCACCATCAGTGCCCACAGTGCCAGCCATCAGTGCCCCACATCAGTACCCACAACCAGTGCCCATAGTGCTGCCAGTCAGTACCCATCAGTGCCTGCTCATCTAGGCACTGAGAGGTGGCACTGATGGGCACTGAGAGGTGGCACTGCTGGATACTGATGGGTGGCACTGATGAGCACTGATGGGTGGCACTGATGAGCACTGATGGGCAGCACCATCAGTGCCCATAGTGCTGCTAATCAGTGCCCATCAGTGCTCATCAGTGCCGCCCATCAGTGCTCATCAGTGCCACCCATCAGTATCCAGCAGTGCCACCTCTCAGTGCCCATCAGTGCCACCTCTCAGTGCCCATCAGTGCCACCTCTCAGTGCCCATCAGTGCCACCTCTCAGTGCCCAGCAGTGCCACCTATCAGTGCTCATCAGTGCCGCCTATCAGTGCTCATCAGTGCCGCCTATCAGTGCCACCTATCAGTGCTCATCAGTGCGGCATATTAGTACCTCCTCATCAGTGCCCATAAGTGCCACATCATCAGAGCCTATAAGTGCCACCTCATCAGTGCCCATAAGTGCCACCTCATCAGTGGCCATCAGTGCAGCCTATCAGTGCCCATCAGTGCCTCCTCATCAGTGCACATCACTGAAGGAGAAAGATTTATTTATTTTCAAAATTTACTCGCAGAAAATAAGAAAAACTTTTATTTTTTCAAAATTTTCTGTCTTTTTTCTTTTTTTCTGTAAGAAATAAAAAACCCAGAGATGATTAAATACCACCAAAAGAAAGCTCTATTTGTGTGAAAAAAATGATAAAAATGTCATATGGGTATAGTGTAGCATGACCGCGCAATTGTCATTCAAAGCGTGAGAGCGCTGAAAGCTGAAAATTGGTCTGGATAGGAAGGGGTGAAAGTGCCCAGTAAGCAAGTGGTTAAATATCAATTCTTTTGTTTCTAATAGCAGTTTCAGTCATATTTCAGGTTGTCGGTAAAAAAATGCATTCTGTTAATATATTTTCTATGTTTTGTCATGAAGGGTTGGAACCCTGTCCTGGTCATCCACCTAAGGCTAAGCTCTGAATGGTTTTAGCTCCAAGATAGAGGGAATACATTCCAAACTTAGCCCCGCTTTACACAGTACCAATTCTCCTTGTGGGAAATATGCATTTAATGGCATATATGATGTAGGTATATGTACTGTATAGTTTATAGTGGTCTTCATGTATATCTAAATAGGGGTTGATTTATGAGAACTTGAGAGTGAAAAATCTGGTGTAGCTGTTCATGATAGCCAATTAGCTTCAAACTTCAGCTTGTTCAATTAAGCTTTGACATAAAAATTTGGAAACTGATTGGTTTCTATGCAAAGCTGCACCAGATTTTTCACTCTCCAGTTTTAGTAAATCCGCTCCACAGTATATACAATTATGCTATTACTCTACAGCTATGTATTGTAGCTATATATTACCTGGACATTAATGCATATTTGCTGAGAAAATAATACAGGTTGGCATCAGATACTAAAAACTTTTTTTTAATAACTGCATTCTATTTGTTTAATTCCACCACCTGCCCATAGGTTGAAGGCAGAAAACATAAAGGAACAGCAGGAAATCCAATGATGGTTTACACAGCACCTGGAGAATAAGCTTCAGCTTTTCAATCTGTCTTAAAAGAAATTGTCTTGTTTGGCAAGGTTTCTAAGGAAAGTCAGCAAGTAGTAAAGATTGCAATGTCTGCCAGACCATAAGCCATGAAGCTACAACACAGGATTTTCTACAGTGATGTGTAAAATTATGAAATTGTTGGTTTACAAAGGTGCCTGTACATCACAAGATTATTAGAAGAATTACATTACCATCTGTCTGCAGCCTTCTAAGAAATGGTGGCTTTGTCATGGTCCAAGAGTGCAATGAAGCCAACTTTGTAGGGAACCTGGTCAAACTGTAAGTACTGGGACTGAGGTGTGTTGGGTTTCCAGTGATAGGGCTCTCTGTGGTCATTAGCAGCTTTATTGGCTGTGCAATCGGAGAAACCACTTCAATAGGGGGGCCTGAAGCTTTATCTCCATCAGCTACCTCATTGATCTGGGTCTTCTGAACTTCTGTCAATCTTTGTTAAATGTTGTGTTTTATTATCCTATTGGCTCATGTACGTCTAAGCCACTTTTTTTTTCTCTTCTCTTAATTTGATTAAATTGTTATATACTCTGTTGACTACTGCTTTAAAGGTCTTGTATGACACACCTTACTTGTACTCATACCTGTACATTACCCTACGCAGCTACACTAACGGCCACATTTTTAAAGCATCAGTATGGCCTTATTATGGCCTCTTTCACACGGACCCTTCTTTCCCCCCTATGGAGCAGCGGATGTCAGCGGTGACATGTCCACTGACATCCATCTCTATCTGATCTGATTCTGTCCACAGAATCCAGACAGATGGTGGTGTGTCTTGCAGATCAGATAGAATTGGATGAAAACGGACAGACGGCTTGTTTCCACCTGATTTCCCTATAGGGGAGAGTGGGACTGTGTCCGTCTCCTTTCTGGATAGTGAGTGGAAACGGACCTGTCACCGGCCTGCTCAGGGGGGGGGGATTAGCGGAGTGATCCCCCACTGAGCAAGGAGATTCTGTCCAACAGAGGCACCCATGTGAGAAGGGCCTTAATGTATTTAGCTTTTTGTCCTTTATTTTCACCAGGTGATCCCACTAATAACACACTTCCTGTTGTAAAGTGTACCCCCTCTGGATGGAGGAGCAACGGAGACACCTGTGGCCAGCAGCATTGTCTGGTGAGAAGGTAGTGTAAGGGTCCTTTCACATGAGCGATCCGATCAGATCCGCCTGTCAGTTCTTTAGGCAGATCTGATCGGATCCTCCATGCATCCCTATGGGGCAGCGGATGTCAGCGGAGACATGTCTGCTGACACCCGCTGCCATCCGCATCCGATCCTATCCGTGAAATCCGGACGGATGGAAACCCTATTTTCCATCCGTCCAGGGGATCGGATGAGAGCAGACAGGCGGTCCACTCTCATCCAATTCACCCATAGAGATGCATGGGGCTCTGACACCTCCCTCTCCGCACACAGAGCGGAGAGGGAGCTGTCACATGCCTGCTCAGCGGGGATCTGTGTATCGATCCCCCGCTGAGCAGCACGGATTCCCCTACGGAGGCGGACCATGTGAAAGAAGCCTTAGATAGACGAAGATTTAGATGGACTAGACTAACGATTTAGAACTCCAGCTAACACTTTTTAAGCAGTTACAGTAACAGCATTTTTTCCCTTTTGTGATAAAAGTTTAGCATAAATGAATACAGGCTGAGCACTGTAAGCACCCCTTTGGTAGGCTGCCATAGAATAAATGTTTTTGGATATTTTTACAACATGCATTCACAAACAGAAGCGTATGAAACATACCTCCCAACTGTCCCTGATTTCGAGGGACTGTCCCTGATTTGGACAAAGTCCCTCTGTCCCTCTTTGTCCCTCATTTTGATCTTATTTATATAGTGGTCTATAAAATGCACTTTTTATCTTTGAAAAACTAGTGCTAAACCTTTCATTCAATTTCTAAATTACTGCATTACAAAGCCAGTATAAAGGAATAGTAGTGGTAAAAAAAAACCAAAAAAAAAAACCAAAAAAAAAAACACTTGTGGGTTTAACCAATCGATTTTTTTTATTATTTTCCTTTAAGGGGGCGTGTCCTTTGCATACATACTTTTGCTAATAGGTATTCATCGTTCCCATCTCAGAAAGTTAGGAGGTATGTATGAAATCATCCACACAACCTTGCTGTGGATAAATAGTGCCTATATTACCCCACTAAGCATGCTCTCTTTTTTTTTTTACTTTGTGGATGTTTTGTTTTTTTATTTATTAATATTTTTCACAGTCCCCTTTAGGCTCTGTTCACATTGTCTGCTCATGCATGTCACGGGTACAGCAGCCCATTAATTTCCCACTGGAAAGGCGGGGATTGACATCCTCAATGTTTTTTTAACTTGCGCCGCACTGAACGTATGGTGCCAGTTTAGCATGACATCATGCTGCAGTTGATGATGCGTGGGGCAGACTTTAGCAATTCTTGTTGGCTCCCCCACCTGTCTGCTAAAGTCTAGCACGTTTGTCGGGGACACACGCTTAGTTGTACGTGTTCCCCACCAGCAGAGATGTGAACCTAACCTTAGTGATATCACGCTGTATTTTTCCTGTATGAATTACACATGCAGAATAGCGAATAGATATAAACTAGCCCCCAAAACATAGGAGGAAGCCCTGCTAATTTGTTAGCATGCAACGTACATTTTGATGCTGGACATGTGCTGCTTAGCAAACCACATTTTGTAGAGAATTAGCAATATGTACACTACCATTGATATATGCATCATGGGCACCTAGTCATTACTGTGAAAGTATGTTATGGTTTTATAACCAAGTTTGCGTGTGTATCAATGTGCCGATGTATGCAAATATTCTTTGGTAAATCGGACATCATTTATAAAGTCTAACCCACACTTTATAATCTACTCAATACTGACGTATACATTTTGAGTGGATTGTTCGTTATTCTGTCATATTTAACCAAACCTTGACTTTTTATTTGATGATTAATATAACCATGTATGTATGTAACACAGCTGTAGTGCAGGCACAATGGCTGGCTTTATAGCTTCCCAACACTCTTAGAGCACACATCTCATCACAGATATCAACTAACTAAACAAGCCTAAATTTTACATGACAGGCCACGTAATGAACATGCAGTCGTACCTGCTCTTTCTTGCTAGTCAGCAGGCTTTTAAAATGATTAGACTGGTCACAGGGGGCTCGGAGAATAGTTGTCTTGGCAACCAAGTGTCTGGCAGATCCCGTGTTTTTTCCTTTTCTCACTGAATCAGAGTTTCATGTAACCCTAAGATTGTATTTTCTATACGTGAGTTCATCTGACCCTCCAGCTTTCCCTCAAGGGGTTGAGATCCTGCAACTTTTCCAAGATAATTGGACTTCTTTATATTTGTTTTCTATGGATGTCATCCCTGCTCTTATAGAGACCATAACAATTATCGGAAAAGATAATAATAGCAGAAAAAGAACACACCGAACAAGTGGAAAGGAGAAGCACATTGTATAATAGAGCAAGTTTAAAGTGGTACTACAGTCCAAATGGTTTTTACCTTAATGCATTATCTGCATTAAAGTGTATAATACCCCATCATTTTATTATCCTGATATGTGCCTGTTGTAACTTGTACTTGTGTTAAAATGTTAAACAATTTCCTGTTTTCTTTGTATTTTTCCATTTGTGTAAAATATCTGGTGATACTGCCAGTCCCCCTGCTTTCCTATTTCAAAAGGACCATGGTAGACAAGAGAGCACATCTATCCCAGCGTGGTCAGTTTTCTGGCCCGTGCTGGAAGAACAGCCTGCCTGTCCCACAAAGGCCAAGACTTGTGCTGACACACCCCCCTACACAGCTATCCACTAAGATCAGTGTACTGCAGTCTCTCAGCCTCCTGCTGACATGCCCTCCTGCAGTCTCCACCTACACCCCTCTAAGCCCCTTATGATGCTGAGAACAGAGGTCATGTGATCACTTAAAAAAAAGAAAAAAGATATTTATAAATATATATATTAGGGATGCACCAATACCGGCTTTTTATCAGCGGGTAGGAGTGCAGATACTTTTGGTAAAGTACTCGCTGATACCGAGTACCTATACTTTGCAGTGCGATTTGAGTCCATACAAAATGAATGGGTGCAAATCACACTGCAAAGAATCGCATGCAATTTGAACCGGAATGCAGTGTGATTCCTGTCTGAATTGCATGTGACTTAACCCACCACTCCTGCACGTGTGAACCCAGTAAAGAAAGCGAAGTGCCATGTAGTGCAGCAATAGGCAGTTTATTAAAATGATATAAAATCTCACAAAGTAAATATCTACTCATATCCATATCTGCAGTGTCCCCATTCCGCCAATGATAGAAAACCACAGCTGCTGGAGGTGCCTGAAGTTCCGGGACTCTTGAGGGTATAAGAAGGAAGTGATGTCCCCTTGGGGGCCGACTGCCAGACATCTCCTCCAGCTCTGTAAGCACCTCCTGCGGCTGTGGTTTATTATCATCGGCAGGTCGGGCACACTCCAGATATGGATTTGACTAAATATTTACTTTGTGAGTTGTTATAAAATTTTAATAAACTGCCTATAGCTGAACTTCATGGCGCTTTACTGGGTTCACGCACACTGGAGCGGTGGGGGAATTGCACTGCATTTCTGTTCAAACTGCATGCGATTCTTTGCAGTGTGATTTTCGCCCATTCATTTTATATGCAAATTGAACTACAAAGTATTGGTTTCGGTATTGGGAACATTTTCACGAGAACGAGTACTCATGAAAATACCTGGTATCAGCACCTATACCTATATTGGTATTGGTGCATCTCATATATATATATATATATATATATATATATATATATATATATATATATATACAGCTGCAAGAAAAAGTATGTGAACCCTTTGGAATGATATGGATTTCTGCACAAATTGGTCATAAAATGTGATCAGATCATCATCTAAGTCACAACAATAGACAATCACAGTCTGCTTAAACTAATAACACACAAAGAATGAAATGTTGCCATGTTTTTATTGAACACACCATGTAAACATCCGCAGTGCAGGTGGAAAAAGTATGTGAACCCTTGGATTTAATAACTGGTTGAACCTCCTTTGACAGCAATAACTTCAACCAAACATTTCCTGTAGTTGCAGATCAGACGTGCACAATGGTCAGGAGTAATTCTTGACCATTCCTCTTTACAGAACTGATTCAGTTCAGTAATATTCTTGGGATGTCTGGAGTAAATCGCTTTCTTGAGGTCATGCCACAGTATCTCAATCAGGTTGAGGTCAGGACTCTGACTGGGCCACTTCAGAAGGCGTATTTTCTTCTGTTTAAGCCATTCTGTTGTTGATTTACTTCTATGCTTTGAGTCATTGTCCTGTTGCAATCTTCTGTTGAGCTTCAGCTGGTAGACAGATGGCCTTAAGTTCTCCTGCAAAATGTCTTGATAAACTTGGGAATTAATTTTTCCTTCGATGATAGCAATCCGTCCAGGCCCTGATGCAGCAAAGCAGCCCAAACCATGATGCCCCACCACCATACTTCACAGTTGGGATGAGGTTTTGATATTAGTGTGCTGTGCCTCTTTTTCGCCATACACAGTGTTGTGTGTTTCTTCCAAACAACTCAACTTTGGTTTCATCTGTCCACAGAATATTTTGCCAGTACTGCTGTGGAACATCCAGGTGCTCTTGTGTAAACTGTAAACGTGCAGCAATGTTGTGTTTGGACAGCAGTGGCTTCCTCTGTGGTATCCTCCCATTAAATCCATTCTTGTTTAGTGTTTTACGTATTGTAGATTCGCTAACAGGGATGTTAGCATTTGCCAGTGACTTTTGTAAGTCTTTAGCTGACACTCTAGGATTTTTCTTCACCTCATTGAGCAGTCTGCGCTGTGCTCTTGCAGTCATCTTTACAGGACGGCCACTCCTAGGGAGAGTAGCAGCAGTGCTGAACTTTCTCCATTTATAGACAATTTGTCTTACCAGGTACTGATGAACAGCAAGGCTTTTGGAGATACTTTTATAACCCTTTCCAGCTTTATGCAAGTCAACAATTCTTAATCGTAGGTCTTCTGAGAGCTCTTTTGTGCGAGGCATC
Organism: Pelophylax lessonae; assembly: GCF_965119305.1. Taxonomy (NCBI): domain Eukaryota; kingdom Metazoa; phylum Chordata; class Amphibia; order Anura; family Ranidae; genus Pelophylax; species Pelophylax lessonae. Next base: position 167,942,124 of record NC_138768.1, read on the forward strand.
ATTCACATCAGCCAATGCTTCTTGTGAAAAGCAAACCCAGAACTGGTGTGTGTTTTTGTATAGGGCAGGGCAGCTGTAACCAACACCTCCAATCTCATCTCATTGATTGGACTCCAGTTGGCTGACATCTCACTCCAATTAGCTCTTGGAGATGTCATTAGTCTAGGGGTTCACATACTTTTTCCACCTGCACTGTGAATGTTTACATAGTGTGTTCAATAAAAACATGGCAACATTTCATTCTTTGTGTGTTATTAGTTTAAGCAGACTGCGATTGTCTATTGTTGTGACTTAGATGATGATCAGATCACATTTTATGACCAATTTGTGCAGAAATCCATATCATTCCAAAGGGTTCACATACTTTTTCTTGCAGCTGTATATATATATATATATATATATATATATATACACACATACAGTATCTCACAAAAGTGAGTACGCCCCCCTCAAATTTTTGTAAATATCTTATTATATCTTTTCATGTGACAACAATTATACTTTGCTACAATGTAAAGTAGTGAGTTTACAGCTTGTATAACAGTGTCAATTTGCTGTCCCTGCAAAATAACTCAACACACAGCCAATGATGTCTTTTCTGGAAACAAAAGTGAGTACACCCCTAAGTTAAAATGTCCAAATTGGGCCCAATTAGCCATTTTCCCTCCCCGGTGTCATGTGACTCATTAGTGTTGCAAGGTCTCAGGTATCCCGGCAGTCAAAGCCAACAGAAGCTGGTCAGACGCTGAACATGTAGAAGGGGGGAGGCATCATGCTGAATGCAGACGAGTCCCACCTCTCCCACACGGCACAGCTGGATAAAAATGATGCAAAATAAACAAAGACATGAAGAAAATATCATTATCACAATTGACCACAATCATAATGACAAGGTCACAAAAAAAAATAAATATATATATATACATATATATATATATATATATATATATATATATACATACATATATTGTATTGTATATACAATCATACCAAAAAATAAAAATAAAATGAAACAAATATAAATTTTTTTTACAAGATAAAGCATTGCCTTAGGGTCCTTTCACACGGTCCACCTCCGTCGGCGGACTCCGTGCTGCTCAGCGGGGGATCGATCCGCCGATCCCCGCTGAGCAGGCGGATGACAGCTCCCTCTCCGAGGAGAGGGAGCTGTCAGATCCCCGCTGTTCTCTATGGAGGAATCCGATGAGAATGGACCGCCTGTCGGATGGAAAATAGGGCTTCCATCCATCCGGATTTCACGGACAGGATCGGAATCGGATAGCAGAGGGTGTCAGCAGAGATGTCCCCGCTGACATCCACTGCCCCATAGGGATGCATGGAGGATCCGATCAGATCCGCCTAAAAAACTGACAGGTGGATCTGATCGGATCATTCATGTAAAAGGACCCTTAGACAGAATGGTGCCGAGAAAAGTAATGTGATGCAAAGGCAACCCGTACCCCTGTGTAAAAAACAAAGGGGGACGTAAGCTCACATGGACGACCAAAAATGGTTGGCCATATATATCATAAAGATGGCTTACAACTCCTGAAAGGAAAACCAGCACAGGAAGTCACGTGTCGGTGACGCGATGCAAGGTGAATTTTAGTTACTTTACCACTGGTATTGGACGAAGATTTCATTACTTTTAAGCACTGAAGTTTTTTTATTCATTATTTTATATATTTATTACTTATATGCAATTTTTTAAATTTTCCCTTATTTCACACCTGAATAGCGCACCACCTTATTTATGTGTATTCTGTATATCAAGCCTTTGAGTACTTGAATTGGTGGGGGCTGCAAATCTGTCCAATAGGTGTTATCAGAGTCTGCCGTAGCAGGGCACCTTTCTTACTGTCTGATATCTCTGCGAGGGTACTTTCCTCGGATGATCTTTTTGTCCAAAAAGTGTTTTGGATAAGTTTGTATTAGATCAAGATCTGTATAGATTATTGAGGAATATTAGGTGGGAGATGCATTTTGGGCATAAACCATGTATCAACATAGAGGTTCCTGCAGAAATATTTGATTGTAAGAAAATGAGGTTAATGAAAAAATCTAAAACCTACCAGCTATGCACCAGCGGAGACCTTTGTTAAAGAGGTAATGAGAGATGTAAAAGATCTTGTCTCCAGTTTTGATTATCGAGATCACAGACCTAACAACCTTTCTCAAAATGAGAAAATGGCATTGAAAGGGTTAAATCTGGGTGAAGAGATCGTATTGAAACCAGCTAAAAAATGTGACAAAGATGGCTCAAATTGTCATTATGGACAGACAAATGTATGAGAATGAAATTAAGAAACAGCTAGAAGATCAGGATGTATACCAAAAACTGACAATTGATCCCACTTGGAGTATAGGTAAACGATTAGAGGAAATTTTAAGCCTTCAAGGAAGGAATAATTACACGTGATCTCTATGAATATTTGTTACCGATACATACAAGAATTCCTGTGTTGTACACCCTTCCGAAGATTCATAAAAATAGCGAGAATCTCCCTGGGCATCCAATTCTATCGGGTAGGGAGTCTATTTTTGTCCCTACTTCACAATTTTTGGATACAATTTTCCTTGTAAATTTATGATACAAGGAACAGTCATATATCAAGGACAGGAACAATTTTCCACAAAAACTTAAATCATTACCTGATTGGCAAGAGGATGACATTCTAGTAACTTGGGATGTAAATAGCCTATACACGTCCATACCGCAAGATGCAGGAATTACAGCTGCCATAGAATTGATAAGAACAAGTGATTTATATTCTACAGCACAAATCTGGCTGATTGAAAAACTTTTGAAGTTCATTTTGAATAACAATTATTTTCTTTTTCAGGATGTGTTTGAGCAACAACTGAAGGGTGTTGCAATGGGTTCCAATGTCGCTCTGTCAATTGCTTGCACTTTTATGCATAAGTTTGAGGAGCGATATATATGTATACAATGATGAAATTTTTAAAAAGCATTGCCTCACATGGTGACGCTATATTGATGATGTGTTTGCGACATGGCAGGCGACATTGGTACCCTTCATATATGAAATGAGATACTCGAATCATTCAGCACCGTCATAAAATTTACTATGTGCGTCGGTGGTAAATCTGTGTCATTTTTGGACATTATGATTTACATTTACAGGAGAGTGGAATCTGACATATATATCAAACCTACCATACATAGGAATCAATTACTATTTTTTGACAGTTTCCATCCTTCGCATGTGTTCAGGTCGATTGTACGGAGTCAATTAACCTCCCTGGCGGTATGATTATGTCTGGAATTACATACCAAAAGCGGTACAATTCTTTTCATGGAAATTTGGCGTTATGTATTATAGGCCTACAATTCTTAGTAATTACTGACTTAAACCTGACCAAAACAAGACTCTAGTAGACATCCCAGATGTGATAAATTTGAAACACAAACGCATGAATTATAATCGAATCAATAATATAATTTTATATATATATATATATATATATATATATATATATATATATATATATATATATATACCGGTGTATATATATATATATATGCATATATATATGCATATATATGCATATATATATATATATATATATATGCATATATATATATATATATATGCATATATATATATATATATATATATATATATATATATATATATGCATATATATATATATATATAATATAATATAAAGTGTGTTTTGTGCAACGTTTTTTTTTTTTTTTTTTTTTAATTTCCCTCCCTAGTTCCGCTCCCATGCAGCATTGCTGCTGCAGGGAACGGAACTAGGAAGTGATCACACCGACGGAGGGACGGAGGAGCGGCGGGACTCTCGGCTGGCGGTCGCAGCAATGAGAGATCATCGCTGGATCGCCAGGAGAAGGTAAGAGAAGCTCCGCTGCGCTCTCTGCAATCCACCCCGAGCGTGACTCGGGGTTACCGCTCCTGATATGAAAAATCAACCCCGAGTCACGCTCGGGATTACCGCTAAGGTGGTTAATAATAGTAGAAAGAATTGTGAGCAATGAGAATAGAAAGTAACAAAAAGAATAGAGGAAATGTGTTGAAGATTTAAAAATCGCAAATATCCAACAAATGTGGTGCGGCAGGAGTTGGTTAGAACTCCACAAAGTAATAAAAAACGTAATATGAAACGTCTTCCTTTCTCCATGCAGTACCATAGCTATAGTGAGAAAATATTTAAAATTATTAAAACACATTGGGGTATCCTGCAACGTGCATAGCCTGAGATAGATTACTTCCAACTAATACCATTAAAAACATATAGAAGAAATAGAAACATAGGAGATATGCTCATATGCACATTTTGAACACCAAATAACAAGAAATACAGACAAAAGGACTTTCCTAGTAGTAGGAGAAATGGATCATATCCATGTCTCAGCTGTGTGCAATGCAGATTAATGAGAGAAGGTGATAGCTTTGTACACCCTAGTAGTGGAAAGAAATACGGAATCTGTGGTTTCCACACATGTCAGACATTGTGTGGGATTTACATACTGATCTGTCCATGTGGATTAATATATGTGGGAGAGACAGTCCAAAAAAATGAAGGACAGTATGTCACAACATCAGTTAGGAAATCAGCCAGGTTTACCAGTTCCAAAACACTGCATACAATATGGCCATAAAGATACAGATCTACAATTATGATCTTAGAAGTGATAAAGAAAGACAAAAGGGGAGACAGGATCAGTAAAGTATGGTGGATAAAACAATTAAATTCCTTACATTCATACGGTTTGAACAAAGATTATGATCTATACTTGTTTCTGTAGGATAAGGAACATTTTATAGTGACATTTATGGATGAGTAGTGATTTTTTTCTCTTTCATATGTGTAATTTTTTTTGTAGAAAAGGATGAATGCCCTGAAACATTGTGCTGATGCATTTCCAAATCGGTATGGATTTTGATGCTGAGCAGTAGGGGTTAATGCTATGCAAACCCATATAAATCTATATAAATCTATATAACAGGATGGAAGGTAGTTATATTATGCTTTTAATTTAATTAGAATAAGAGATGAAGTGAGATAATCGTATATGGACACATTCATCTCTAGATACTGGGTCTTTGAGGAAGCATACTAGATAAGGATGGGATAATTCAGGTATTCACAGTAGTGGTGAGGGTCAATACCTGTGTTTATGCCTACATTCATTGTGAGAGGGAAGATAAAAGGCAACCTAAAACATTAGTGCTGGATGAAGGACCTATACATGTCCAAAACTGTGCAGATGCTTGTTTGTAAATGCATACCTGCCTGTAAATGCATGAAGATATAAAGTAAGGAAAGAAAGAAACTTACAATTATTGAGATTGCATCTCCAATTGTTTGATGAATGTCTGGTGGAAACAGAGTAGTACCGCATCGGATGCAACTGTGAAAAGGTACTGGTTATAAAGCAGAGGTGTCCAACCTTGAAATTATATATATATATATATATACACAGTATCTCACAAAAGTGAGTACATCCCTCATTTTTTTGTATATATTTTATTATATCTTTTCATGTGACAACACTGAAGAAATGACACTTTGTTACATTACTTTGTTATGTAAAGTAGTGAGTGTACAGCTTGTATAACAGTGTACATTTGCTGTCCCCTCAAAATAACTCAACACACAGCCATTAATGTCTAAACCTCTGGCAACAAAAGTGAGTACACCCCTAAGTTCAATTTGGTGTTATCACTCACAAAATATTGCCACTTTGGGCCAAACTTTGATATTTTCACTTAGGGGTGTACTCACTTTTGTTGCCAGCAGTTTAGACATTAATGGCTGTGTGTTGAGTTATTTTGAGGGGACAGCAAATGTACACTGTTATACAAGCTGTACACTCACTACTTTACATTGTAGCAAAGTGTCATTTCTTCAGCGTTGTCACATGAAAAGATATAATAAAATATTTGTGAGGGGTGTACTCACTTATGTGAGATACTGTGTGTGTGTATATATACAGTATATATATATATATACACACACACACACAAATGTTTTGCCTTGAGTTTCTATTTTAAACTGAATGGGATGTTTTTTAAGGTAAGGGTTCACAGGTACTTTAACCGCTTTACGACCGCCGCCGCACTTACACGGCGCCAGGCAGCCGCTCCTGAGCAAATCGCCATAGCCACGTCGCTTACTCGCAGGAGGCTAGGGGGCAAGCGTGCGCCGCCGGTGGCACGCTCCCGGCCCCGCTTTTCTGCGGGGAAGCCGAGGCAGGTAGCTTCGATCGTTCCCCGCTGAGAAAGATGAATGGTCAACTGTTGTAAACCGTTCTTCTCCCTGGAATGATCATAGAGCCCATGTGATCCTTCTATATAGGACCACATGTCTCTATGGTCATTTCAGAAGCCACGCCCCCCCCCCCCCCCACAGTTAGAATCACTCCTCTAGGCTAACATTTAACCCCTTGATCAGCCATAATGTTAACCCCTTCCCTGCCAGTGTCATTATTACAGTAACAGTGCATATTTTTAGCACTGATTAATGTAGTAATGTCACTGGTACCCCCAAAAGTGTCCAAAATGTCAGTCAGGGGTCCAATCTGTCCACCGCAATGTAGCAGTCCCACAAAAAATCGCAGATTGCCACCATTACTAGTAAAAAAAAAAAAAACAATAAAAATTACATAAATCTTTCCCGTAGTTAGTAGACGCGATAACTTTTGTGCAAACCAATCAAAATACGCTTATTGTGATTTTTTTTTACCAAAAATATGCAGCAGAAAACAAATTGGCCTAAAATGTTAAAAAAAATTAGATTTTTTAATTTTTTTTGAGAATGTCATATAGCAGAATGTGAAAAATATAGTTTTTTTTTTTTTTTCAAAATTGTCGTTTGTTTTTTTGTTTATCGTGCAAAAAATAGGAATCGCACAGGTGATCAAATACCACCAAAAGAAAGCTCTATTTGAGGGGAAAACAAAGAACATCAATTTAATTTGGGTACAGCGTCGCATGACCGCACAATTGTCCGTTAAAGTAAGGCAGTGCCAAATCGCAAAATAGGGCCTGGTCAGGAGAGGGGCAAATCCTTCCGGTCTTAAAGTGGTTAAGGTAAAAAACACGTCCTACCCCTCTGTCCCTAAACACTTGTCTGACACTTATCTGACTCCTCTAACAACTCCAGTCCTGTCTTGACTGCAGCACGCCACTCTCTGCATCCACAGGAGAAACTGAAGGCAGGTGAACCATAGGCTCCTGCCGCTGTCACTCAACATCCCGTAAAGAGAGAGCAGGGATGTGGCTAACTGGTGCTGTGCTCAGAGCAGGTAAGTATTAATTCTTTATTTAAAATTTCTTAAAAATTGTAGTCTTTATTATCACTTTAAACTGTATGTAAAACCAAAACTTTTATAAACTTTTATTTATTTCTTAGCTTTGGATAAAGTAGATAGGGGGTTACAACCACTGTCTGGTGTTTAATGTAATCTGTGCCCCTGCTATATCCCTGACCAAATTATAAATCTGAGAGCGGTTGAAACTCTTCCTTACTCTATCTTAAACAAAAAAAAAGTTTTGGTTTACATGCGCATTAGGTCAGCAGCTTGCCTATTACACAGGCAACACGAGGGAAGGGGAAATCTTTCAACAGGAAAATGCAATCTGCTGACAGCTGTCTAAAGCCCCATACACACTATAAGAAAATCAGGCGAACATTTTCATCCGAGGAATAATCGCACAATGTTCTGATAGTGTGTACACAACTTTCTGCAGCCGATTGCGACATTCCAAATGAAAATTTTCGAAGGGACAAACTCCAAAATGTTTCTTGTATGGGAACAGAACGAACGATTTTCGTTTAATGTGTATCGTTTTTGTAAGATTTTCGGACGAGAAATATCAGATACGGAAGACTGAAAACAAAAAAAAAAAAGTTTTTGTTGTACAAAAATGTTCATACATTATTTCTATCCTCTGTTCCAACTTGCTGAGGGGATTTCACCTAATTTAACCACTTGCCGACTGCTCACTCGAGCTCTACTGCGGCAAAGTGGTTAGTTCCCATCTAGGTCTACGTCGCTGGACTCCTCCCCTTGTGGGCGGCGCACGCGAGTCGCCGGAGGCTCGCTCCCGCTGTATTCAGTCACAGCGGGAGTCAGGCCAGGGGAGGAGCAGTGGCGATTGCCGCTGCTCTTCCCCGATTGTCTGGAAATCGAGTTTAGAGATCCGCCCGCTTGTGTAAACAAAGCGGGCGGATCTCCTAAGTGACAGACAGTAACAGTGCATATTTATAGCACTGATTACTGTAGTAATGTCGCTGGTACCCCCAAAAGTGTCAAGAATGTCAGTCAAGGGTCCGATCTGTCCGCCACAATGTCGCAGTCCCGCAAAAAAAATCGCAGATCGCCGCCATTACTCGTTAAAAAAAAAAACACCAAAAATGACAGAAATATTTTCCTTAGTTAGTAAACGCAATAACTTTTGCGCAAACTAATCAAAATACGCTTATTGTGATTTTTTTTACCAAACATAGGTAGCAGAAAACAAATTGGCCAAAAATTTAAAAAAAAATTAGATTTTTACATTTTTTTGGGGGGGAATTTCATATAAAAAAAATTGAAAAATATTATTTTTCTCAAAATGTACGCTCTTTTTTTGTTTACAGTGCAAAAAGTAAAACTCGCACAGGTGATCAAATACCACCAAAAGAAAGCTCTGTTTGTGGGAAAAAAAGGACGTAAATTTTGTTTGGGTACGGCGCCGCACGACAGCGCAATTGTCAGTTAAAGTCGCACAGTGCCGAATCGCAAAAAGTGGCCTGGACGTAAGACAGCAAAATCCTCCGGTGGTAAAGTGGTTAAAGAAACCTTTCTTACTTCCTGCCGTGTCTCTAGAATAGAAATTGACAGGAAATCTCCTCACTAAATCACAAAGAAAAAGGAAAAAAACTGTCAGGGGTGTTAATGCGTGTAAACTCTAACTTCTCTTATTTGCGCCTTTTTGTTCTGTTAAGTTTACCATTTATAGTGTTTTATTATATCTGTTCAATAGGTGCAAAAAATAACTGCTGGTCTTGTAAGAAATTCAGAGCTGTCATTTGCCTTTTGCATACTTTTCATTTTAGCTTAAGGGGTGTATTTAGCGCTCCCAGTTTTTATCTTGGGCTACAAAACAAATATTATTATATGGAAATCATTCTGCTCTGACTGTCCTATAAGGCTGCAAGACCCCTGACCCTCTGCCTGGACAGTGCTGATTGGTCCTGCACGATCACATGCACTTTCTCAAGAAACTCTCTGGCAATACACACCAAACTGAGCATGTGCAGCTTGTCCCATAGCCTCTGTTCTATCAGGAGATGGTTTGGGGACATTTGAAGAAGGGGAGGAACAAAGAAGACAGGATCAAACAGCCTTTTTACACAATGCAGAGGATTAACCCCATAGGATCCACAGTGAGTATAACAAGTGTGCTTTGCTGCATATACAGACTGATTTTACTGTTGTGGGTTTAGTAACACTTTAACTTTATAGCATAAACTGCAACTTTCATCCCAGAAAAAGTGATCCATAAAGTATTTAGCTGCAAAATTATGTAAGAAAATGTAACATCAGCTGGAGTACAGCTGGAGGCGCATTCATTGTTTTATTTTATTTTTTTTAATTCAAATCACATAGAGGGAAGAGCAACATGAGGCTCATAAAACACCAGTTTTTAATACCTACTTTAGGCCACAATGATCTTGGGCGGAAAACATCTAGCTTTTAGCTCTAAACTGTCAACTGTCTGACTGGAGAAATAAATGACATTATCTGAACTACTCTTTGTTGGGGAACTGGTGAACTGATCTAACTGAAAAGGACAAAGCGAGGGGGGCTCACAAAAAGTAGGTTGAATGACGCTGGACACCATTAAATTAACGAGGAGTGACAAGTAATAGTTGAACAGACTTCCTGTGGGGAATATCGTCGTATTGAAGGTATTACTGGGGAATCTGTATTTTTTATTTCTAAAAAGCAATAAACCTAAAACTGTGTAACATTTAACCAATGTTAAATGTTAATTAATTTAATCCCAGACCTGCCCCGACACAAAAATCCCACTTTAAAAACCTAAGCCTTAACCAGTTCCCGACCGCTTACGTTTGGCTCGTACAGGCAAAACGACGTAGGTCTACGTCGCTCGCCTGGGAGGAGCTAGAGGGCGAGCGCGTGCCACCGGAGGCGCGCTTATGCCCCTGATCGTCAGCTGGGAAGCTGATGCGTGTGTCAGGCGGCTCCGATTGCCGCCTGACACCCGCGATCGCTCCCCGCAGAGAGAGAAGAGCGGTCAAGGGTTGTAAGCACAGCTAACCATCCTTCTCCATGAAATGATCACAGAGCTCATGTGATGATTCTATATAGGATCACATGTCTCTGTGGTCATCTCAGAAGCCACGCCCCCCCAGCCCACAGTTAGAATCACTCCCCTAGGGTCACATTTAACCCCTTGATCACCTATTAAGTTAACCCCTTCCATGCCAGTGTAATTTTTACAGTAACAGTGCATATTTTTAGCACTGATTACTGTAGCATTGTCACTGGTACCCCCAAAAGTGTCTAAAAGGTCAGTTAGGGGTCCGATCTGTCCGCCGCAATGTCGCAGTACCACAAAAAAATTGCAGATCGCCGCCATTACTAGAAAAAAAAAAAAACAATAAAAATTACATTAATCTTTCCCGTAGTTAGTAAACGCAATAACTTTTCCGTAAACCAATCGAAATACGCTTATTGTGATTTTTTCTACCAAAAATATGTAGCAGAAAACAAATTGGCCTAAAATGGTAAAAAAATTAGATTTTTACTTTTTTTTTTTTGAGAATTTCATATAAAAAAAATTTGAAAAATATTGTTATTTTTTCAAAATTGTCGTTCTTTTTTGTTTATAGCGCAAAAAAAAAAATCGTACAAGTGATCAAATACCACCAAAAGAAAGCTCTGTTTGTGGGGGAAAAAGGACGTCAATTTTGTTTGGACAGCGTCGCACAACCGCGCAATTATCCGTTTAAGTCACGCAGTGCCGAATCGCAATAGGCCTGGTCTTTGAGCAGCCAAATCCTTCGGTCTGAAAGTGGTTAAAGAAGTCTCGGCCAGAAGATTAAAATCTTGTTATGGTGAATGATCGCACTGGAGTGCAGCATGTTCATTCACAAAAAACACAAGCCAAAGCAGCTGTTAATCTAGACCATTGTAGCTGGCATTGGCGTGAGTTGTTGAGGGCTTGTGTTTTTGCAAGTGATCGCCCTGCTCCCCAGCGCAAGTCATTCACAACACCATAAGCCACTGACAGTAAAAATTGTACTCTCTCTCTCTCTCCTCTATTCCTGTACCAATAAAAGCTCAGAATTTTAGATTTTCTCTCACTTTCATTTCCAGTCACCATGGTTTAGTTTAAGCCGTGACATTCCAAAGGGCACAAGGGGGAGCTATCTGCACCAGGTACCACCACTTAGAGGGTGAGTGGTGTGGCTGCTGGCAACTTGCTCACTGGCAGCAGTGTACCAGACATTGAAAGAAGTGATTTCTGCCAAATTGTAAAGACCCAAAATGCATACTATTATTTCATGGCCCTATAATGGGTACAAAGAACACAAAAACACACTTTTAGTGGTGGGTCATGGTAATGGCATAAAAATGTAAGGCTAAGGTTTAAAAACTTTTATTTGTTCACTATTTTGGGCCTTTCTTGATAAAACAAAATCAGGAGATACCACCAAATGAAAGCACAATCTGTCTGGAAAAAAAAAAACCTGGATACACTAAGTAGCTGTGATGATATGTGCAATTTTACTAACACATGTTGAAATTGCAAAATTGGGTTTGGGCTTTAAGGTTTGTTAATACTCATGAAGGAGTTAAAACCTTAAATTGACTCTCTAAATGTTCTAAACAAGAAATTAAAAAAAAAAACTTGTCTCTTAAACTCTGTTACGTTCCTGTCTGTGTGGCAGGGAGTGTCACAGGCATTTTCTAAAGGTCAGAAATGTCACAGCAGGTATGAAACATGTTTTCATTAACCACTTGCCGACCGCCCGCCGCAGATATACTGCGGCAGGCTGGCTCGGTTGCGTGAACTGCTGTACCTGTACGGTGGTTCGCGGGAGCGCTCCTTGGGGGTGCGTGCATGCTGCCGGAGGCACCCCTACATTAGTCAGCGAGGTAGCCAATTCATGAAGGCGGTGGCCACGATTGCCGCTGGGCACCCGTGATCACTTCCCGTGGAGAGAGAACGGTGGTCTGCTGTTGCATACACAGCAGACTGTTGTTCTCTCTGGAATGAACACAGAGTGCCTGTGATCCTCCTATTTAGGTGATTCCACAAGTCCCTCCCACTCACAGTTAGAAAACACTCACCTAGGCTCACACTTAACCCTTTGATCACCCCTGGGTTAACCCCTTCCCTGCCAGTGACATTATTACAGTAACATTGCATATATTTAGCATTGTGTAAAAATATTAAATTAAAACCCGCACTAAAGTATATGTAAACTGGTGTTACCTGAAGCAGCTGTTCACTGATGGAATGTAACTATGATAACGCCCATTATAGGCGGGTGAAACGCGTCAACGTACTTCCTGCGGACGGCTAAACCACACGACGTCATTTCCGTCTACTCGTGGAACGCATGCCGGCTAGCGATCCCAGAAGTGGACGCAAAATATGGTTTGATGTTGTGTTTTCAAACGCTGTCTGATACTTCTACTTTTTGAGTAGCTTTTTAACAATAAATATTGATTTAAATAAATTCCTGCGGGCTTCACTATGTCTAGCTCCTTCTCTCTTTCTTTGAGTATCTAACCAAGAGGGGGCTATTATCTAAAGTTGGAGGCTTGCTTGGTGGTGTGCTGATCCATCCATTCCCTGGGCTATCTTGGAGAACTTATTGCTTTTGACGCTTGATTATTCCTAGCATCTGGTGAGTGGATCCCCAAAAGGGTCGTTTTGGAGCACTTATCACTGTGTGGAGCACTTCAAGCACTTTTTGTCCAGCACTTTATTTGGCAACTCTGTGAACTTGTATGTTTTGGACTGCACTTTACTTTGCACAATTTCACTTTAGCATATAGTATTTTTGATATATTGTGGAATTCCTTTTTATATATATTATTGATATATATGTATACATATATATTTTTCATCATTAAGTGCAATTTATATTTATGAATTAGATTTTTACATATTTATTTATTGAAGGATTATATCTATTACTTTTATCACTTTCCTGGTAGAGCTGTGTTTTATAATGTTTTATATATTTAGCATTGATTACTGTAGTAATGTCACTGGTCCCCCCTAAAAGTGTCAAAAATGTCAGTTAGGGGTCTGATCTGTCCGCCGCAATGTCGTAGTCCCGCTAAAAATCGCAGATCGCTGCCATTACTAGTAAAAAAAGTAAGTAAATAAAAATGACATAAATCTTTCCCCTAGATTTTGTAGACGCAAAAACTTTTACGCAAACCAATCAAAATACGCTTATTGGGATTTTTTACCAAAAATATGTAGCAGAATACAAATTGGCCTAAAAGAATGAAACATTTTGATTTTTACATTGGGGGTAATGTTATATGGCAGAAAGTGAAAAATATTGTTTTTTTGCAGAATTGTTGCTCTTTTTTGTTTATAGCGCAATAAATAAAAATCGCACAGGTAATCAAATATCGCCAAAAGAAAGCTCTATTTGTGGGAAAAAAAGGACATTGATCGCAAAAAATGGGCAGGTCATTAGGGGGGAAATCCTTGCGATCCAGAAGTGGTTAAAACATGTTAGCAGCTATTGTTTATGTGTGTAAAGGTCTATATGTGGAGTTAGACCCCGTTCACACTGGGGCGACTCGATTTTGCCGGGCGACCTGTGTGCACCGCGACCTCGGAGCGGCCGGCACGGACTTCATATCATTGAAGTCAATGCAGGTCGCTCCAGGTCGCCCCAAAGAAGCTCCGGACCCTTTTTCTAAGTCGGAGCGACTTGTGTCGCTCCTATTAGAACGGGTCCTGTGCTGCTCTATGGCAGGCGACCCACAGCGACTTGTCAGGCGACCAGGTCGCCTGACAGGTCGCCCCAGTGTGAACGGGGTCTTAATGGACCCCAGTGGCAACCACTCCCAGCATGCTGGTGTTTGATTGTTGTCCTGCGACCTGGAAAACAAAAATCTGTGCAGGGGGAGCTGAGAATGCCATCATTACAACTGATCTTAAAAAATACTTTTTTTCCCAGATTCTAATTTCAGGCTAATGATTAAAATTAACACTTTTTTTGGACATCTTCACCTCAATTATGGTTAACTAGGCCTTTTAAAAGAAACAAATCATCCAATTTCAAGATCAAGATATTTTTGGGGGTTTGCTTCTGCAATTTTTTCAACAAGACCTAGATATAAAGGAAACAGAAAGCTGTTGAGGACCCGATACTAAATATCACATAAATAAAACAGAATGTGATTGTTGCACGTTCTTGGATTTTTGAAATCTTATTCAAAGCTACATTTTGTGCTGCATCCCAGCAGGGATCGACCATGTCCCAGCATGGCGGATGAAACAAATGCAGAGCAAAACATCAATTGATAATACTTTTACATTTTATATTTGAAAAAAAAAAAATATATATACATATATATGAAAAATCAGCATATTTAGACTGCTAATGCAATCTTATATGCAGGCTTTACATGCAGTTTTTTTCTAAGAAGGTGATCTTTAATGGTGTAGCTGTTGATTTACCCAGTTTGCAGCCACCCCCTTCACTTTGTCCCACTCTGCCAAATGGTACTGTTTGGAAAAAGATGATAGAACATATATTATTATATTCACATAAGTCTGTAATTTAACATTTTCATTCAACCATGTTTCTCTCCTACGGCTACAGGAACGAAAAAAAAAAGAATTAATTGCAGCCATGGAAATTGAGTTTAGTTGGCAAGTAGGATTGCCTAGAATGTTTCTGTAGGAAGCTTCTTCAATAAAGTTGCCTAAAAGCTTGTGGTAAATTTAAAGGCAGCATATTGTAAAGGTAGAACCCCCCACTTTGCACTCATCTTAAAACATTTCTGCAAATGAACTGGAATGGCTTGTTCCAATATTAATAATGTATGAATCTGGCATAACATTTGGAAACATCATTGCACTATTTTAGAGAGAGTGGTTTTTGCTCAACATGACTTGAATTAAGTATGGCTACTATCACAAGAAGTGATTTCATATGTACTGTTAATGTCAATAAAGGAGTAGCAGGACTGAATGGGGTAAACTGACACTTGTAAGGGAACTGATAATTCTGGGTGTTCTTTAAAGGCCTGTCACACTATAGAAGCCTGATGGATCCTTCACCCATACCCGGATCAGATAGATCCACTGTAAGAAACAATTCTGAGTGCCATATGGGAAGGGGAGGTCTAGACCTTTTCTTTGTTGAAGGATGCTGTATAATATGTGTTCGCTATTAAATGTCAATACCTACATGCTTGGTTTTATTGCATTACTTTATCTTAAGCACCAAAACCTACAAATAAGGTATTTATATCAGTCATTCCAAACTAAAATTAATTACATCAAAAATATCCCTATAAATACATTGCTGGACAGTGTTTACTTATCCAATCACATGCTCCCATGCTGTTGCTGTCTCTGTTTGGAAACTGAACTATCCTCTCCCTTCTGGGATCACTCCAACTGATAATGCTGGAAAACCTGAAATGCATTCCGCTGCCATTCTGTGGGCTGCAAAAGAAAGTTCAATGGCCGACAATTGGACAGCCATGGTCTAAAACAGCGGTGTCTAACCTTTTGACCTTCCTGGGCCAAATTGGAAGAAGAGGAATTGTCTTGGGCCACACATAAAATACACTAACAATAAGGATAGCTGGTGAGCAGAAAAAATGGAGCAGATAACAAGTTAACGTTCGCTGATATAGATAATGTACCTACAACTCGAAAGTCCTTGAGGCAAACATTTATCGGCTATATTTTAGCATTAAAAAGCAAACATCTGATGCGTTTCGGCGTGAGCCTGAGTCATAGCCTAAGGCTATGGCTCAGGCTCATGTCAAAACGCGTCAGTTTTTGCTTTTTAATGCTCAAAAGTAGCCAATACTTTTTTGCATCAAGGACTTTGGAGTTGCTGGCACTTCTCTCATATATACTGTATTTAGTGTGAGAAGACACCAAGCCTTGGCACTTGTGCTGCAGACTGCACACTCGATTTGGATTGTTTCTGTTGAGAGAGCTGCCCTTTTCATCTTTCATCATAGATAAAGTACCTATCTAAGTAATAAAACATCTTTCTTTTTCTAATATTTTTTATTATAAAAGTTAGAGAGCGCAACATAAAACGAGTGCGATATTTGACACTGTTCTTGATAAACAAACACATCAATATTTGGTTTCATAGGATGTAGTAGCAATCCTCAATGAATTCTCAAGGTGCTCCTCAGATATTTTGGGTCTAATTTTGACCTTTGTATGCTTCAGCCTTGAAAAATAGGCAGTCACAAATACAGGTGCTGCCGAAAACTGATGAAATGAATAGAGCGTGATTGTGAAGAGTGGGATATTTTTCTTTGGGAAGATAAACCTTTTAAAAGTCCTGTCCACTGTCAAGTTTTTTTTCAGCCACATGTTTTCGCTAAGTGTAAAAGTATTTTTACAAAAAATTCTCCCAAAAAAAGACAGATTTTTAAGTAAGTTTATAATTTTGTGTTGGGCCACATTCATAGCTATCTCGAGCTGCATGTGGCCCTTTGGCCACAGGTTGGATTCCCCTGGTCTAAAATATATCATAAAGGTGGAAATCACTATTGTGTAAATGCAGGATACATATTTGAGGATTCTAAAGGGTTTTTTTTTTTGTGGATAATTACATCCATAGGCTGGACAATGGCTTGATCTAGGACTACACAGCAAGGATGTATTGTGACAGCATTGATCTAATGTAGGAATGATGATTACAAGGCCCAGTTGCTATGAAACTCTTTTTCCTCTGCTACTAATTCATCAAAACTCATAGCTTATAATGCATTTCAGTATTTAGTGCTCTTTTAAATTTGCTTGCTATTTAGTGGAAACTGTAAATCTATTATACATCTAATCGGAAAGTCTAGCAGTCCATTGACGTTAAACTGTAATCTCTATTAGAAACAAGTTTAAAATAAAAACAAGGAAATGAAAGTTCAGTTCAAACATTCCTACATTAGGTCTTATAAACCAAGATTATGCTTTTCTCTATTTAAAAAGGACTGAGAGAAATAAGAAGCCCCTAAAAATGTTCTATTTGCAAAATGCCCTTTAGAATATCAAGCTATTTTCAGACTGAATTTTTTTTTTTTGGACGAGTTAGCTAGAAGGACATAATAAGAACAATTTGATTTCATATTGAAAAGCACAAGACCCTTGCATCAAGGTCTGCTGTTATTTAAATGTCACTTCAGTCAGCTTTTGTTTCGTCATTATCTATATGATAGGAAGGAAAAAAAACTTTTAGATAGAAGTCTGTTTCTCATCTTTTTATACCTTCCAGCTAGTATATTGTAGATAAAGATTATACTCACTCTCATTGCACAAAATATCTACTAGTTAAGTTAAGAAATGAAAAATGAATTCCAATTTCTCCGAAAAGCTATTCTTAAAAACACTAAAAGTGTGACAAGAGCTATCTATCAGTAGCTCTAAGCCCACTCCTGACAGATGCTCCCTTGTTCTTCCTTGTTTTTGTTTTATTATTGTGATGCTATGGCTTATTTTTTTTTATTTTTTTTTTTTTAGCATAAATATATGGAATAGTAGATTTGAGTCACCATGTATTGTTTTTAGGAGCTGGACTTTCTCTATTCATATGCTAATTATCCCATTTGATTTCATGGAGCTCATGGAACAGGAAGTGATGTTGGCAGGAAGTAGGGGGAGGGAATGAAGGACTTTAACGCAGTCATATGCTGAACACAAAGGAAGCAAGGGCACTAGAATTGAAGTCTTCAGACAGGGACCCAAGGAGGAGTTTGGAAGAGATCCTCGAAGAGGATAGAAGAAGGAAAACTCCCTATCACCAGGAAGAACCCAAGTTAAGTAGCTGTTTAGTGTATTTATAGTGCCCTGAAAAAATATTCATAACCCTTAGGCCCGTTCACATACAAGCGACGCTACTTCGCACCGCGACCTCGGAGGTCGCGGTGCGAGCAGCGCGCCGCGACCTCGGAGCGGCCGCCACGGACTTCATAACATTGAAGTCTATGGCGGTCGCCTCCTGGTCGCCCCAAAGAAGCTCCGGACCCTTTTTCTAAGTCGGAGCGACTTGTGTCGCTCCTATTAGAACGGGTCCGCAGCTTCCCTATGGGAGGCGACCTACGGCGACCTGTGAGGCGACCAGGTCGCCTCACAGGTCGCCTTAGTGTGAACGGGGACTTAAAATGTTCCACATTTGTCATGTTACAACCAAAAACATATTTTTTGGAGATTTTATGTGATAGACCAACACAAAGTGGCACATAATTGTGAAATGGAAAGAAAATGATAAATAGTTTCTCAAAATGTTTTACAAATAATTATGTGAAAAGTGTGGCGCACATTTGTATTCAGCCCGCCTGAGTCAATACTTTGTAGAATCACCTTTCACTACAATTAAAGCTGCAAGTCTTTTTGGGTATGTCTCTACCAGCTCTGCACATCTAGAGAGTGAAATTTTAGCCTATTCTTCTTTGCAAAATAGCTCAACCTCTGTCAGGTTGGATGGAGAGCATCTGTGAACAGGAATTTTCAGGTGCCATAGATTCCCAATTGGATTTAGATCTAGACCAACACAAAGTGGCACATAATTGTGAAGTGGAAGGAAAATGATAAATGGTTTTCAAAACTTTTTACATATAAATATGTGAAAAGTGTGGCATGCATTTGTATTTAGCCCCGCTGGGTCAATACTTTGCAGAACCACCTTTCACTGCAAAATAGCTCAAGCTCTGTCAGATTGGATGGAGAGCATCTGTGGACAGCAATTTTCAAGTCTTGCCTCAGATTCTCAATTGGATTTAGGTCTGGACTTTGACTGGCCCATTCTAACACATGAATATGCTTTGATCTAAACCATTCCATTTTAGCCCTAGCTGTATGTTTAGGGTCTTTGTTTTGCTGGAAAGTGAACCTCTGCCCCAGTCTTAAGGCTTTGGAAGACTCTAACAGATTTTCTTCTAAGATTGCCCTGTATTTGGCTCCATCCACCTTCCCATCAACTCTGACCAGCTTCCCTGTCCCTGCTGAAGAAAAGCATCCCCACAACATGATGCCACCACCATGTTTCATGGTAAGGATGGCATGTTCAGGGTGATGTGCAGTGTTAGCTTTCCGCCACACATAGCGTTTTGCTTTTAGGCCAAAAAGTTTAATTTTAGTCTCTTCTGATCAGAGCATCTTCTTCCACATGTTTGCTGTGTCCCCCACACGGCTTCTCTCAAACTGCAAATGGGACTTTTTATGGCTTTCTTTCAACAATGGCTTTCTTCTTGCCTCTCTTCCAAAAAGGCCAGATGCATGACTAATAGTTATCTTGTGGGCAGATTCTCCCACCTGAGCTGTGGATCTCTTCAGCTCCTCCAGAGTTACCATGGGCCTCTTAGTTGCTTCTCTGATTAATGCTCTCTTTGCCCGGCCTGTCAGTTTAGGTGGACGGCCATGTCTTGGTAGGTTTGCAGTTGTGTCATACTCTTTCCATTTTCAGATGATGGATTGAACAGTGCTCCGTTAGATGTTCAAAGCTTGGGATATTATTTTATAACATAACTATGCTGCTTTAAATGTCTCCACAACTTTATCCCTGACCTGTCTAGTGTGTTCCTTGGCCTTCATGATGCTATTTGATCACTAAGGTTCTCTAACAAACCTCTGAGGGCTTCACAGAACAGTTGTAATTATACAGAGATTAAATTACACACAGGTGGACTCTACTTACTAATTAGGTGACTTCTGAAGGCAATTGGTTCCACTAGATTTTAGTTAGGGGTATCAGAGTAAAGGGGGCTGAATTCAAATGCAATACCCCACTTTTCAGATATTTGTAAAACATTTGAAAACCATTTATCATTTTCCTTCCATTTCACAATGATGTGCCCCTTTCTGTTAACATGACAAAATGTGGAAAATTTAAAGGGGTATGAATACTTTTTTATCGCATTGTTGCATACATTGTCTATGCTCATTGGCTAGGAAGGAATACTTTGTAATACTCTATGTCATGTATACTATAATTGCAAGTCGTCTGTACGTAGAGAATTTTTGTTTACTAAAGCACATTAAACCTTTCTCTGCCAGAGCAGTTTTTGTGTTTTTTTTCCCACACATGTTTAGGAAATCATTTTAGGCCTGAAGTTTACCTAAAATCCCCAAACATTATATCTTTTCTGAAAGCAGACACCCTAGAAAATATATTAGTGGTAGTTCCAATTTTGTATGTCACATGTTATTACGGCAAAGGTAAAATTTCAGTAAAAAACACAAAGTGAAATTTAGGGCAAACAAACGCAATACACAACCCACATTTTTGGTAAAATATAAAACACAAGGTTGCACCGAGTATATTGATGCCCAACATGTGAAACCTTAAATTTGTGTGTGCTGTGAAATGGCAGAAAACTTCAGTACCATACATTTTCTATAGGCAACGCTTCAAAAGCCCGCAATAGGTATCAGTTTAGTGTTACGCAGGAGTTCTTGTGATCTTGAATTATTGATCCCACTCTGGTGTGTGCAGCGATACAGTGCCTTGCGAAAGTATTCGGCCCCCTTGAACTTTGCGACCTTTTGCCACATTTCAGGCTTCAAACATAAAGATATAAAACTGTAATTTTTTGTGAGGAATCAACAACAAGTGGGACACAATCATGAAGTGGAACGAAATTTATTGGATATTTCAAACTTTGTTAACAAATAAAAAACTGAAAAATTGAGCGTGCAAAATTATTCAGCCCCTTTACTTTCAGTGCAGCAAACTCTCTCCAGAAATTCAGTGAGGATCTCTGAATGATCTAATGTTGACCTAAATGACTAATGATGATAAATAGAATCCACCTGTGTGTAATCAAGTCTCCGTATAAATGCACCTGCACTGTGATAGTCTCAGATGTCCCTTTAAAGCGCAGAGAGCATCATGAAGAACAAGGAACACACCAGGCAGGTCCAAAATACTGTTGTGGAGAAGTTTAAAGCCGGATTTGGATACAAAAAGATTTCCCAAGCTTTAAACATCCCAAGGAGCACTGTGCAAGCGATAATATTGAAATGGAAGGAGTATCAGACCACTGCAAATCTACGAAGACCTGGCCGTCCCTCTAAACTTTCAGCTCATACAAGGAGAAGACTGATCAGAGATGCAGCCAAGAGGCCCATGATCACTCTGGATGAACTGCAGAGATCTAAAGCTGAGGTGGGAGACTCTGTCCATAGGACAACAATCAGTCGTATACTGCAAAATCTGGCCTTTATGGAAGAGTGGCAAGAAGAAAGCCATTTCTTAAAGATATCGATAAAAAGTGTAGTTTAAAGTTTGCCACAAGCCACCTGGGAGACACACCAAACATGTTGAAGAAGGTGCTCTGGTCAGATGAAACCAAAATCGAACCTGTCAAACATCACCCTGTCAAACATGGTGGTGGCAGCATCATGGTTTGGGCCTGCTTTTCTTCAGCAGGGACAGGGAAGATGGTTACAATTGATGGGAAGATGGATGGAGCCAAATACAGGACCATTCTGGAAGAAAACCTGATGGAGTCTGCAAAAGACCTGAGACTGTGACGGAGATTTGTCTTCCAACAAGACAATGATCCAAAACATAAAGCAAAATCTACAATGAAATGGTTCACAAATAAACCTATCCAAGTGTTAGAATGGCCAAGTCAAAGTCCAGACCTGAATCCAATCGAGAATCTGTGGAAAGAACTAAAAACTGCTGTTCACAAACGCTCTCCATCCAACCTCACTGAGCTCGAGCTGTTTTGCAACGAGGAATGGGCAAAAATTTCAGTCTCTCGATGTGCAAAACTGATAGAGGCATACCCCAAACGACTTACAGCTGTAATCGCAGCAAAAGGTGGCGCTACAAAGTATTAACTTAACTTGCACAAGCAATTTTTCAGTTTTTTATTTGTTAACAGAGTTTGAAATATCCAATAAATTTCGTTCCACTTCATGATTGTGTCCCACTTGTTGTTGAATCTTCACAAAAAATTACAGTTTTATATCTTTATGTTTGAAGCCTGAAATGTGGCAAAAGGTCGCAAAGTTCAAGGTGGCCGAATACATTTGCAAGGCACTGTATGTAACATGAGTATCACAAGCAACAATTTTATGCGTAGGCACCCTCGAAGCACACCTTTAAGTTCATACGTGGGTATTTGTGGGGGTGGGGGGACCTCAGAAATGTTTTTTTTTTTGGGGGGGGGGGGTTATGTGCTTGGTTGTAACTTTATTTTGCTTGCAAAAAAAATGTTTTTTACTAAACTTTTTTTTTCATCACATAGGAGACAAAAGTCCCCTATGTGAT
Source organism: Pelophylax lessonae (assembly GCF_965119305.1). NCBI lineage: Eukaryota > Metazoa > Chordata > Amphibia > Anura > Ranidae > Pelophylax > Pelophylax lessonae. Next base: position 167,964,648 of record NC_138768.1, read on the forward strand.
GTTTTTTAGGTGACAGATTCTCTTTAACGGAAAATGCAGAGTCTGGAAGACCCTGCATGTCTCCTTTGGGCTCCACTGAATGTTTTGCAATGCAGATTGCATTTCAAAACATACTTTTATGGCTAAGTTAGCCAGGGGCACGGAAAGACTGACCTAGAAGTGATGTCATAGACATCGCTTTCCCGGATCTCAATAAGAAGGGGAGGAGAGCGGATGACATCCACTCTTCTCCTTCCCCGCCAGCACCTGCCATGCTGCTCCCGGGCCCACAGATTGGCAAGCGAAGCCCGGAAAGCATGGCGGGGCCTGGTGGCGTGGGGGGCCCCAGTACAGGGAGCGTGTGTGAGCAATCGGGTCGCAGCACTTCCACCCAAATGCTTTCACCTGACAGGCAGCGGCCTACCTGTAAGTTTCATGCATAATCACAGTGCCCACAGCCACCGGATTGTGTGTGAAACCCCATGCTGTGAGTACAATGTACCGACCTGGAAGCGAAAGGGTTAACACACTACGGAAGATTTAACGTTTCCTTGCTTTACCGCAAAGTGAACCTAAAAGCAAAAGCAAAACAATCTTGATAGTTTTCTTTCTATAAAGCCCCGCTGTGGTACCTTACTAGTGTCTTTTTCAAAATGTCTGGAGCACGTGTTTTAACCTCCCTGGCGGTCTGATTATGACAGTATTTTTGAATGTCAAAGCGGTACATTGTTTTGCATGGAAATCTGTTGCTTTATATTGAAAGCCTGTAATTCTTAGGAATAAAACAGTAAACGTAAATAAAGATTATTAATAAATTAATTCATAAATTCATTAATAAATTATTAATAAAAAATTATTAATAAAAATAAAAGGAATAAAATAGTAAAAGTGTAGGCAGAAAAATGGACAAAGCACTAGGGACAAAACTGAGGTGAAACGGTTTGATACTGTAATGTAATCCTAACAGATTACAATGTATCATGTCATGTTTTGTGTACTTTTTATGAGTGGCACTCGCAGGGAAGGGAACCTGGAAGACGGATGTCGGTGTTCTATCAGAATACCGCTACCTATCAGATTCTGCAACCGGAAGGGACGTTTGGAAAAAAAACCTTACTGTGCATGCGCCATGCGTTCCAACATGGCCGCTATGCGTTCCAATAGCTTTCCCAATGTGACAAAAAATGAAGCAGCTGTGAACATCTTCTTACACCCGTGCAAGTCTTGAATTTTAGATTTATTTTACCAGTAAACTGACCTTACAGGCTGAATAACTGGATTACATTTCTATTATTATTGAAATATAGTAAATATAAAGAGAAATCTGCAGGTAGAAGGTGGCAACATCCATCTTGGTACACCTGCACTGCTCATTATGTAGTGAAATAGACTATTTCACTCAGACTCTGTGAAATGGTCTTTTTCAGTATAGAAGGCGAGTTTACTGCTAAAATCAGTCTGAAATTCAATGGGTGTAAGAACATATGTGCTGCTGCTTCGTGTTCTGTCACATGGAAAGCTATTGGAATGCATAGTGCCCATGTTGGAATGCATGGCACATGCGCAGTAAGTTTTCTCGTCCAAATATCACTTCCGGTTGCAGAATCTGATAGGTAGCGGTAGCGGAATTCTGATAGCACACCAGCATCGGCTGGAAGGCATCGGGGGATCCTAGGGACAAGGTAAGTTTCACTATGGGGTAATCCTGAGTGTAGCTTGGGATTACCGCTTTTGGTACTGAAAATGAACCCCGAGCCACACTCGGGATTACCACCAGGGAGGTTAAGGCAGTGGTAGACTCTATTGAGCTTTACAGGTAGTTCATTTGTGAACGTTTAACCTCTTCCAACCCCACCAACGCACATATACAGCCAGGTGGGCACTTCCTCCTTCTGAGTGAATGTTCCTAAATGTCCTTCAGAAAGAGGGGGATCGCGCAGCCGCGTCCCAGCGCAGCTGCGCGATTCTGGTATGTCTGTGTCCCCCCAGACGCAGAGCAACATCGATCAGCAGGAGGGTTGTGTGATTGGCCCTCCTGATCACATGACGGCTGTGTCCAATACCAGCCATTATGTAATGTAAATCACACAGAGCCTGTCAGTGAGGAGAAGGAGAGCGGATCTGTGCTGCCAGCCAGGAATCAGTGAGTTTACAGCAATTTTAGTGCTTTTTACTCACGGATCACCCCGTTAGTGTCCCCAAAACAGTGAAAACACCTGTCACACATCTGTCCCAGTAAAATAATCTGTCCTAGTGAAGATCTGCCATATCTTTCCGTGATCATCTGCCACATCGGCCCATGATCATCTGCCACATCTGCTCGTAATCATCTGCCACATCTGTCCATTAACATCTGCCACATCTGTCTGTGATGATCTGCCACATCTGTCCTTGATCAACTGGCGCACATCTGGCACACATGATCTGCCACATCTGTCTGTGATCATCTGCCACATTTGTCTGTAATCATCTGGTGCACATCATCTGTCACATATGTCTGTAATCATCTGCCACATCTGTCTGTAATCATCTGCCACATCTGTCCCAGTGAACATCTGCCACATTGGTCCCAGTAAACATCTGCCACATCTGCCCCAGTGCACATCTGCCACATCTGTCCCAGAGAACATCTGCCACATCTGTCCCAGTGAACATCTGCCACATCTGTCCCAGTGAACATCTGCCACATCAAAGTGATTAACATCTGTCACACATCTGTCCCAGTAACCATCTGTGCACATCTGTCCACATGGCTAAAAAAATATCCAGGGCTTTAAAAAATGTGAGAGGTACTCAGGAAATTAAATGTGTAATTTATGCTCCTAGAAAGCCTGACGGTGCTACTTGGATTTTGGGCCTCTGTATGTGGCCATGTTATGGAAAAGTCTCACATGTGGTAATGCCATACTTAGGACGAGAAGCAGAATGTATTTTGGGATGTAACCGCAAGTTTATCTATGCCATGTATAAGAAATAAATGTACTGTCCTGACATTTTAGGGCCTCACGAAATGAGAGAGGTAGTTAGTACATCAGCATTAATCAATTTTCAATAATACGTAGCCTAGCTTGTAGACTCTATAACTTTCACACAAACCTATTATCATACACTTATCAGGATTTTTTTTTTTTACCAAAGACATAAAGCAGAATACATTCTGGCCTTAATGTATGATGAAAATTGATTTTATTGGATTTCTTTTAAAAAAGAAAGTAGAATATATATATATATATATATATATATATATATATATATATAATTTTTTTTTTTTTTTTAAATGTTTGCTCTTTTTTTCGCTTATATAGCAAAAAAAAAAAAAAAAAACAGTGGTAAAAAATATCACCAAAAGAAAGCTCTATTTGTGTGAACTAAATAATTAAAATTTAATTTGGGTACAGTGTAGCATGATTAAGTAATTGTCATTCAAAGTGTGAGAGCACTGAAAGCTGAAAATTGGTCTGGTGGTTAAGCAGCATAGACACAAAAAAGACAGTAGAAAGCTGGTGCAGTTCTGATTTTCACTGCATTGTGGTGAGTTAAAGTGGAATTACAGTCAAATACTATCTAAGCCTAAACCTGCTCCCACTTCCATTCTAAGCATACTCTAACTATCCTGTAAAAGAAAGAAGTCTATACTTACCTATGCCGAAGGCAGTTTAGTCAGATCACATGATCTCCAGGGGTTGGATTTAGTGAGTAGAGTGCACCAACAATGGCTGCAGAGCCTGGTTGATGACATCATCCATAGACTTACTATGGGGCATCTGTTATCAGCTGTCCCTTCTATACACTGAAACCAGTGCTGGAGTCATGTGACCAAACTGAAGCGGCCTCAGACAAGGTAAGTACACAGATCTTTCCTTTTTACAGAGTGTTATCCTGCTTAGCATGGTCAGTTTTTACTAGGAAAGCAGAGGGGCTAGCAGGAACACTAGAGATTTCACACAAAGGAAGCAATACAAAGAGAACAGGAGACTTTTTCATACAAGTACATGGTACAGCAGGCACATATCAGAAACTCTGGGTTAACAAACACTTTAACCACTTGCCGACCGCCGCACGACTATTTATGTTGGCAGTCAGCCCCTCACCTTCCCAGACCAATTTGTTGCAGTGTACGGCGTATGGTCTGAGCACTAACAGGCTGACCTCCCACCCCTTCAATCTCTGCAGCAATGCTGGCAGAGATCATATGTCTACTTTCCAAAGACAACCTCTGGATATGACGCTGATCATGTGCACTCAACTGCTTTGGTCACCATGGGGAGGCCTGTTCTGAGTGGAACCTGTCCTGTTAAACGGCTGTATGGTCTTGGCCACCGTGCTGCAGCACAGTTTCAGGGTCTTGGTAATCTTCTTATAGCTCAGGTCTTCTTTATGTAGAGTAACAATTCTTTTTTTTTTGCTGCCATGAGGTGCCATGTTTAACTTCCAATGACCAGTATGAGAGAGTAAGAGCGATAATACCAAATTTAACACACCTGAGACTTTGTAACACTAATGAGTCACATAGCACTGGGGAGGGAAAATGGCTAATTGGTCCCAATTCAGACAATTTCAGTTAGGGGTGTATTCACTTTTGCTGCCAGCGGTTTACACAATAATGGCTGTGTGTTGAGTTATTTTGACGGGACAGCAAATTTAAACAGTTATACAAGCTGTACACTCACTACTTTATACTGTAGCAAAGTGCCATTTCTTCAGTGTTGTCACATGAAAAGATATAATAAAATATTTACAAAAATGTGAGGGGTGTACTCACTTTTTGTGAGATACTGTACCTAAATAGTCAACCTCCTCTTAACACCACTAGATCTTGCAGAAGTTCCTATAAAAGTACAAGCACTCTGAAAGTTTGCATTTGCATATGTTAAGGTACACCCACAGCTCCCCTACATTTGATTTTATTACAGGTATTTATACACTGCAATAGCAATTTATGCAGCAACTTCCATATCATAGATTCACACCAGTCCATGCATACAACTTAAAGTCTCTATCTCTAATGCACACATACTAGGGACAGTTTTGCCAAGATCCAATCAACCTACTAGCATGTCCTTGTCATGAAGTGTGAAAGAAAACCAGAGTACCAGAGGAAGCCCATGCAATCACAGGGAGAACGTGCAAACTCCATGCAGATAATGTCCTGTTTGGGATTTGAACTGGGGACCCTGCTGCTGCAAGGCAGATGATCTAGCATTCTTTGCTGCCCTGCATAATTGTGATTGGTGTGTGTTTGGGGGGTGGGGGTGAGGGGGAAGGCATACCAACTCTTTTTTTTACAAAAAAAAGTTTGGGTAATTTGAAATGCAAAATGTTCCAGTGATTCTCTAAACAGTGTGGGTATAAGTATGATGATCTAGTACCTTCAGGAATTTTTCAGCATTTTTAAGTTACACAGAATTAACCACTTGCTGACTGCATAACGTACATGTACTGCGGCAGGTTGGCTCTATTGTGTGAAATCATGCACCCGTACATCATTTCGTGCAATAGCCACCAGGGGGCATGCGCGTGCCACCAGAGATACGATTGCACGCTGATTGGACAGAGGGGGAGTCAATCAGCGGGTCTGGCAGACCTGATGTCCGCCGACCACCCACAATCATTCCCGAGACAGGCAGAACAGCATTCTGACAGGGGAGAAGATAGAGATCTTGTGCTCCTGCTAAGCAGGAACAGGGATCTCTGTCTTCCCCCAGTCATAACAACCCCACACAGTTAGCAAGCACCCCCTACAGACACATTTAACCTTTTGATCGCCCCTGATGTTAACCCCTTCTCTCCAGTGTCATTAGTACAGTAACAGTGCAGATTTTCAGCACTAATCACTGTAATAATGTCACTGGTCCTCAAAAAAGTGTCAGTTAGGTGTCCGATTTGTCTGTCGCAATGTCGCAGTCCTGCTAAACATTGCTGATCGGCGCATTACTAGTAAAAAAAGAAATAAACATGCAAAAAAAAAAAAACTAAGTTTGTAGACGCAATAACTTTTGCGCAAAACAATCAATACTGGTTGGGGTGGTAAGTGGGGTCCCCCAAGGCTCAGTCCTGGGACCAACCTTGTTCAATTTATTAATAAACAGCATTAAGGACGGGATCATTAGTTCTTTATCAGTTTTTGCAGATGACACAAAATTGGCCAGGGCAATAACTGCACAGCATGAAGCAGATATCCTACAGAATGACCTGAACAAAATTACAGAGTGGGCAACGACATGGCAAATTAGGTTTAATGTGGAGAAGTGTAAGGTTTTGCACTTGGGGACTAAAAACATAAAAGCACAATACACGTTAGGGGGGGAACCTTTGGGGGAATCAAAAATGGAGAAAGATCTGGGAGTCTTGGTAGAGGATAGACTAAGCAGTAGCATGCAACGTCAAGCGGCAGCTGCCAAAGCTGGTAGAATATTAGCATGCATAAAGAAAGGGATGTATTCCAGAGATAAAACTATAATCCTTCCACTTTAAAAAAAACTCTGGTCCGATCGCATCTGGAGTATTCTGGGAGTCCTGGGGAGATGTCGCTATCTAAGAAGGTGAAACGAAATGACCAGCCAGGGAATGCTGGAGATTTTCCTGTGATCAGACTTTCATCCCCTTCCCAACTCCTGGGGGGGGGGGGGGGGAGATCTATGAATCCCTATATATTTTTGGGGGGGATTCCTTTCATTACCATTATCGACAACCTATTTTGATGGAATGACCATTGGAATATTTTAGACCCTTGTTGGGTCGTTTGCAACGATCTGCATTATTTATACATATCTGTGCTCCTCCTGATGAAGCAAGTTTAACATTTCGCGAAATGCGTTGAGATGTATGCAGCACAGGCTGTCGCTTCTATATGATATTGTGTACAACAGCATCTATACAATACAAATCATTATTCACATATGAAGCTGTATATAGTTTGAATTTGTATTTCAACATTTATTGATTTTTTTTCTACTGATGAATTCACCATGTTGTTATTGTTTTTAAATGATGATGTGCAATACATTTGTATAATTTTAATATTTGGTATCTGTCTCTTTAAAAGTCCCTTGTGTTTTTGCATTAAAACAATACGCAATGATATATTGTGCAGGTCTTCGTGCCTTCACAATATATAGTACTCACTGCATCAGTTACTACAATTCCCTTCAAGGAATTGCTTTTTATTCACCTGTCATTGTGTATCTATTTGTCATTGTGTCTTGTTTTTATACTTTTTTGATACAATAAAAACATTTATTTTAGCTGATTTTGGATACCCCTCTATTTGGCCTGTACAGTCCGATGTCCCCCCCCCCCCCCTTTTTTTTTTTTCATATTTAGACCCTAGAATAATTGCTCTCACTCCAGCATGCGTAGTAATATCAAATATGTGAAGGGCAATCCATGTAGCTCCACCCGATGTGCGAGTTTACATTCATATGTGCATGTTCATGGGGCAGGCAGTTTTAAAATAACTTTTTGGAGGTTTTTATTGCTTATATTAAACTTTAATTTCTTAAGCTTTTGTTTTTCACAAAAGTACTTTTGAACGTGGCTTAATATTATGAAATCTATCACATTAGCTGTCACAACCCCTTCCATTTCATGAATGATATATCATAGTTGAGCAGCGAGACTGATAAGCCCACATGATACATATAAAGTGTTAATCTCTAGTAGCAGAAGCTGGTTCACCTTATGACAAAGTCATGGCTGTCAATCTCCATGCCACATCCACTGTTCAGGAGGATTCCAGAATTACCCACGACTGCACATGTCTCAAAGCGACGGCTCTTCATAGGTGATACTTCAGGCAAAAGACTGTGCAGATTTTGGGAAATATTTAATGTGCGGCGTCTATCCAGGACATAATGGATTACATCTCCTGGCTTGAAGCTACTTTTAACCACAGACACATCTCTCTCTGCATCCAGAAATCGAAGGATGTCTTTTCTGTAAGAAAGAGGAAATTAAGATCAGTGTAATCAAACATGTATTGTTTCCCACGGGTATCATCTCGCAAAGACAAACTTTGATTATTTGCTTCAAGCAATACCTCCGTTTCTGATTTCCTCTTGTTTTTGAACATTAACTTCATCACTCCTATTGCAAATTCCTATAGTTTGTGCACAAATTCAAGAACAAAAACCATAAGAAGCATAACCTCTATTTTGCTATGCCCTCATCAAATATTTCCGCTCATCCTAAACACGAGAACGTTGTTGGAAGTGGGTTGTAATCAAACCACCAAAAGTATTTTTTTAAGAGCACTGTTACACAGTTAGGCATAAAGGCTTGTGCAAAAATTCAGCTGATCAACTTTGCCCTTTGATCAATTATCTGTGTTTGTGAAATGCCATCTTACTTCGGTAGTCAATTCAGACGCTGAACCTGAAATCAATTTCAAATTAAAAATGCCCATTTTCTGGGCTAATAATCTAGGGGGGTGTTAAAAACAGCATAGGAGGATGGGCACTACCCTAAGAAACATGCACCAATGCAAAAAAATGCAGTCATGAGCAGTAATGTTTTTAGTAGTGATCAACCGATATCGGTTTTTCGTTATCGATACCGATATTTTGGCCATTGCATATCGGTATCTGCCGATGTTGGCCTAATTTTCGTACATTTAATTTTTTTTTTTTATCACTTGACTCTTGTGGAGGGATCTGGGGGTCTAAATAACCCCAAACCCCTCCTCTGCACTTAAAAGCATTCAAAGCGCCAAGTTTGGCTGTTTTGAATGCTGTCATTTTTTTACCAGGACATCATGATATCACTTCCGGGTTTTTACATGGAGACCCGATCAGAGCTGAATGCGGCTTTGATCGGGTCTTTGGCGGCCATGTAGGCTGGTTGCCTGGGTCTCCCGTCCCACCGGGAGACTGCACACCAGTGAACAAATCAAGGTCCATAAAGACACGGGTGAGCAAGTTTGCGGTGGAGGAACTTGACTGGCCTGTACAGAATCTTGACCTCAATCCAATAGAAAACCTTTGGGATGAATTAGAGCAGAGACTGCGAGCCAGGCCTTCTCATCCACATCAGTGTCTGACCTCACAAATGCGCTTCTGGAAGAATGGTCAAACATTCCCATAGACACACTCCTAAACCTTGTGGACAGCCTTCCCAGAAGAGTTGAAGCTGTTATAGCTGCAAAGGGTGGGCCAACTAAATATTGAACCATGCAGACTTATACTGGGATGTCATTAAAGTTCATGTGCGTGTAAAGGCAGGTGTCCCAATACTTATTTAGTGTAGTTTAGGCGAGTTTAGGCGAGTTTAGGAGAGCTTTGCGTTCTTTCTGCCAGAAAGCTCCAAAGCCTCTAAACCTTGAGCTTAAAATATGCCTGTAATCGTCCTAATGTGAATGTACACATAGGATAGCACATAGGATAGATAGCACATAGGATAGCATTGAGTTGCTTCTACATGCAGAACACAAAATGCAGCGATTTTTATGCCAGTGTGCATGGAGCCTAACATAGCATAAATATTTGGCTGTTTTTGGCCAACTTTATTGTGGGTTATTACAAAACTGTTAAAGCAAAGTGTAATTGGAAGGATTCAATATAGATCTAGAAAATCTAACAAGGAGGGCATCTGTGCATCTTTCTCTAGGGAGCTGAGATATGGACTGCAATAAAGAATACAAAGGAGAGATAAAAGATAACAAAATGATATATGTGAGCAGCTGCAATGAGAATAATTTAAAGCAAACAGGAGACAGAAACTACTGGAAGCATTAAAAAAGCAATCATTTTACTTAAATATATCAGCAAAATGTAAGTTAAATAGTTCCTAACCAGAATTTATAGTAGGTTGATATCTACAGCACAGTGTATGTAAATCAAATTATTATTTTTTTTTAATTTTCGACACAACATGAAAAAGTGGCATTTGATAATAACACCATGAAAACAAAAAAAAAATATTTCATTATCACAATTTCCTTATTTTCCTATGTAAAAAAAAAAAAAAAAAACCCTAAACTTACCATGAAAGAAGAAAATCCAACCTAGGAGGAAGCACTTACCAAGGCAGACACAACCCATATGCTGCATATATAATGTCAAGTTTGATGTACATTCAAAGCTCACAACTTTTTGTATCTACTATACACTTCTGTACAGTAAGGGCATCCTAAAGACAAAAGAATCCCCCCAAGTGTTACTTTGCTGAAAGGATCATAAGGCGTTTTCTAGCAAGCCTGAAAATCATTGTGATAATACTAAGGCCTCAGAAGTGTTCATAAACAATCATTGGTGAAACTCTATACTATGTTATTATTGAAAGTGAGGCCTGATTGGGTCACAATGTTCTTAAAAACATCAGTTAGCATATTGCTCGATTATATGTACCTCACAAAGCTAGCTGCCCAAAAATCTTTCAGTATGAAAATATCTAGTGGGATGCCTCTTCAGCTTGCTTCAGGGGATGTGTGCAAATATGCACAATGTTCCAATAGATCTGTTCTAGGGTCAAAGTATACTGGACAAGAATATATACAATATACTCTGTTACCAATATCAATATTCCTAAGAATGGCCGCATGGCATGTTTAAACAAACCGCTTCTTGATATTCCTAAATGCTTGTCTTATTCACAGTTCAGGGGGCACTGACAGGCATCACTGAAGGCACTGACAGGCATCACTGATGGGCACAGACAGGCATCACTGATGGGCACTGACAGGCAGCACTGATGGGCACTGACATGCATCACTGACGGGCACTGACAGGCAGCACTGATGGGCACTGACAGGCAGCACTGGTGGGCACTGATTGGCAGCACTGGTGGGCACTGATAGGGCTGCACTGATCATCAGGGCACTGATGATCAGTGCCCTGATGGACAGTGCAGATGTCCCCACTGAGGAATGCCGCTTACCGCCTCTCTTCTTGCGCGCTGTCAGCATGATCAGCTGTGATTGGACACAGCTAATCACATGGTAAAGAGCCTACGCCATAGGCTCTTTACCACGATTGGTGATGCGCTGTGTCCGAGGTGCACAACGAACCACACCCGTGGGTGTGCATGCGTGGCAAGAGTTGGAGGACATCATACAGCTTCCCAGAACAAGAGTGCTCCCGCCTGTCCGTCATTTTCCTATACGGCAGGAGGGATGCAGTTAATTGTTGAAACAGCTAAAGATACAGTGTACAGCCTTTATTGGATAAAGTTCCACGCTGGTGATGATCCCACTAGAATAACAAACTGATAGTCCTGTGTTTTGACATCTATGCACCAGTATCCATATTTAGAGCGAAACTCTACATTTTGATGTCAGCTATATCTGAAGGCTTCTCACCTAACAGACATCTAAATATTCTATTGTCATTATACTTCGACTTTAGGTTCTCATAATCATAGATGTAATGCAAAATGACACATACAGTGGGTACGGAAAGTATTCAGACCCCCTTACATTTTTCACTCTTTGGTATATTGCAGCCATTTGCTAAAATCATTTAAGTTCATTCTTCTTCCTCATGAATGTACACATAGCACCCCATACTGACAGAAAAACAGAATTGTTGACATTGTTGCAGATTTATTAAAAAAGAAAAACTGAAATATCACATGGTCCTAAGTATTCAGACCCTTTGCTGTGACACTCATATATTTAACTCAGGTGCTTTCCATTTCTTCTGATCATCCTTAACCTCCCTGGCGGTAATCTCGAGCGTGACTCAGGGTGGATTTTTCATATCAGGAGCGGTAACCCCGAGTCACGGTCGGGGTAGATGTGCAGAGAGCGCAGCGGTGTTCTCTTACCTTATCCTGGCGATCCAGCGATGATCTCTCATTGCTGTGACCGCCAGCCGAGATCCCCGCCACTCTCCGTCGGTCTCCATCGCTCTGATCACTTCCTAGTTCCATTCCCTGCAGCAGCAATGCTGCATGGGAGCGGAACTAGGGAGGGAAATTAAAAAAAAAAAAAAAAAAGTTGCACAAAACACATTACACATTTTATATTATATATATTATATGCATATATATATATGCATATATATATATATATATACAGTGGGTACGGAAAGTATTCAGACCCCCTTCAATTTTGCACTCTTTGTTATATTGCAGCCATTTGCTAAAATCATTTAAGTTCATTCTTCTTCCTCATGAATGTACACATAGCACCCCATACTGACAGAAAAACACAGAATTGTTGACATTGTTGCAGATTTATTAAAAAAGAAAAACTGAAATATCACATGGTCCTAAGTATTCAGACCCTTTGCTCAGTATTTAGTAGAAGCCCCCTTTTGATCTAATACAGCCAGGAGTCTTTTTGGGAAAGATGCAACAAGTCTTTCACACCTGGATTTGGGGATCCTCTGCCATTTCTCCTTGCAGATCCTCTCCAGTTCTGTCAGGTTGGATGGTAAACGTTGGTGGACAGCCATTTTTAGGTCTCTCCAGAGATGCTCAATTGGGTTTAAGTCAGGGCTCTGGCTGGGCCATTCAAGAACAGTCACGGAGTTGTTGTGAAGCCACTCCTTCGTTATTTTAGCTGTGTGCTTAGGGTCATTGTCTTGTTGGAAGGTAAACCTTCGGCCCAGTCTGAGGTCCAGAGCACTCTGGAGAAGGTTTTTGTCCAGCATATCCCTGTACTTGGCCGCATTCATCTTTCCCTCGATTGCAACCAGTCGTCCTGTCCCTGCAGCTGAAAAACACCCCCACAGCATGATGCTGCCACCACCATACTTCACTGTTGGGACTGTATTGGACAGGTGACGAGCAGTGCCTGGTTTTCTCCACACATACCGCTTAGAATTAAGGCCAAAAAGTTCTATTTTTGTCTCATCAGACCAGAGAATCTTATTTCTCACTATCTTGGAGTCCTTCATGTGTTTTTTAGCAAACTCCATGCGGTCTTTCATGTGTCTTACACTGAGGAGAGGCTTCCGTCGGGCCACTCTGCCATAAAGCCCCGACTGGTGGAGGGCTGCAGTGATGGTTGACTTTCTACAACTTTCTCCCATCTCCTGACTGCATCTCTGGAGCTCAGCGACAGTGATCTTTGGGTTCTTCTTTACCTCTCTCACCAAGGCTCTTCTCACCCGATAGCTCAGTTTGGCCGGACGGCCAGCTCTAGGAAGGGTTCTGGTCGTCCCAAACGTCTTCCATTTGAGGATTATGGAGGCCACTGTGCTCTTAGGAACCTTAAGTGCAGCAGAAATCTTTTTGTAACCTTGGCCAGATCTGTGCCTTGCCACAATTCTGTCTCTGAGCTCTTCAGGCAGTTCCTTTGACCTCATGATTCTCTTTTGCTCTGACATGCATTGTGATCTGGAAGGTCTTATATAGACAGGTGTTTGGCTTTCCTAATCAAGTCCAATCGGTATAATCAAACACAGCTGGACTCAAATGAAGGTGTAGAACCATCTCAAGGATGATCAGAAGAAATGGAAAGCACCTGAGTTAAATAGATGAGTGTCACAGCAAAGGGTCTGAATACTTAGGACCATGTGATATTTCAGTTTTTCTTTTTTAATAAGTCTGCAACAATGTCAACAATTCTGTGTTTTTCTGTCAGTATGGGGTGCTATGTGTACATTCATGAGGAAGAAGAATGAACTTAAATGATTTTAGCAAATGGCTGCAATATAACAAAGAGTGAAAAATTTAAGGGGGTCTGAATACTTTCCGTACCCACTGTATATATATGCATATATATATATATGCATATATATATGTATATGCATATATATATATATATATATGTATATATATATATATGCACACACACACATATATATATATATATATATATATATATATGTCTACTAGAGTCTTGTTTTGGACAGGTTTAAGTCAGTAATTACTAAGAATTGTAGGCCTATAATACATAACGCCAAATTTCCATGAAAAGAATTGTACCGCTTTTGGTATGTAATTCCTGACAGAATCATACCGCCAGGGAGGTTAAGATGGTTCTACACCTTCATTTGAGTCCAGCTGTGTTTGATTATACTGATTGGACTAGATTAGGAAAGCCACACACCTGTCTATATAAGACCTTCCAGATCACAATGCATGTCAGAGCAAATGAGAATCATGAGGTCAAAGGAACCGCCTGAAGAGCTCAGAGACAGAATTGTGGCAAGGCACAGATCTGGCCAAGGTTACAAAAAGATTTCTGCTGCACTTAAGGTTCCTAAGAGCACAGTGGCCTCCATAATCCTCAAATGGAAGACGTTTGGGACGACCAGAACCCTTCCTAGAGCTGGCCGTCCGGCCAAACTGAGCTATAGGGGGAGAAGAGGCTTGGTGAGAGAGGTAAAGAAGAACCCAAAGATCACTGTGGCTGAGCTCCAGAGATGCAGTCAGAAGATGGGAGAAAGTTGTAGAAAGTCAACCATCACTGCAGCCCTCCACCAGTCGGGGCTTTATGGCAGAGTGGCCGGACGGAAGCCTCTCCTCAGTGTAAGACACATGAAAGCCCGCATGGAGTTTGCTAAAAAACACCTGAAGGACTCCAAGATGGTGAGAAATAAGATTCTCTGGTCTGATGAGACCAAAATAGAACTTTTTGGCCTTAATTCTAAGCGGTATGTGTGGAGAAAACCTGGCACTCCTCATCACCTGTCCAATACAGTCCCAACAGTGAAGCATGGTGGTGGCAGCATCATGCTGTGGGGGTGTTTTTCAGCTGCAGGGACAGGACGACTGGTTGCAATCGAGGGAAAGATGAATGCGGCCAAGTACAGGGATATCCTGGACAAAAACCTTCTCCAGAGTGCTCTGGACCTCAGACTGGGCCGAAGGTTTACCTTCCAACAAGACAATGACCCTAAGCACACAGCTAAAATAACGAAGGAGTGGCTTCACAACAACTCCGTGACTGTTCTTGAATGGCCCAGCCAGAGCCCTGACTTAAACCCAATTGAGCATCTCTGGAGAGACCTAAAAATGACTGTCCACCAACGTTTACCATCCAACCTGACAGAACTGGAGAGGATCTGCAAGGAGGAATGGCAGAGGATCCCCAAATCCAGGTGTGAAAGACTTGTTGCATCTTTCCCAAAAAGACTCCTGGCTGTATTAGATCAAAAGGGGGCTTCTACCAAATACTGAGCAAAGGGTCTGAATACTTAGGACCATGTGATATTTCAGTTTTTCTTTTTTAATAAATCTGCAACAATGTCAACAATTCTGTGTTTTTCTGTCAGTATGGGGTGCTATATGTACATTCATGAGGAAGAAGAATGAACCTAAATGATTTTAGCAAATGGCTGCAATATAACAAAGAGTGAAAAATTTAAGGGGGTCTGAATACTTTCCGTACCCACTGTATTTGCAACATTCTTTATTGAAATGATAAAAACATTGAAACAGGAAAATGTCACTTTGGTTGGAGGGGACATGATTATTATTATTATACAGGATTTATGTAGCGCTTTACAATATGAGGGAAGACAATACAGTTACAATACAATTCAATACAGGAGGAATTAGAGGGCCCTGCTCATTAGAGCTTTCAATCTGGAAGATCATTTGGGTTGGTAACAGCTGCAGCAGTTGGGTAGAATAGAGAATACAGTTGGACATATAATGCCTAATGGAGTCCACTTTTTTCTTAAAGTGTAAAACCCCTTGATAGGCAGCAATATAATTTAAATCTGTCCCAGAGAAGAGAATGGTAAGGTTTGCTGCTTACAGTGGCTAAGTGGGTAGCACTTCTACCTAGCAGCATGGGGGTCGTCAGTTCAACTCTCAACCAAGGCACTACCTGCATGGAGTTTTCATGTTCTCCCTGTGCCTATGTGGGTTTTCTCCGGGTACTCCAGTTTCCTCCCACACTCCAAAGACATGCTGGTAGGTTATTTGGCCCAAGTATGTGTATGAATGAATGTGAGTTAGGGACCTTAAATTGCAAGCTCCTTGAGGGCAGAGGTTGATGTGTATATACAATAGATATGTAAATTGATGGTGCTATATTATATATACACACACACACACACACACACATATATATTAGGGATGCACCGAAATGAAAATTCTGGGCCGAAACCGAAAATTCAGGATGCCCTTGGCCGAAAACCGAAACCGAAAATGACTTTTTTCCCCAAATGATTTTAAATAAGTTATCTGACACTCACTGACTGACTGACACTCACTGACTGACTGACACTCACTCACTCACTCACTGACTGACACTCACTCACTGACTGACACTGACTGACACTGACTGACACTTACTCACTGACTGACTGACACTGACTGACACTCACTCACTGACTGACTGACACTGACTGACACTCACTCACTCACTGACACTCACTGACTGACACTCACTGACTGACACTCACTCACTCACTGACTGACACTGACTGACACTTACTCACTGACTGACTGACACTGACTGACACTCACTCACTGACTGACTGACACTGACTGACACTCACTCACTCACTCACTGACACTCACTCACTCACTGACTGACACTCACTCACTGACTGACACTGACTGACACTTACTCACTGACTGACTGACACTGACTGACACTCACTCACTGACTGACTGACAATGACTGACACTCACTCACTCACTGACACTCACTGACTGACACTCACTCACTCACTGACTGACACTCACTGACTGACTGACACTGACTGACACTGACTGACACTTACTTACTGACTGACTGACACTGACTGACACTCACTCACTGACTGACTGACACTGACTGACACTCACTCACTTACTCACTCACTCACTGACACTCACTGACTGACACTCACTGACTGACTGACTCACTGACTGACTGACTCATTGACTGACTGACTCATTGACTGACTGACTCACTGACTCTGACACTGACTGACTGACACTGACTGACTGACACTGACTGACACTGACTGACTCACTGACTGACTGACTCATTGACTGACTGACTCATTGACTGACTGACTCACTGACTCTGACACTGACTGACTGACACTGACTGACTGACACTGACTGACACTCACTCACTCACTCACTGACACTCACTCACTGACTGACTGACACTCACTCACTGACACTCACTCACTGACTCTCACTCACTGACTGACTGACACTCACTGACTCTGGCACTCACTGACTGACACTGACTGACTGACACTCACTGACTGACACTCACTGACTGACTGACACTCACTGACTGACTGACACTCACTGACTGACACTGACTTACACTCACTCACTGACTGACTGACTGACACTCACTCACTGACTGACACTGATTGACTGACACTGACTGACAGACTGACACTCACTCACTGACTGACACTCACTCACTGACTCTGACACTGACTGACTGACACTCACCCACTGACTGACACTGACTGACTCGCACGCTGCAATGCAATTAGAAGGGGATGAGCACTAGGCTGTAAATCTGTTCTACTACTGACACTTATGCAGGACAAAAGGGGAGAAACTGTTTTTTTTTTTTTTCCACAGCACATATCAACATTACCTTCCTCCGCAGCGAACAACACGTGAAGGCACTGAAGGGAGGAGGTGGGTGGAGCATGCAGCAGTCGGCGCGGAGGAGAATGAGATCCTCCTACACTCTACACTCTGCATTCTGGGTCCCTCTCCCCCGGGACGTCACTGGTATAGCAAGCTGTAAATCACAATGGAGGCATAGGCATCGGATCGCGGCGGACAGGGAAGTTAACAGCTAACTTTTTGCACGGATCAGCGGCCATTTTCGGCATATTTAACCCCCTATCGGCCGAAATGAGAGAGTTGCATTTTCGGCCGAAAATATCGGTGGCCGAAATTTCGGTGCATCCCTAATATATACATATATATATATATATATATATATATATATATATGTAGCAAGGTTTCCAGGCCTGTAGCCTGATGTGGGTCAGCCATTCTTACCGGTTACCTCTCCAGCCCATGTGAGCTGCGACCCTGTGTGTGAAAACTGAGACATTGACAACTCCGGCATCTTGGTTTTGTGGTTTTATTTTAGATAAAGGGATGGGAGAAGGGAATGAGTGGAATACTCTTTAGGCTCAACTAAATACACTTGGGACTTTATGCAGGAAAAATGTCTGGTAACGCTGTCTTGACGCCAGCCGAATCGAGCCAACGCTCACTGACTCTCAGAACACACTGTAACTTGATAGAAGTGCAGAATCCTCGACTTTAAGACCAGAAGATCCAGGGCTGTGGATTATAGAACTACTGACACTGCGGTACTGCAAAGTCACTGACTACTCCCCCCCCCCCAGCCTTGCACTGGCTTGAGGTAATTCATTGTAGGTTCCTTTATGGCTGCAACTCTCAACTGACACTCTGTACAATTCAGGGCCCAAACTGCAGATGCCCCCTTTAACCTTGAACTCTTCGAGGTTCACTGACTCTGTACCCCCTCAGCAACTTCAGGGTCCTCAACCTACGTACCCCCTTTCCTCAGCTAGCTGGCACTGGATCCTAGAACCTCTTCCGGAGTGGTCCCCTCTGACTCTAGGCAGACCCCCAGAGGCAATCCTCAGTACTCATGACCTGTGTAGGCTTTCCTGGGACTGGACCCCTCTCGCTCTCCGGAGGCTCTCGGCACACCGGATCCCCTCAGCTCAACTCAGCACTATCTGGCTTCCCAGGCAACACCTCATGACATCCACTTCCTCAGACAGGAGGAGAGACAGCCATTCTCTCCCTCCTGGGATTCTGCTCGTGCCAAAGACACAGTGTCACGTACTTTCCCCAAACTTATATCCACTCCCAGAATCCCTTGCGCCATAATCTGCCTCCTGTGGTAGCTACAAGCTTCAATGTGTCCCCTGATTGGGCTTCATCCACTACCTTATGAGAAGCCTCTCATAGGAGGAGATTATCCTCAGACTGTTTTAGATTTTAGCTTGCTACTATAGGCACCAGAGGCTGAAATTTATAAATGTCCTTCACAGAAACAAACATAACAAAAATATAAGATAAACTAATAATGAATCCAAGAACATTGTTTTTAAATTGCCAGCATTGTAGTCCATGATAAGGACCATGCTCAGTTATATCACTTCTCATACACACAGGCACTTATGAAAATGGCATTATGCATGCAAAATTTGTAATAAATAGAAAGATGAGGGAACTGAGTGTCTATAAAGTTTACTTTGAATAAATGGTAATTTAATCTATTCTTTTTAAGACATTGCATTTGATAATCAGAAGGGCAGTTATACTATTATATGGTAATTACATATTCATAAAATTAGAGACTTACAGTATAAAACTTTGATAAGTTGCCACCTGATTTGTAATAATGTAATCATAAACGTTACTAACCATAAACCCAGGAAAAATAACAACAGACTAACACAAGAACAACAAAAGCACATATGAATTAAACATGAAGAACACATGCCGGATATCATACCGTGTGCAGCTGAGAACAACTGCAAAGTCTGACAATCATGTCATTGAATTATTGGAAATGCAAAGGTTTCAGATAAGCACAACTGGGAAGTAAGTTCAGATATCTTCCGAATGTCTTTACTCTGATGCCGAAAATAATCTGCTTAAGCATTTTCTAATTATGGTAATCGTGTGTATAATAATGGTACGAACTGGTTTAGTATGGTTTGAAAATGTATCATTTAGAGTCATTTACATAGAACAAAGGGCCATGTCTACAAAAATAAAACACCATAACTGCCTCTAAGATTAGCTATTTGCATAAATACATACTGATCCAACATATTCCACACATTTGTGTAGTCAGGACAGGAAAGTGTGGTAAGACATGGAAACTTTATAACAGCTGCCTGTTAATGGGCCCAATTTACAAAGCTACAAAACCCGAATAAGGAGCCTTATTTTCAAAAGAGACAGTTATTGAGTCTAATGAGATATTAAAATTACAGTCCCATGGCTGGAGATAAAATTCCTTATTGTTGCGCAAAGCTTCATGAATTGAGCCTAATGTGTGACTAGTTGGTAAGGATTACATAAACCTTATTGCTTGTGTTACTCAAGCCACTGCACAGGGTCCCAGAATATAAGAAATTCAATCTGGGTGAAACATAGAATATGGAGACTAGAAATGGCAGAAACTGGTAAAGCTGCCAAGACAAAAAGTAATGTAGTGGTGGTAAAGATGATGTTAGCAAGGCAGCATCATAAGAAGTGTCACATACCGTTATGCAGACCTGAGGTGACAAGGGTTGCCTCTTGCACAGTTCCCATCTGAGCACCCCAGGAAGTGAAGACAGGGTCTGGAAGGGCACAAGTGCATACTTATGCACACCCGCATTAGCCTGACAGTTGGCATTATGTTCCTGATAACAAGCAGCTAGAGACGTAATGGGACACCTAACATGTACATGCTTACCCCAAGCTGCAAGAAACATCTCCCTCAGTATTGCAAACTTAAGAGTTGGTTAACCTCCCTGGCGGTATGATTATGTCAGGAATTATATATGAAAAGCGGTACAATTTTTTTCATGGAAATTTGGCGTTATGTATTATAGGCCTACAATTCTTAGTAATTACTGACTTAAACCTGACCAAAACAAGACTCTAGTAGACATCCCAGATGTGATAAATTTGAAACACAAACGCATGAATTATAATCTAATCAATAATATAATTTTATTATATAATATATATATAATAAAATTATATTATTGATTAGATTATAATTAATGCGTTTTATATATATATATATATATATGTGTGTGTGTATATATATATATATATATATATATATATATATATATATATATGTGTATATATATATATATATATATGTGTATATACACATATATACACACATATATATATATATATATACATACATATATATACATATATATATATATATATATATATATATATATACATATATATATATAATATAAATGTGTTATGTGTTTGTGTTTTGTGCAACGTTTGAATTTCCCTCCCAGTTCCGCTCGCATGCAGCATTGCTGCTGCAGGGAACGGAACTAGGAAGTCATCACACCGACGGACGAGCGGCGGGGATCTCGGCTGGCGGTCACAGCAATGAGAGATCATCGCTGGATCGCCAGGAGAAGGTAAGAGACACCGCTACGCTCTCTGCACATCTACCCCGAGTGTGACTCGGGGATACCGATCCTAACCTAAAAAATCCACCCCGACTCACGCTCGGGGATACCGCCAGGGAGGTTAATTAAAATGGGTGAGTAAAAAATCTGGTGCAACTCTGCATAGAACCCAATCAGCTTCCAGGTTTGTTTTGGGTTTTTTTCAAAGCTTGAAGTAGAAATTATAAGTTCAACCTAAAATTAAAATCTCTAAATCTACTTGCATCCACAATCTAAGACTAACCTATCTTGCCCTGTAAAGCAAAAATCATTACATACCTTTTCTAAAGCTGCTCTGGTCCGGTCCCACGCTGAGCTGTGAGCGGCGGCTTTTCGGTGTAGACGAATGCAGAGGAGACAGCCAACAATGGAATCCCCATAGTAAGTCTAGGGGTGACGTCACTTCCCAGGCATTTCCCAGCCATTGTCGGCTGTCTCCTGCACACAGAGCTTCCGCTGCTGGAGACCAGATCGGCTTCAGAAAAGGTATGTATATATTTATGTTTGCTTTACAGAGTTAGAAGGTTTGTCTTAGATTGTGGTCGAGATTAGATTTAGAAATTTTAGTTTTAGGCTGAACTTCCACTTTAATTAAACAAGCTGAAGTTAAAAGCTGATTGGCTACCATGCAAAGCTGCACCAGATTATGCACTCTCCAGTTTTAGTAAATCAATCTCTTAGTGTGGGTTAGAGAGCACAGAATGTTAACACAGTGATGTCTTGTCACTGCTGGATAACCTAACATCAATTAATTGGTTGGGGTGTTACTTGGCAGGCGCTATGCAAGTGTGGTCTGCTATCCGGGCCCAAAAGCATTGATGTTGCAAGAAGTTACTGGAAGGGAAGTATACCCACTGTCCCAGGAACTGGATGGTGTGACCTCAACTGCCTGGGTGCTGGATGTGGGGGGGTGAAAAAGAGTCAGGCATCAGAAAAACAGGAACAGGTTCGGCACCCAACAATAACTATAGAGAGAAGAGGAAAATTCTACACTGCTTCACCAAGCTGGACATATCCATTGCGGATCTTTCTACTGTTTCTGGAGTTTGGTTTAACCATTCTTTATAAAGGTAACATAATCTACATCAATGAATAATAAGTGGGAAAAAGTCATAACATTGGGGCCACATACAATTCATGATCCAGGCACGTGTTCAAGCAAGGCTGTTATTCTCAGGTCTTTAGCTTTCAGTAAAGGAGAAAAGAAACAGTAAAAGTAGTTTCAAGCTAGTGAGCACAGTTATTGCACAGTTGCTGCTTTCAGTGGAAATGTAAAACATTTGAACTACTGTAGGAAAGTTATGACATCAACAGAGCAAAACTGTAAGAGCTGCTGCTTAGGTGTCACCATATCTCTAACATCTTTAAAAAAGCCATTAGGTTAAGTTGTCCTTGCTCTCTTTATTGAAAGAGTAGTTGACTGAAAGACAAATTGCTCAAATGACTAGCATCCATTTACCCCCCCCCCCCTCCTGGTTCCGAGGCTTACGAATGTAGAAGCACCACCTAGGACCCACAGGACCAGCTATCTCCACGCTGTTTTGTACAGCATAAGATTACCCCTGCCTAATACCCCTGTGTGGGGTTGGGCACTCTGGTGAGTGTAATCTATATTACAACCACCCCAGGCACCCTCCTTTAAAACACGAAGATAGTTGGGATTGCCGCATGAAGATTAAGCACCCCCCACTTATGGATGCTATTTTCATGATTCATGCACTACGCATTGAATATATTTCACTGTGCATCTAATCACCCACACTTTTAGGGGTTATTTATTAACCATTTAATTCTTATGCACATGCCATCTTTATATTGCTCACTTTGCACTTTATCCCCTGCGTATTGTATGCCCCATCAATCACAGTCACTTTATTATCCACCACTGGATATATATATTTCTTCTCCACCCCCCCCCCTTTTTTTATATATTTTTTATATTTTATTTTTAATTTTTGGCACTGTATAATAAATACTTATTTTATGAGCTAATTTTGTACTACACCTCCCTCTAGCCATTTGTGACACCACTATATACCTTTTGCACTTTATGTCACACAATCACTTTACTGGGTTTAATTTCAATTAACCCAGGTCATGTCACTAAGCACTTTCCATGTTATGCTTATGTCATTATTACAGTTGAATTATTTATTATATTTATGCATTGACTGGTGATTTTTAGTGCACATATTTATAATTTTTACTATTTATTTGATCTTGGTGCACATATTTATAATTTTCTATAATTGATATTTACTGCATAGGTGTACATATTATTTATCGTATTATTGCACCAAGGTAATGCCACTACCTTTGGTGATTTACTTACTAGAGTTCTATTCACACTGTTCCGCAGAATTCATTTTACATACTATCTTTTAACACATCACCCACCAATTGTTCTATATCCTATTTCTGGCAGCGCCATTTTCCCTACCCCTATTTTATCTACATCTTTGATATAGCCTTTGGCTATATTTTAGGGAGGATGCAGCCCCTCCCCCCCCCCCCTAATTTCCATAGCGCGGGACTTTCTTCACATATACATATCTGAAGTATGGGGGACAAATCGCCCCCTGGTTTCCCGCCATGGGTGGGCGGAGACCACTCATATCACGGGCTTATTAATTCATTTATTAGTTTATATATTTTATTTTTCAATACACTCTCCTTATTTATTATAAGTATTTTTTTTCCTCACCCTTGATGTCTCCATACAGGGTATGAGAAGTATGTGGTGCCCTCACTTCTCTCTTTTTCTTATCTCCTTTTTCTGTTTTCTCTTTTTCAGGGACCCTTATCTTTGGTCTCATTGTTTCCCCCTTGTCTTTTTATTATTACCATTTTTATCTATTTTAATTCACCTATTTATTTTTATTGTTATATTTATTTTTATTATTCACAACTTTTTATTATTATTCTTTTATGTTTTGTTTTCTCTTTTGATTCTTTCGATTTTTCAATACTTGTTTAACACACAACAAGGTGGGGGTTCTGTGTGTTTCTTGGTGGGCGGGAGAGTGTGTGCTCCGACATCGGCATCCTCATGTGGAGACTCCGAGACGTGACTTTACACACGTCACTTCTGGCTTCAACTGGTCCGGCTGGAAATGTCATGCCGGAGCAGTTACCCTCTCACCCCGCCATTTCAGGCCAAACATGCCGAAATGTTACCCACCCACGTCCCCACCGCAAGGCGACTAGCGCGAAGGGCTGAGGGGTGGAGTTACCTGGATTGGAGCCATTTTCCCCCTCTCCTGTATAAATAGGAGAGGGGAAGAGGACATTCATAGATGTCATGGGGACCTTTTATAGAGAGAGGCAAGCCACATTAGAGACCAATAATCAACAACAGGTTAGTACTTATCATTATGAGAATATGGGAATTGGGAGCATTAAACCATCCTTTGGGCTCCGATTTATGGGATTTGTTTATACTTTATTTATCTAGCGAGGAGTCACTAGACAGACTATCCCTTACATATAGGAGAGATTCCGACCCATTGATTCATATTATATCCTCCTGTTACAAGTGAGTTTTCTTATGTACTCCCTATTTGTATACTTTTTTATATACAACGACTAGAGTAGCTCCCTGTTATTCCTTTTGGATATTTAACCTGGCTTAATATATTCTGAATATGTTGTACTTACCCGCATCGAAACATTGGAGCAATCCTTTGTTATGTTTTGCTACGAAGTTGCCCCTCCTGCTCCCCACATATTCATATATATGTGTGCACATGCAAGTATATGATATGTACGCATGGACACACACACATCTATGGAAATAGATATGTTTTCCATAGATATACCACACCTTTTCCAATACACATACCAGACTTTCATCATTCTGCTGTATGTAATTGGTGGTTTTTGTTTCTAACTGACACACCAGAATTTGGAGACCCAAATTTGAGATCTGTGGTGTGTGGGCTCCGCCCTTACTACTGCTGAGACAGGTGCATCGAGGTGCCCTTGTTCCTATTTTTCCATCCTATAGCTTCAGATGCTCCATCTCTATCTCCTTCCATTTGGGAGTTGGGTATGAACCCTGTTAATATTTATTTATATATTGGTTTCCATCATTATGTATTTTTGTTTTGTTTTGTTTTTCTACTCAAGTGTTTTGAAATAATTCTGTAAGAGCCCATTCACATTAGCGCGACTTGTCAGGCGACTTGTCAGCCTGACAAGTCGCGCTCGGTTGCGGTCCATTGATTAGCACAGGACCCGTTCTAATAGGAGCGACACAAGTCGCTCCGACTTAGAAAAAGGGTCCTGTACTACTTTGGGGTGACCTGGAGGCGACTTGCATAGACTTATGTGAAGTCTCTGCAAGCCGCGCCGAAGTCGCGGTGCACGCGACTTCACAGGTCGCCCCCCAAATTGTGTCGCGCTAGTCTGAATGGGCTCTAACTGTTATGTATTAAGATTTATGACAAATAATGTTTTGTGTAATTACATCTCCCAGTACTGACAAGACCCCCTGAAGAAGCTACAAGTGAAAGGTGTAGCGATCCTGCTAGTTTTGGGCATACCGGTGTAATTTAGAGAATATATTTCATCTACTTCCAACTACATGATCGTTATCCACAATACGGTTATCCCCATAGGCTGATTCCTTTTGATATCGGGGAGAGCCTGTTGTCATATGTATCACGAGGAGATATTGTATTCATTTTTGTATTGATTTTGTTTAATATTTTAACTATGTTTCAATAAAATGTATTTGTTTATATAAATACTTGAGTCCATTATTCCTGGGGTCTATGAGTGGCTACCTCGAAAATCCCAATTTTCTTCTCTTTCTCTACTGGTACACAACTTCAGTAAATCATCACCAAATGGTTCAAGTTGCAGGATTAACATAAATTTAAAACTACTATTATTTTCATAGGATGTCAACAATGGCAGCTCCCATCTTTCCCAAAGGCTCCCTTTAAACAAGTATGATGATGTATTATAAAACATACGTATATTGGGCAAAATTCTCTGCTAGCTCCACTTGTACGACAGTATAAAATATAACTGGTCACTGATGGTTAAATAAATAAGCTACAGAGGCTGATATCCAGGCTGAGACGTTTATATCAGTGGAATACCATTCACATGATCAAACTGACTTCCAGATAGCAATGCTCACATATGCCCACAGCTGCACAGTTACAGTACACAAAACGTTCCATATCTCACGCACCCACACACAATCCATGCCGCTTATAATAAAAAATGCACGCTGCTTCGGCACACTGCATTAGATAATCAAATGGCCCTGCAGACATTTCTATTTTTAACAACCCCATTACTTGCTACAGAGAACTTAAAATTTGTATTTTAATATGGTTTGCACCGTTTAGGTATGGTATGAACACTTTCATACCTTTTTAAACAACAACTTTATGTTTTTTCTTTGTGTCATCCACAAACTTTTACAAATACTTCTCTTGCCTTTGTCAAGTGACTTACAGCACGATTTAGTGGGGTGGATTTACTAAGGGCAAATAGGCTGTGTACTTTGGAAGTACAGTTGCACTCATTTTCCCCTGAGCTTAGTGAATGTGGCAAAGCTCTGCTGATTTTAATTATCCAATCATATGCAAGCAAAAATGTTGTTTATTCAATATTTCTTGCACCTGATTGGGTATTCTTTTCAAAATGAAACGTCACCACATTCACTTAGCTCTAGGAAAAATGAGTGCAACTGCACTTCCAAAGTGCACAGTCAATTTGCCTTCAGTGAATTTACCCCAATGTGTTGAATACCTTTTAATACATAATCCTAAAAGTTAAAAAAGAGACTTAAAGTAGAATTACCTAAAAAAAAAAAAAAAATAATAATAATTAAACGTAATCATTCATGTGTAAAAAAAAAAAATGTTGTATCACATGACCGGTGATTTTTTTTCACAGGTGTCTATAAATCCCTAAAATTCTTAGGCAGTCATGTTTTCAAGGTTTTTACAGAATCCACTATAAGAATTTCCTCTAAAAAGTAAAAACATTAAAATAGCTGGCATGTGTCTTTTTGTAAATGTATTCAAGCACATAATATGACTGCTGTTCAGTCCAGTTGATAATGGTCGGGTCGTGAAATGTTCTTATGTCTAGGTCTACACCTAATCTATGCCAATTTTTAAGCCCAAGATAAAGGCCATTACCGGAGGGAAGGCATGTCTGCAATGGACATACACAACACATACACACAATACCAGGGTGCTTGAGATTGTCTATGCCACTATTACCCTACAAAATCAATAATTGTGTAAATTAACCAATTGCCGGCCGCTCCCTCAAGCCCTACTGCGACAAAGTGGTTAGTTCCCGTCCAGCGACGTAGAACTACGTCGCTGGACTCCTTCCCTTGTGGGCGCCGCACGAGCGCCGCCGGAGGCGCGCTCTCGCTGTATTCAGTCACAGTGGGAGTCGGGCCAGGGGAGGAGCGGCGGTGATTACCGCCGCTCTTCCCTGATCGTCGGGGAATCGAGTTTGGAGATCTGCCCGCTTGTGTAAACAAAGCGGGCGGATCTCCTAAGTGACAGACAGTGACAGATTGCAGGGTTCAGCGTAGCTGAACCTGCGATCTGTCCCTGTGTCACTCAGTCACCTCCCCCCACACACGTTAGTAAGCACCAGGCATACATTAACCCCTCCCCCTCCAATAAAATTAACCCCTTCCCTGCCAGTGTCATTTTTACAGTAACGGTGCATATTTATAGCACTGATTACTGTAGTAATGTCACTGGTACCCCCAAAAGTGTAAAAAATGTCAGTCAAGGGTCCGATCTGTCCGCCGCAATGTCGAAGTCCCGCAAAAAAAATTGCAGATCGCCGCCATTACTCGTTAAAAAAAAAAACCACCAAAAATGACAGAAATCTTTCCCTTAGTTAGTAAACGCAATAACTTTTGCGCAAACCAATCAAAATACGCTTATTGTGATTTTTTTTTTACCAAACATAGGTAGCAGAAAATAAATTGGCCAAAAATTTAAAAAAAATTTAGATTTTTACATTTTTTTTTGGGGGGGGGGGGGAATTTCATATAAAAAAATGTGAAAAATATTGTTATTTTTTCAAAATTTACGCTCTTTTTTTGTTTATAGCGCAAAAAGTAAAAATCGCACAGGTGATCAAATACCACCAAAAGAAAGCTCTGTTTGTGGGAAAAAAAAGACATAAATTTCGTTTGGGTACGGCATCGCACGACCGCGCAATTGTCAGCTAAAGTCGCACAGTGCCGAATCGCAAAAAGTGGCCTGGACGTAAGACAGCAAAATCCTCCGATGGTAAAGTGATTAAACATCAAATATACCAGACTAGTGTCCTAAAGTTGGTTCTTACATTTTCTACATGGCTCTTAAAAGGGAAGTATGGCCAAAGCTCAAGGCTTTTTTGGCCATACTTCTCTTGTGGGTTACAGAAGTGCACTTACTTTTGCACTCCTGTGATCCAGAATCAGCCAACAGCAGGCTAAAGTCCTATATCAGGTAGGTAAGTATATGTATATATATATATATATATATATATATACATATACAGTGTATATATATATATATATATATATATATATATATATATATATATATATATATATATATATATATGTAGACAGTATCTCACAAAAGTGGGTGCACCCCTCACATTTTTGTAAATATTTTATTATATCTTTTCATGTGACTACACTGAAGAAATTACACTTTGCTACAATGTAAAGTAGTGAGTGTATAACAGTGTAAATTTGCTGTCCCTTCAAAATAACTCAACACATAGCCATTATTGTCTATACCGTTGGCAACAAAAGTGTGCATATCCCTAAGTGAAAATGTCCAAATTGGACCCAATAAACGATTTTCCCTCCCTGGTGTCATGTGACTCTTTAGTGTTAAATGGTCTCAGGTGTGAATAGGGAGCAGATGTGTTAAATTTGGTGTTATCGCTCTCACAACGGTCACTGCAGGTTCAACATGGCACCTCATGGCAAAGAACTATCTGGGGATCTGAAAAAACGAATTGTTGCTCTACATAAAGATGGCCTAGGCTACAAGAAGTTTGCCAAGACCCTGAAACTGAGCTGCAGCATGGTGGCCAAGACCATACAATGGTTTTCCAGGACAGGTTCCACTCAGAACAGGCCTCGCCATGGTCAACCAAAGTTGAGTGCACGTGGTCAGTGTCATATCCAGAGGATGTCTTTGGGAAATAAACATATGAGTGCTGCCAGCATTGCTGCAGAGGTTGAAGGGGTGGGGGGGTCAGCCTGTCAGTGCTTAGACCATACGCCGCACACTGCATCAAATTGGTCTGCATGGCTGTTGTCCCACAAAGAAGCCCCTTCTAAAGATGATGCACAAGAAAGCCCGCAAACAGTTTGCTGAAGACAAGCAGACTAAGGACATGGATTACTGGAACCATGTCCTATGGTTTGTAGAAACGAAGATAAACTTATTTGGAGATTGTCCATCACCTTTACCCTTAGCTTCTTTAGCAAGGCAGTGGTCGTCCTGGAGGTGTGTTTGGAGTTATCATGTTGGAATACTGCCCTGCGGCCCAGTCTCTGAAGGGAGGGGATCATGCTCTGCTTCAGTATGTCACAGTACATGTTGACATTAATGGTTTCCTCAATGAACTGTAGCTCCCCAGTGCCGGCAGCACTCATGCAGATCCAGACCATGACACTCCCACCACCATACTTGACTGTAGGCAAGACAAACTTGTCTTTGTACTCTTTACTAGGGATGATCGAACGGTTCGGGTCCACCATCGGTTCGGCCCGAACATTGGGTGTTCGAGGTTCGGCCGAATTTAGAACTTTTTGCCCAAAAAGTTCGGAATTCGGCAACCAGAACCGCCCAAAATGCAATGCTTCAGGAAATGGGCTTTAAAAGCCCGTGATTGGACCAGAACCATTAGCAAAAGCCAATTGAGGGGGCAGGAGAATGCTAGGAATGTGATTGGAGTGACTAGGGGGTCCCTAGACCAATCATTAGTGAATACGCCCCCCAGTATATAAGATCGCCCCCGCCATATTCCTAGCATTGTTATACTGGACATGGAAGAGAGTGGAAGCAGTTCTGTTAATTTTACTTTAAAAGTGTCATTTAGCATTTATTAGTGTGAGGAAAGGGATATCTAGTGTAGTTAGAGTGCTCCTTTACACTTAAGTTAGCTTCAAAAATTTAGTTTCTGTAGGGAAAGTGTTAAGTGTCAGGGGACCGTAGTGTAGTGTAGGGTTAACTGGCAGTGACTGCTATGGCAGGGTGACAAAATCCCTCCATAGCAGGGTGACCGCTATAGAGAAATGATCATTTCTCTGAATAGCTTCGGAACTGGAGTATGGCTTCTCACCAGCCAAGCATTTTTTATGCTGCAGGGGCTGCCACTGCCAGTGCTTTTTTGAGGACATGTTTGATGTCAGACATGGCATCTGAACATGTGTATAGGGGGTATATATAGACATATATGTCTGAATATATACCCCTAGACATATATAGGTGTGATAGTAGCAGAAATAAATGCTTGCGCTAATGAAATCATTTACAGTAATATATTTCTGCTACTATCACACCTATATATGTCTAGGGGTATATATTCAGACATAAATGTCTATATATACCCCCTATACACATGTTCAGATGTTTTGCCTGCCTCAAAAGAACCCCAAAAAATGCAAAAAAAACGCTAGCGTCAAAAAAAAAATGCCCAGGTGTGTTTTTGCTGGCATTTTTTGGGGGGTTTTGGAGGCAGGCAAAACATCTGAACTTGTGCACAGTACCACTATACACAAGTTCAGATGTTTTTCCTGACTGCAAAGAACCCAAAAAAATGCCTGCTTTGAAACCGGCAAGGTGTTACAGCAGCGAAGCCATATTCCTGTGCTCAAAGTTTTCTAATACAAACAATCCTTTTTTTTTCTGGTTCTGGACATGCTACAGAGCTGAAACTTCACAGGTACACCTTTTAGACCCCCCAGACACAAAATCACACAAAAAGAAGTTCTTAAAAATTGTAATTTTTGATAAAAAAGCCAATTATTGAAAAATTAAAAAAAAAAAAAAAAAGAGATTTTTTGATTTTTACTTTGGATTTAGTATCTGGGGGGTCTAAAAAGTGTACATGTGAAGCTTCAGCTCTGTAGCATGTCCAGAACCCCCCAAAAATTAGCATTTTCTTATATTTTTTATTAGAACAGGAATACGGCTTCTCTACGGCGTTTTTTCTTGCATTTATCGGGCATTTTTGGAGGCAGGCATGACTTTTTTTGGATTTAGTGTCTGGGGGGTCTAAAAAGTGTACCTGTGAAGTTTCAGCTCTGTAGCATGTCCAGAACCAGAAAAAAGATCATTTTTCAGTAGAGCAGGGATGGTGGGACCCCTCTTTTACACTTATATGATCTTTTTTTTGGGGTTCTGGACATGCTACAGAGCTGAAACTTCACAGGTACACCTTTTAGACCCCCCAGACACAAAATCACACAAAAAAAGTTCTTAAAAATTGTAATTTTTGATAAAAAAAAGCCAATTATTGAAAAATTAAAAAAAAAAAATAAAAAAAAAAAAAAGAGATTTTTTGATTTTTACTTTGGATTTCAGATCTGGGGGGTCTAAAAAGTGTACATGTGAAGTTTCAGCTCTGTAGCATGTCCAGAACCATAAAAAAAGATTGTTTGTATTAGAAAACCTTAAGCACAGGAATATGGCTTCTCTGCTGTAACACCTTGCCGGTTTAATAGAAGGCATTTTTTTGGGTTCTTTGCAGTCAGGAAAAACATCTGAACTTGTGTATAGTGGTACTGTGCACAAGTTCTGATGTTTTGCCTGCCTCCAAAACCCCCCAAAAAATGCCAGCAAAAACACACCTGGGCATTTTTTTTTTTTGACGCTAGCGTTTTTTTTGGCATTTTTTGGGGTTCTTTTGAGGCAGGCAAAACATCTGAACTTGTGTATAGTGGTACTGTGCACAAGTTCTAATGTTTTGCCTGCCTCAAAAGAACCCCAAAAAATGCCAAAAAAAAACGCTAGCGTCCAAAAAAAAATGCCCAGGTGTGTTTTTGCTGGCATTTTTTGGGGGTTTTTGGAGGCAAGCAAAACATCAGAACTTGTGCAAAGTACCACTATACACAAGTTCAGATGTTTTGCCTGCCTCAAAAGAACTCCAAAAAATGCCAAAAAAAACGCTAGCGTCAAAAAAAAAAAAAAAATGCCCAGGGGTGTTTTTGCTGGCATTTTTTGGGGGGTTTTGGAGGCAGGCAAAACCTCAGAACTTGTGCACAGTACCACTATACACAAGTTCAGATGTTTTTCCTGACTGCAAAGAACCCAAAAAAATGCCTTCTATTAAACCGGCAAGGTGTTACAGCAGCGAAGCCATATTCCTGTGCTTAAAGTTTTCTAATACAAACAATCTTTTTTTTCTGGTTCTGGACATGCTACAGAGCTGAAACTTCACATTTACACTTTTTAGACCCCCCAGATCTGAAATCCAAAGTAAAAATCAAAAAATCTCTCTTTTTTTTTTTTTAAATTTTTCAATAATTGGCTTTTTTATCAAAAATGACAATTTTTAAGAACTTTTTTTTGTGTGATTTTGTGTCTGGGGGGTCTAAAAGGTGTACCTGTGAAGTTTCAGCTCTGTAGCATGTCCAGAACCAGAAAAAAAGATCATATAGGTGTTAAAGTTAAAGGAGGCTCCCGAACCACATCCCTGTTCTACTGAAAAATTATCTTTTTTTTTTTCATGGTTCTGGACATGCTACAGAGCTAAAACTTCACATGCACACATTTTAGACCCCCCAGATACTAAATCCAAAGTCAAAATCAAAAAATCTCTCTCTTTTTTTGAATTTTTTCAATAATTGGCTTTTTTATCAAAAATGACAATTTTTAAGAACTTTTTTTTGTGTGATTAATAGTTAATGGGGCATGACCCAGAACCCTAGGCACTTTTTAGGCATTTATTGGGTTTTGGGGCTTCAAAATTGTGTTTTTTGATTACTGAAGTTCGGGTCCCATTGATTTCAATGGGGTTCTGAAATCCGGGCCGAACTTTCGGGAAGTTCGGATGTTCTGGCCGAACCGAACTTTTCAAAAGTTCGATCATCCTTACTCTTTACCTGGTTGCCGCCACACACGCTTGACACCATCTGAACCAAATAAGCTTATCTTGGTCTCAGACCACAGGACATGGTTCCAGTAATCCATGTCCTTAGTCTGCGTTAGTAGTCTAAGTTATTGCTATTATTATCAAACAAAATAGCTCTAGTTTCTTCTTCTCCAGCACCATACAAAGGTCTGCATCCTTTCACCTGGAACAGGACGTTGCCTTTCCAGTATGTCCAAACCTGAAATGTCTATGTCGCCGCAAGCTTGGATAGTGGACTCGATGTGGAATAAATGGAATTGGTCAGGAATAGGAAAGGTCAGACAGTGGCCTCTTCAGGCCTGGCGTATCAGAAGCAGAATTCCACTGTCCACTAGGATGATGGCATCATCTCGGGTCAAAGTAGCCTAGGGGGGCTTGGCTTATAGGGCAAAGATTAATCCATCAATCTAGTGCAGAGTCCATGTTATCAGACGGATGGCGCGTTCATGGGCAGAATTCACAGGTCCAGAATTCCTTTACAGGATACCAACTAGGTTCATATACTAAGAACCATTTTTAGCCTATTACAAAGGTAATAAACTGACATTGGAAACAGGGGAGTTGACTTCAGTTCTAAATGAGTCTAAGAATATGTTGCATTGTTGCATAGTTGATCGGGTTGAGAAATGCGAGTCTGTCTGACTTGACCAGTGGCAGACGGAGAACATTGGAGAAAACTGTTGAATAAAACACTTCAGCATGGCCCTCCCTTATGGGTTTTGTTGGCGTGCTACATCCCATATGTGTATGCTGTCATGCTTGTGTCAGGAAAACAGAAAATATTATACTTACCTGACGGTAATTTTCCTTTCCTGATGAATAAGCTTGACAGCATACAGGTCCCTCCCTTGGGGGCTTCGCATTTGAGTCTAGTTACGAGAATGCCGCCTTAGGGGAGGCGACTCATTTATCTAGTATAACCAGTCCTGATTGGGCGAGGTGTGGAGCCTACCCATTCGCGTATGCTGTCATACTTATGCATCAGGAAAGGAAAATTACCGTCAGGTAAGTGTAAAATTTTCTGTTTTCCAGCAGCCCATGTCTCTAAACTCCTTCCTGACTCTGGGCTGCTAAAGGGATCTGACAGTTCCAGGTGTGACTAATACCTTTCCCTTTTCTACACAATGTGATCTCTCCCACCACCTCTTATGTCTTAAGTGACAGGGTCAAGTCAAACTATTAATAAAAGCAATAGTTAAATTAGAACTATGAGCAAAACTATTATTTTCATTTTGGATAGAGCAAGGGAGGGTTATAACACTTGTCAGATTTTCTTTTTCACCATCTGTGTCCCATTTTGGAGATTTTCATTTACTTCCTGTCCCATAGCCATACAGAAAGTGAGAGGAAATCCCTGCAAATTAAGGGAATTTTTTGGGGACCCCCATGTCACCAGAACTAGTGTCGCCATTGGAAGATTTCCCCTACTTTTCTGGGGACAACCCAAAATGTGGGATTTTCTTTTACTTTCACTTTCAATGATAATGGTAAACAGGACAAATAGAGAGGGTAAATCTCCCTAACGGAGGCATAGACAACAATATAAACCTGACAGGGGTTTCTAACCCCTCTCCACTCTATCCAAAACTAAAAACAGGTATTGCCTTTAGTTATACTTTAAATCCTTTGTTACCCCAACAGTTCAAATCCTGATATGTGGCTGCTGTACCATGTATTTGTATGGGAAAGTATCCCGTTCTCTTTGTATTGCCTCTTTCTGTGAAGTCCCTGGTGTTCCTGCCAGTCCCTCTGCTTTCCTATTAAATATTAACCACACTAAGCAGAAGAGCACAGCGTGGTCAGTTCTCTAGCTATACTGCAAACTCATCCTGCTGTCCTCTAACGATCAGACTTGTCCTGAAACGCCCCCCCCCCCCCCTTGCACAGCCATTCACTGGGAAGCTCAGTGTGCTGCTGCTTCTCCTCCCCCCAAAAGCTCTTATGCTACTGAGAACAGAGGGAATGTGATCACTTGTAAAAAAGGAAAAGGGTATTTATTATGTCTTTTTTTTATTTATCTACACACAAATGTGTTTTACCTTTCATTTCTATCTTAAACTAAATGGGTTGTTTTACAAGGTGATCATTTACAATCACTTTAAGTTACGCTGTGTGTGTTGTTTATTAAGCAGAGCATATTCATGTTTAAGCAAATAATTCGCCATAAAAGGCATAAGAGGGCATCGTTTTTATAAAGAAATGTTTATTTGCAAGCTTATACCTACAGAAAGCATGTGTTACGGCAGCCCATTCATTTTTTTTCAGTAACGTAGTACACCACAACACACAGTATGTGTTTTACAGGCACTGTGATGTGTTGTGCCTTACTGTACAATATGCTGGGTGAAATTCACAATGCATGGCACCACCTTGTACCACACAAAGTGCAGGTGCATTACCATGTGCTGCAAAAGCACACACATTGCCATCATTCTTAAATATGAATGGCCCCTTAAATGATAGGCTCACCTTTGGAACATGGTACATGTTACACCCGTATTTAAGATGTAACATGTTCCAGTACCTGCCACCTTCCTCACCCTTTCCCCTTTAACAGCAGGTGGGGGTTCCTTTCCACCCGCAGCCACTATCACAATTAAAATCAGCGCGGCTGTCCGCCCAGCCAGATCATTAATTCACATCAATCTGCGAATTAAGGACCTACAAGCCCTGTCTGCCACCGTGACAGACCAGCACACTCATAGTCCATTCATTTTTTCTTTAAGGGTTTCTAAGCCCACATTAAAATCAGTCTGTATAAACAGTAAAGCCTGCTTTTTATACTCACCGTGGAAGAGGTTAATCATCTGCATTGTGTAAAAAGGCTGTTTGATCCTGTCGTCTCTGAACCTCCCCTTCTTTTACTGTCCCCAATCCATCTCCTGGTAAAACAGAGCATTGGAGGCACTCTTCACATGCTCAGTTTAGTGTGTATTGCTAGAGAGTTTTTTGGGGAGGGTGCATGTGATCAGAATCGAGCCAATCAGCACTGTCCAGACAGAAAGTCAGGAGTCATGCAGCCTCATAGGACAGTCAGAGGAGAATGAAAACTCTTCCTGCAAGCTTTAGCCAGACACTGATAGAAGTCACAAGAATGCTATATACTGCTGATGAGAAAAGGTATTTAGCAGTTGATCTTTACTAAAATAATTCATGTTCTGTGTACAGTGGGAGATCAGATATAGTGAATGCAGGCTCCTAGGTTTAGTAAAACTTGCAGCTTTCTAACTGAAAGCCAATATGGGAGTATGAACATAAAGCTGGTAGAGAAAGTGCGCTGGAGCCTGACATTGCAACCTGTGATCCACTGATCACTGCAGCAATGCTTTGCAGGCCCCAATAAGAAATAAACAGTGCTCATTTATTTCTGCAAAAATATGTGTATTTATAATTTTTGTTTTTTAAAACTGAACTCAGCCTTTAAAAGTAAACCTGTCACTAAATAAACATGGAGGCTGCCATTGCTGATTGCTTTCTAAAAATGCTAGCTGCCAGGCTGATATGCTGAGCCTCTTGTATAAGCACTGACCTGGAACAAGAATGACAAGAAAAGGGTAGGCATTTCTATATGCCCCCTTTACCTCATGGGAGAAGTTGCAGGAAGAATGAAGCTAGTTTTTTCCAGTTAAGTTTAGGCAGGCTGTTCCCTTGCTTTTTCCTTAGGGAAAAAGGGCGGGAAGAGTAGCCTGAGGTAGCCTGTGGATGAGGGGTCACGAGTATGTGCAGGTGACTGACCTACACCTGCAGGGACACGTGAATTCTGTGGAAGCTTTTGAGCGGGAAAAGGGGCTATAAAAGAGCGTTCCGTCCAATGGGGCTCATTTGCCTCAGAAGGCATCAAGCTATGGTGTCTCCCCCCCCCCCCCCTAATGTCACGGCTGCTTTTTATGTGGTGGGCCACCTTTGTGAAAACAAAGGCACTAGTGGTATACTTATTGAAAGTTGGGAGTTATTGAAATTGCTGAAATTTATTTATTGAAGCAGCCTGAGTCATAGTGGCTGGGCTGCTTTTTTTTCCAAAGGGCTGTTTTTTTGAAAAACAGTGATTTTATTGAAAAAAACTTCAGGGTAACATCAAACAATAACCGGAACTGTGCATACAGATGTAACAAGAGCGAATCATACATACAGGGCTATCTTGAATACATTGTATAAAAACGTTCTGCAGATGCCATGTGAGGCCCATAAGGGTCCCCAGTGGGGGTACAGAGTACATTAAGTGCAGTGTCTGACCTCTGAAACCACCTATCCCAAATCTTATTAAACGTAGTTGGGTTGCCTCTATGTTTATACATACATTTATGATATGGAAGGATACTATTGACCTCTGCTATCCACGCACTGAACGTGGGGGGACGTTCCCTCATCCACTGTCTGGCAATCGACTTCCTAGCCAGAAACAGCGTGGTCTGCAAAAACGTGGTAAGGGACTTGTCCATGTCCTCATCTGGGTATATACCCAGGAGGCACTGTTTAGGGGCCAATTGCACAGAGGATCTCATCTTGTCATGTAGGAAGGTGATAATTTGTTTCCAGTATCCCTGAATCAGGGGGCAATTCCAAAGCAGGTGGAAAAAGGTGCCCACAGCCGTCCGGCACATTGGGCAGTTTGGGGACATCCCAGGCCGGTACCGAGTCCAAGGGGAGTAAGGTATGTTCGGTGCAAAATAACAGCTGAGTAAGCCTGTCAGACAGTTTAGGGGATACCGATTTGCATGTCTCGAGAGCTTCATCCCAGTCCTTGTCCTCTATGACTTCCACATCGGCCTCCCAAGTGGTTTTAACAGCATAAGCTATAACTGTGGAAGAGGGAGTGTGGAGTTCCGCATACAAGACGGAGATCAGGTGTTGTGGGTCTGAGCTTTTGATGAAGTCTAGGATAGGGATGGATTCGAGTTGGGGGGGAGCCGATGGAAACTAAATGTTCTAAGAGTTCTAAATGCGTGTCTAACCTGGTAGTAACGAAACAGCATATGGGCCGGAAGGGAGTAAGTTGCACTCAAGTCTGCAAATGGGCCCATGGCGCCCCCCCCCCCCCCCCCGCATGAGGTGTGGGAGGTAGAAAACTCCTCTGCCGCTCCATATTGCCGAGTCCGCAGAGACCGAAATTCCGCCAAGGCTGCTTTGTGCCACAGGGGGGTATAGGTGTGTAGTGCCCAAAGGGCTGTTTTTGAATTGTGTTTTTAATATTGTTTATGAATAAATATTTTAAAATAAACATTTTAAAACCAATAATAAACGGCTGCGGCCAAGTTATATCCAATATGGTGTCTGCTTTTTTATTATAAAATAGGTTTCTTGTATTGAGTATTGAATATATTAAGGTTTAAGTATTTAATTTTAGAATATCCTGCCTACTATTCCAAAAAGATGAGGAGAGAAAAAGAAAAGTCAAAAATCCTAAATTGCAAAGTCTACGTCGCTAGCCTGTGAGGCTCTAGGGAGCGAGCGTGCACAGCTGGAGGCGCGCTCCCGCTCGCTCACAGGCCTTCCCTGCGCGTGTGCTCGGCGGACCCGATGTCCGCCGGGCACTCGCGATTGTCCGTTACAGCGCGAGAAAGGCAGACGGCTAATGTAAACACAGCCGCCTGTCATTCTCCCCTGTGTAAGAATGGAGATCATACGGTTCTGCTATGCAGGACCGTTGATCTCTGTTCTTACACCTCAAGCCACATCCAATCACAGTTAGAAGCACGCCCCTAGGGACACACTTAACCCCTCCCTCTCAAATAAAGTTAACCCCTTCCCTGCCAGTGTCATTTTACAGTAACAGTGCATATGTATAGCACTGATTACTGTAGTAATGTCACTGGTACCCCCAAAAGTGTCAAAAAAGTCAGTCAAGGGTCCGATCTGTCCGCCGCAATGTCGCAGTCCCGCAAAAAAAATCGCAGATCGCCGCCATTACTCGTAAAAAAAAAAAAAACAACAAAAATGACAAAAATCTTTCCCTTAGTTGGTAAATGCAATAACTTTTGCGCAAACCAATCAAAATACGCTTTTTGCGATTTTTTTTACCAAACATATGTATAATAAAACAAACTGGCCTAAAATGTTAAAAAATTTAGATTTTTACATTTTTTTTGGGGAAATTTCATATAAAAAAATGTGAAAAATATTGTTATTTTTGCAAAATTGACGCTCTTTTTTTGTTTATAGCGCATGATCAAAGAATCGCACAGGTGATCAAATACCACCAAAAGAAAGCTCTGTTTGTGGGAAAAAAAGGACGTCAAATTAATTTAGGTACAGCGTTGCACGACCGCGCAATTGTCTGTTAAAGTCACGCAGTGCTGAATCGCAAAATAGGCCCTGGTCAGGATGGGGGTAAAATCTTCCGGGGCTTAAGTGGTTAATATTGTCTCTTTTTTTCTTTCTTATTGACCCAACTGCGAATAAGAAAAAAGAAGGAGTAAGAGAAATTTTACCAAGAAGAAAACAGGAAGTGATATTTCCTTTTTAGCTCATATATAATAAACAGGACATCAAAAACCAAGTTGTGGTTTAAAGCTGAACAGAGACCAAAAAATACCTATAGATCTTCCAGCTCGGTGCACATCTAATTACATCTTAAAAAAACATTTAACTGAAAACGTGCTTCCTGTCACCTTGTCCGTGCGGCTGATAAGAATTAAAACATGTTTTTTTGTGGTAACGTAGAGATAGGTCTCTGGGAGTATTTGGTGAAGAACAGTTGGAACTATTTTGCTCTCATTTGCATGACAATGCAGGGCATGTCCATTGCGGGTCTACCTGCACCAGCCACAAACCACATCGCAAACAAGCATCGCTAACGCTTTATCAGATGTGCTGATCCTATTGCCACAGGATGCTGACTACAGTGACATTGCTGCAGGATGTTATTGAGATCACAAGAAGAAAAACAGCAGACTCATTTCTTTAATGAGGAAAACACTAATCCTTCTGTTGTAACATCGTTCCTAGGCAGCGCTTGCTGTAACATATACAAAAATCTAACTTGTGCCCTAATAAATCACAAATACCAAACTATGAATGTCAATATATATCTTTTGAATGTAACAGTGGGCTATTTTTTTTACAGTGTATCACTGTCAGTGTTGGGGGTAACTAGTTACAAAGTAACGGATTACAGTAACTACATTACTTTTTTTGGTAACAAAGTAACGTAACTAGTTACAATACTAATATTGGTAACTAGACTACTTTACTAGGCTATAGGAGGTAACTAGACTACTTTACTAGGCTATAGGAACGCGCTTTCCTGCGTTACCCAAGCCGTTCGATACAATCGTTATTTCGAAGAATAGAGAGGGATGAAGTTTATGACTTTTTGTTGCACTTTATGTTTTATTCTGTTTTTTTTCAGGTTTTGTTCTCATGTTTCCCAAAGCCTTGTGTTTATACAATAAACTCTATGCAGAAAGAGTGTCATGTATCTTCTTCTACACGGTCAATTAAGAAAGAGAAGAGTAAAGTAATAAGTAGTGAAGTTACTTTTCAAATGCAGTACTAGTAAAGTAATCTCGTTACAATTTACAGAAGTAACTAGTAACTAGTTACATTTTTTGAGTAACTACCCCAACACTGATCACTGTATATGATTGCAATAAGTGGGGCTTTTTAACTTTATTTTAATAAATATATCCAAAAGGATTTTATACTATGGAGTAACACTGGTAGGAGTAAGGACCTGCACCAGGAAACCATTACGAACATCGGGACGGGTCTCCCTAAGCACCTACAAGCCTTTATGGCTTCCGTTGCTGTACAGAAAGGGAGTCATCAACATCTGGTGAGTGTGGTGTATAAGCATTCGGGCACAAGGTAGAATATTCACTACAGGGGATACCCTGGGTACCACTTAAGATTACACTACCAATAAAGACTTTTTTTTGCACTTTTTGCACTATTTTCACTCAATTTTGCACAATTGTGTATTGATTGTATTTGTTTTTACATCTATATTGGCATTCATAGTTTGGTATTTGTAATTTATTAGGCCACGAGTTTGATTTTTTATGTGTTACAGCAAGCGCTGCCTAGGAACTATTTTATATTGGTTAAAATTTCTTGTTGGGAATAATAGCCAGCAGCTGCATTCATTAAAACCATTGTTTAAATAGGCGCAGGTGTTTTTCTTGTTTATATTCCTACTGCTGGGCATGTGCATGTGTTTGTATGTATTAACCCGGTTTCTCATGCTAGACAGAATACATACTGTTAGTAAATCGTGTTTATAATCGCTGTATCTTATTATTATTACTAAGCGCTGTCACCTTAACTAACGCTCAACCCCAGGAAATGTGAGAATTACCCCTTGCAGTGCTCATTTACGTCTAGGAGACAAGGAACAGGAGATCTACTTACCCAGTCCTCTCCACTGCTAGACTGGTCCTCACAGAGTCACCCCCCCCCCCCATGCTCTGTCGGCCTAAGGTCCTGACGCCATCAAGATCAATGCAAGGACCACAGACATGCACTGGATGTGATAACGTCAAAGGACAATCTGCCACGGGAGTGCCAAGTGCCGGGGAAGTATAGGAAGCCAGGGGAGCTTCTACTCTCCTCTAAACAAGCAGCTAACCCTTGGGATGCAGGCACAGCTCCACTACAAGGGATCATTTTACAGTGTTGCCGAATTGTGCTTTACAGTGTACCTATTATATTTCAAAAGTGTAGCATCTGCATGTCTCTGATTTTTTGACCTAATTGTTTACTGTGCTGATACTCCAGAACCTAGCCACAATTTGAAATGCCCATCTTCATAAACTTCTGACAACTCTGGCATGTTTCTCCCCTTTTGCTATCCCACTGTCCAATGGGGCAAATCAGTAATCCACTCTGTGGTGGCCCACTGCTGAGTTCAACAGTGTGGGAGCGCTATAACCTTCAGAAGTCACAGAGGTTGAGCAAGCCTTTAAAAGTGTTACCAATATATTACCTTCACTCATTGCTGAGTTTTATCAGTTTCAAGAACTTTGTCATTCTTGTTTATCAATTAAAGAGATGATTTGGCAACTTACTAATGTCTGGTCAACTGAAACCTTGGAAGTAGCCTTTTTTTGTATTAAAGTCGTACATGTAAGATATTAAAGTGTATCTAACCCCCTCTCCTCCCAAAAAAAATGTAACATATTATAATATACTGCAAGATTTTTGAAGCTAAAGTTTACCTAACATGCATTTTTTCTCTCTACAGCTCTAGTTACATTACTTACCTGTAATGACGTATGTCCCATGATGTGCATGTTCCTGGATTCTGGAGAAATCTTCACTGCAGGACTGCCCTGTCCTCTTCCTGGTGCTGAGTTTCCAGGCACTAGAAACTTCAGGGTCAGCTGCACTAAAGATGGCCTGATGGGGACATACTCCTTCCTGTTCTCTCCTCCATTGAGAAAAGTTTTTTCATTGATTACACTGCCTATTACATGATCTTTAACCACTTCAAGCCCCTGCTAATTCTAACACTATATATTTTTTTAATCAGAGGCCGTAGAGAATAAAATGGTTGGTGTTGCAAGTTTTACGCCGCGTGATATTTGCATAGCAGTTTTTCAAATGCAAATTATTTGGAACAAAATTTACTTAAATGAGTTTTAGGGCACAAAAACACAATATAATACCCATTTTTTTTTTTTTTTTTTTGTAGAATACAAAAGATGATGTTAGGCTGATTAAATAAATACCAAATACTTTATAATTGCGGGCACCCATGAAACTGCGGCGAACTATGGTACATTAAATTATCCATAGGCGATGCTTTAAAAGTCTTTACAGGTTACCTCATTAGATTTACACAGGAGCTCTGGTGCTAGAATTATTTCTCTCTCTCTCAGATGTTGGCAGTGATACTTCACTTGTGTTGTGCGATTACTTTTTACTAATGTGTGCAGGACTGATGCATGCATTCGCACGAGCATGGCGGCAATGGGGGTGCTTTAAATTTTTTTTTTTTTTTTTTACACTGTCTCTTTTAATTTTTTTATCAACTTTATTGCTATAACAAGAGATGGACAACATCTCTTGAGATAGCATGGGCAGGGACAGGTACTCTTACCTGAGAGATCTGGGGTTTGATAGACCCCAGATCACTCTTATGCCCTTAAAGAGAAGCTCCATGCTCCCCCAAAAAATTAAAAGTCAGCAGCTACAAATACTGTAGCTGCTAACCATTAGTATAAGGACACTTTCCATCTGAAGTAAGGGTTGCTTCCCAGCCAGTTTACTACTGTGCGCCTTTTGAATGGTCGCATAGTCTTCTGGGACCTGTGATGGGTCCCAGAACACTGCAGGGAAGGAGGGGGACCGAGCTTCAGTTCGCAGCAGTGAGTTCTGAGTCAGAATTGGGAGCAGGTACCTGTCAAAATCAGGTACATGCTCCCTCCTTTCCCCCAAAAAGTGCCAAATGAGGCAGTGGAGGGGGGGGGGGGAGTGCCAACAAGTGTAACTTAACTTTTTGGGTGGAGCTCCACTTTAAAAGCATCAGATCAATGAAGATCTGTTTAATCTGATGCTTTAAGGCCAGTAACTGCATGTTTATATTAGGCAGAAACCAGAAGTGAGAAAACTCTTCTC
This sequence comes from Pelophylax lessonae, assembly GCF_965119305.1. Lineage (NCBI taxonomy): Eukaryota > Metazoa > Chordata > Amphibia > Anura > Ranidae > Pelophylax > Pelophylax lessonae. Next base: position 168,008,384 of record NC_138768.1, read on the forward strand.
GCTTATGGTTTCTTAGACCATAGAGATGATTGGGGGCATCCGGTCCTCGGTCATGTCTATGGTCAGGCAGCGGTGGGACAGGAGACCTCAGGAAGGCAACGGGAGGGGGGAACCCCATTCAGCCACCTGTAAAAGCAATCCAGCAGCTAATTAGCCACTGGAATACTTTTACATTAAAGCCCATCGTCGGTTGAAGGCATCATCCCAGTATAACCCCTTTAACCTGACTACGTGCAGGTACGTCGCTGAGGCTGAAGTGGTAAAATGGGGAGAAAATCCTGTGACTTATCAGACTCTCCCCATTTAGAGATCATGCACAGGCAGCCTAATCAATGAAATAACTTTTTTGATTAAGAAGGAGACGGGACGGGGACGGGGGGGGGGGGGGTGTCCTCACAAGATCATTTTAGTGCAGCTGGGCTGGAGACCCCAAAGCTGGAAGAGGAAAGGGTAGTCCTGCCGTGAAGATTTCTACAGATTTCAGAAGCCTGCACATTGTGAGACATAGTTCATAAGGCTGGGTTCACACTGCTGTGACAAGGGATCCAACTTGTTAGACCCCCAAGTGGGATGGCATGTCAAATTCAATGTTTCCCTATGAGAGCCATCTTAACTGATGCTACACAAGTTGCTCCGACTTTAGAAAAGATTCCTGCACTACTTTGGTCCGACTTGGGTGTGATTTCAGTCCTTGTACAGGTTCCTAAATAGCATCCAAGTTGGATTAAGTCTAAAGGAAGTCGCAGGGCCAAGTCGCAGGCAAAGACGTACAACTTTGCCGTCGCAGCAGTGTGAACCGAGCCTTACAGGCAGATTTGTATAAAGTACTCGAAACCCATACTTGAGTAAAAGTACAAGTGCTCCATCAAAAAGTGACTTGAGAAGAAGTGGAAGTGCTCGATCAAAAAGTGACTTGAGTAGAAGTACTAAAGTATTCAACATTTTTTGTACTTAAGTATTGCAAGTAGTTTTTTAAAAAATTTTGCTACTCAAGTACTGAAAGTAAAAGTACCAGTAGTTTTGAAAAAAAAATTGCTACTCAAGTACTGAAAGTAAAAGTACAAGTACTGTGTTATGTAGTTATTAAAGAAAGAAGTCAAAAGTTTGAACATCGTATTGTTTTTTATTATTTCAAATGCAGCTTTTATTTATACATACAGTAGCATTTATTTTCGTATGTGCTGATAATACACACGTTTTGAACTTCATGAAACCTGCCATCTACTGTTCTGGCAGTGGTAATTTTTATAATAGTAACGAGTAACTATGCAGCACAAAAAAAAAATATAGGAGTACAAGTATTGAAATCACTGAAAAAATGTAGTGAAGTAAAAGTGGAAGTAGGAGAAAAAAAATTCTACTCTAGGAAAGTACAGATACCGCCTTTCGGTACTTAAGTACAGTAGTAAAGTAGTTTTACTTAGTTACTATACATCTCTGCTTACAGGTAAATAATGTAACTAGACCTGCAGAGAAAGAACTAAACTTTAGCTCTAATGTATGCTTTTGAGTTGATTTACGCTTTAAGGTGGTTTACTTGGATGGGGTTATGCCTGTTTCATCCATAACAGTGCTATAAATACCCAGAAGTCTTTGCTGCAAAAACGGAATTTTTGTAAAATCTTACCTGTAAAATTCCTTTCTCTGAGTCCTCCGACAGTCGCCGCCTCTTCATATTCGTCACATATGGGGTATTAGACTTTGCTCCGAAGGAGTAGCTAGGCAACAGAATATGTTAACAATAAAGCTTTAACATATCCCACCCTCAAGGGGTGGTCCCCTCAGTCAATACCCTCCTACTTCCTGCAACCATATCTCAGTTTTAGTGGAATAGCAGTAGAGTATACATTCAAACCCCAAAAGAGGGGCGGGGGCGGCGACTGTCGGAGGACTCAGAGAAAGGAATTTTACAGGTAAGATTTTACAAAAATTCCGTTTTCTCTTACGTCCTCCGACAGTCGCCGCCTCTTCATATTCGTCACATATGGGGACGTCCCAAAGCAGTGCAAACATGAGGGGTGGGAAACGCATCCGCGCCGAAAGGCAACGCAGTCTCCACATCAAAGAAAGGAACCTTACCAAAGGAAGGAAACCAGCTGGGCAACAGCAAAAATAAGTGCTCAACAGGAGCAACAACCCAGGAAAAGACAAAAAAACCAGGGGATACAAAAGATATCCCAACAGCCAGGAGTCCCCAACAAGGGACCCTAGGGAACAGCCGCACTAAGAACCTTGCGGCCAAAGGAAGCATCCGCCGATGCCTGAACATCTACTTTGTAGAATTTCGTGAAAGTGTGCACGGTCGACCAAGTCGCCGCCTTACACACCTGGGCTACAGAAGCCCCATGACGACAGGCCCAAGACGTACTCAGAGATCTAGTAGAGTGCGCCTTCACAGGCACAGGGGGAACCTTCCCTTGCAAAGCATAGGCCTGTTCAATGGTCTGCCTGATCCATTTGGCGATGGTAGAGGCCGAAGCCGCCATGCCCATCCGAGGACCCTCTGGAAGAACAAACAAGGAGTCCGTCTTACGAAAAGACTCAGTCGATTTAAGGTAAACCCTTATCGCCCGAACAACATCCAGAGAGTGCAATCTCACCTCCTTTGGATGTTTAGGCTTCGTGCACAACGAAGGCAAGACAATATCCTCATTAAGATGGAATTCCGAAACTCGTTTCGGCAGAAAAGAAGGATTAGGTCGCAAGACCACCTTATCCAAATGAACAACCAGGTACGGAGACTTGCAGGACAAAGCCGCCAGTTCCGACACTCTGCGAGCCGAAGTGATCGCCACCAAAAAGGCGACCTTTTTGGACAACATAGACAACGAGATCTCCCTGATCTGTTCAAAAGGAGCACGTTGTAACACAGATAGAACGAGATTCAAGTCCCAAGGGGGCAAAGGATCCCTCCTAGGAGGAACCAGATGCCGCACACCCTGAATAAAAGTGCCAACCAAGGAGTTGGAAGCCACGGGACGTTGAAACAGAACGGCCAGCGCAGACACCTGACCCTTTATCGTAGCCAGCGCCAAACGCTGGTCGACACCCGTCTGAAGGAAAGACAGCACACGGGAAACCGAGTACGTGCGGGGTGAAAACCCCCTGGACTCACACCAGGCAAAATAGGCCTTCCAAGTACGGTAATAAACCTTCCCCGAGGAAGACTTCCTCGCGTTGATCAAAGTATGAACGACCTCTGGAGAGAGACCCTTCTCCTTCAGGACCTCGGTCTCAACAGCCAGGCCGTCAAAGCCAGCGACTGTAAAGCAGGATGGTAAATCGGTCCTTGAGACAGTAGATCGTCTCGAAGAGGCAGACGCCAAGGGGCGTCGACCGCCAGATTCACAAGGTCTGCGTACCAGGACCGGCGAGGCCAGTCCGGTGCCACAAGAATCACCGTGCTGCGTTCCGAGTGCAACCTGCGAAGGAACCTGGACAGCAACTGAATCGGTGGAAACGCGTACATCAGCCTGTACTGATGCCACGGGGCCACTAACGCGTCCGACGCGTCTGCCCGAGGGTCGCGCGTCCTTGCCACGAACCTCTTCACCTTGTTGTTGAGGCGAGACGCGAACAGGTCCACATCTGGAAGACCCCACCTCGCGCACAACGTCCGGAAGACAGCCGGATGGAGAGACCATTCCCCCTGATCCAGGGTCTGGCGACTCAGATAGTCCGCCTGCCAGTTCTCCACTCCCGGAATGTGAACCGCCGTTATCGCCGGGACATGAGTCTCGGCCCAAGACAGAATGTCGGCCACTTCTCGAGCCGCTCGGGCACTCCTGGTGCCCCCTTGGTGGTTGATGTAGGCCACCGCCGTGGCATTGTCCGTCTGCACCCGAACCGGGCAGCCCTGCAGCCGGTCCGTCCAGCGATGAAGACAGAGCCTTATCGCACGCAATTCCAGAATGTTGATCGGAAGGGAAGACTCCCCCTCCGACCAAGTCCCCTGGGCGGACAGAACGCCCAGAACTCCACCCCAGCCCGACAGGCTGGCATCCGTGGTGATTACCGTCCACGAGATCGGACGAAACGACTTGCCCCCGGACACCAACGGGGACTGGAGCCACCACAGAAGGTTTTCCCTGGTGCGATGACTCAACGAGATCTGAAGATCCAGAGATTGAGGTCGCCCGTCCCACTTGGACAGGATCTCCGCTTGGAGACCCCGCGTGTGAAACTGTGCGAAAGGAATCGCCTCGAAGGCCGAGACCATCAAACCCAGACATCTCATACACGTCCGCAGAGACGAGTTCCGAACGTCCCTGAGGAACCTGACTTCCTCCTGAAGAGTCCTGAGTTTGTCTTCCGGCAGGAAGATCTTCGCCTGCACCGAGTCCAGTATCATTCCCAGATAGGGGAGACGAACTGACGGACTCAGTGTCGACTTTGGAACATTTATCGTCCAACCAAACTCCTGCAGAGTTTGCATTGTGACAGACAGGTCCTCCTCCAGACCCTGTCTGGTCGCAGACCGAACCAGAATGTCGTCCAGATACCCCAGGACAGAAACGCCCTGGGCCCTCAATAATGCCAGAACCGGTGCAAGCACCTTGGTGAAGACCCGCGGAGCCGAGGCGAGACCAAAGGGCAACGCCACGAACTGGTAGTGATCCTCCGCAATGGCAAATCGAAGGTACCTCTGATGACCCTCGAATATGGGGATGTGAAGGTACGCATCCTTCAAATCGATGGAGGCCATGAATTCCCCCGGAACCAGGGCAGCCACCACCGACCGCAGGGATTCCATGCGGAACTTGCGAACCCGCACAGAGCGGTTCAGAGCCTTCAAGTCCAGAATCGGACGAACCTTGCCCTCCTTCCTGGGCACGGTGAACAGATTGGAATAAAACCCCCGAAATCTGTCCCGATGAGGCACCGGAACCACCACTCCCTGAGCCCTCAGGTCCCGCACCGCCAGGTGCAGATCCCGCAGGCGCTCTGGAGACAGTTGAAGATTTGAGGGAAAAAATCTGCTCTCCGGCCGAGAGAGAAACTCGATCTTGTAACCAGATCGAACGATTTCCAGAACCCATCTGTCCCGCACACGGGCCAACCAGGGCTGAAGAAAACCGAGCAAGCGTCCCCCCACCCCAAAACTGGGTGAGGGCGCCCCTTCAGGCCGAACTGTTATGGGCTGCAGGTCCGGATTGGCAGGACTTCTGTTTCCCAGACCAGGGCTTCTTCTGAGAGCCTTGGCCTTTGAACGGTTTGCCCTTGTAGTGCGGCCGAAAGGCACGAAAGGACCCCTGAGGGGGCCGAAAATTTGCATGCTTCTTCCCAGAAGCCCCCTTAGCCTTGGGGAAATGGGGCAAGAGAGTGCTCTTACCCCCGGTGATCCCCTTAATCAACACATCCAGGGACTCCCCAAAAAGGCGAGACCCATCATAAGGCAGATTGGCTAAGGTCTTACGTGAAGATCGGTCCACCGACCAACATTTCAACCAAACCAGGCGGCGAGACAACACCGCCACGCTGTGCACACGTGCAGCCAACGGAATCAGGTCCAGGTCCGCATCACACAGATACATGACACCCTGGTGGATCTGATCCACCATATCCAGGGTCGCCGCCGAGGCCGAATCGGCCACTAGGACGCGCCTAAGCATCTGCGTCCAACTTGCGATCGCCTGGGCCGCCATGAGAGAAGCAAACAGAGCCTTAAGCATAGAACCCGTAACAGAATAAGTATGACGGGCAAGAGACTCCAGTCTCCTATCCGTGGCATCACGGAAAACAGGGGAACCCTCTGCAGGAATCGCAGTGGCTTTGTTCAAAACCGCAATTGCATGATCCACTGGCGGAGGCACACACCACCGTTCATCAGTGGCAGGCGAGAAAGGATAACGCAGCTTGAATTTACTTGGTACCGCAAAAGGCTTGCGCAGATCGCGCCATTGATCCTTAACAGCGCGCTGAAAATCAGCATTGCAGGGAAAAACCTGCGGCGTCCTGCGTTTCCTCTGCGTCCCATAAGCCGCCAAGGCAGCGGGGGGACACACTTCGTCCTGCAAACGCAGCGTCTGCTTAATGGAAGCAATCAACTCATCCATGATTGCAAGCTCTTCAGGCGAGCCAGGGGGAGAATTATCGACCCCCTCAACTTCAGCCTCCACCTCAGACCCCACTAGATCAAGAGAGGAGTGGGACCCCGATAAGGAGGTCCCTGCCAGAACAGCCCCATCACCTTCACCCTCAGAATCAGAGGACAGAGCAACTCTGGGCCGTTTAGTAGATTGAGCAGCCACCAGCATTTGCACCTGGGCAGCAAGGCCAGCCACAATAGTGGCTAAATCCCCCCCGGGGGGGAAACAGCGGTCCCCTGGCTTTCCACCAATACTGTAGGAAATTTGCCCTCCTGAGAATCCATTGCCCCTGTAATGCCAGACAACCAAGGGTTAACTGCCCCTTTTTAGCAAGCGCGGCAAGCGCAGCCCACCGCACCACACTCAAGCACAATGAGACCCCCACAGGGAATATGCAAACTGAACACAGGCAATGGATAGCAAGAACAGAAGGATAAAACCTGAGGAGACCCTCGCTGCTGCTGCTGCCTCGATCGGTGTTCCTGGAAAGAGGAAGTGATGCTGCCAGGGCGCTCTATGTAAGCCTATGGAGGCTACAAGAAAATGGCCGCCATGCATGTAAACCATGCGGCCGGAGCGGGCGCCGGCAAAATGGCGTCGTTTGGCGCCGAAAACGCCGCTCCACAGTGCATTAAAACACACACATTACATCCCAATATAAGGATACATGTTAGATCGCCGCAGCGATCGCTGTATATGCCCAAACATGCCAAGAAAAAACATGCCCCACAGCACACAGCTTCTCACACTGCCCAGCCTGACACACACAGTGTCATACAGCTCCCCCCCCCCCTTGCAGCCCACAGCATGCAGCCGAGAGATAGGGAGACAAGCAGCGTGAATAGAGGCAGGTTACACAGTCCCAGACTGATACCCCCCCAGACAGACAGGTCCCCACATAAATACACTTACCTCACATGGCGTGGGGAACCCGCACAGGCGAACAAGCCGCTGCACATGAGGCAGGGAGAGTCGCAATTCAAGACGCACACAATGGAGGTTAAGAAACCGCACAGCGTCCGGTGAGGTAGCCACCTCACCAATCATCCCTGCACCGAACAGGGATGGGTCGTTCACTATGCCAGGAGCGTTACCTGGCTGAACGCTCGATGGCAGACTGGGAAGCCACTGACCCACGACCTGCGACCAGGGGGATCAGCCCGAGACCCAGTCCGCATGATCCTCTTCGTCCGAAGAACTAACTAACGCTGACAAAATAACAGCTAATGAAAGGTAGAGAGAAAAACTCAAACAAAATATTAAAAAGAAGAAAGAGTCTGGGACAGAAAGTCCCAGCACAGAGAGAGCCAGCCACTCCTGACAAGCTAGACATTAAAACTGAGATATGGTTGCAGGAAGTAGGAGGGTATTGACTGAGGGGACCACCCCTTGAGGGTGGGATATGTTAAAGCTTTATTGTTAACATATTCTGTTGCCTAGCTACTCCTTCGGAGCAAAGTCTAATACCCCATATGTGACGAATATGAAGAGGCGGCGACTGTCGGAGGACGTAAGAGAAAAAAGGAATTACTTTGCTTTAAGTTTTTCATTTCCACAAAAAAAAGGAAGCAAAAAAATAACTACAAAATCCATACCTGTCTCAATACAGGACCCTATTTCTTTTCCAGACAAAAACAAAATATCTTAATAGATCCTGAGAAATTTGACAGTCTATAAAATCCATAGACAAGAGCTTGCCTGTGGTTGCTATGTACAAACATAACCAAGACATTGCACTCCAACGTTGGGGACTTTTGTCTGACTACATGCCACTTCTTTTTTTCTCATATTTAAGCAATCCTAATTCCTTGTTTCTATTTCATACGTAAATCCACTTGTTTGTACAACATGTTGCAAGGCTTGTTTTCACAAGAGACTAAAACAGGAAGTTTGGATTTGTTTTACAGAGACGCTCCTGCAATTGTTCTTAATAAAGTGCTATAAGACAGTTTCCAGTAACTAGCTGTTTACTAGGAGCCGGCTCAGCTGTATGACTTCACTCAGGACTTCACTTCAGCTGCAAGTTTGCATGGAAATGCTAACAGACTGATGTAAGGACAGTGTTCATTTTGGCAGCAAATTTCGATTTAGTTTTAGTCTCAGTCTTTTAACTAAAATGCCATTTTAGTTTTAGTCGTATTTTAGTCTTTTAACCACTTAAGCCCCGGAGGATTTGGCTGCTCAATGACCAGGGCCTATTTTGCGATTTGGCATTGTGTGACTTTAACGGACAATTGCGTCCTTTAATTGCGTCTGTTTTTTTCCCACAAACAGAGCTTTCTTTTGGTGGTATTTGATCACCTGTGCGATTTTTACTTTTTGCGCTATAAACAAAAAAAGAGCGACAATTTTGAAAAAATAACAATATTTTTCAAATTTTTTTATATGAAATTCCCCCCCAAAAAATGTAAAAATCAAAATTTTTTAACATTTTAGGCCAATGTGTGTTCTGCTACATATGTTTGGTGAAAAAAATCACAATAAGCGGATTTTGATTGGTTTGCGCAAAAAGTATTGCGTTTACTAACTACGGGAAAGATTTATGTCATTTTTATTGTTTTTTTTTTTTAACTAGTAATGGCGGCGATCTGCGATTTTTTTTGCGGGACTGCGACATTGCGGCGGACAGATCGGACCCTTGACTGACATTTTTTACACTTTTGGGGGTACCAGTGACATTACTACAGTAATCAGTGCTATACCTATGCACTGTTACTGTAAAAATGACACTGGCAGGGAAGGGGTTAACTTTATTAGAGATCCAGGGGTTAAGTGTGTCCCTAGGGGCGTGTTTCTAACTGTAAAGGGGCGTGGCTTGTGATGTTACCACAGAGACATACCATCCTACATAGCAGGATCGTATGATCTCTGCAGTTACAAGAGGGAGAATGACAGGCGGCTTTGTTTACATTAGCCGCCTGCCTTTCTCCCTCTCCAGCGAGAGATCGCGAGCGGCCGGCAGACATCGGAGCCACCGGTCACTCGCGTGGGGATGGCAGTGAACGAGCGGGGGCGAGAGCTTGCCCCCTATTGGCTCGCGGGCGAGTGATGTACCGATACGTCACTTTGCTCAGGGGGGGGCTGACCGCCACAATATATGTACTTGCGGCGGTCGGCAAGTGGTTAACTAAAATGCTATTTTAATTTTAGACATATTTTTGTCATCGGGATTGTTTTAGTTTAAGTCATATTTTAGTCGACTAAAATCTCCAGTACATTTTAGTCAACTACAAATCGAATAGGTTTAGGTAAATTTGAATGAATTATTTAAACATTTCTCTAGAATTTCCAAACTAATTATATACTCCTGGAGTAAAAATCGAATAATATGTTAATATTTATGGTATTAAGGTTTAGACATGCACTACAGACACAGATTTAGTTATTGTGATATATAATGTCTTTATAAATAAAACCAAGTTTCATAAACAAACAGAAATATTGTTTTTTGACAAACAAAAGTGCAACTTTAAAGCGGAGTTCCACCCAAAAGTGGAACTTCCGCTTTAAAGACTCCTAACCCCCTGGCATGCCACATTTGGCATGTCATTATTTTTTTTTTGGGGGGGGGGGGCGGGTACCTAGTTTTGACAGGTACCCGCTCCCACTTCCGCTCGGAGCGCCGCGGCGCCCTGAACGGAAGTTCTCCTCTCTCCCTCCCTCCCTGCAATCTTCTGGGACATGTCAGAGGTCCCAGAAGATTGCCGGCCAATCACGACGCATAGCGCAATTCACACATGCGTACCCGGCTGTGAAGCCGCAAACTGTCACAGCCGGGTTCCCACATCAGTGATGCCTGTGCCGCAGAGCAGAGAGGGAGAAGACGGCGCATCGCTGGACCGTGGGACAGGTGAGTGTGCAGTTAGGCTGGAACTCCGCTTTAAAATACAAAAATCAACCTGTAAATTCTTTTGACTGTACAGTCATTGCACATATTACCTGAATATATTACCAGCATTTTATACACTGAACAAAATTATAAATGCAACAGTTTTGTTTTTGCCCCCATTTTTCATGAGCTATACTAAACAATTTTAGTCTTTTTCTATGTACACAAAAGGCCTATTTCTCTCAAATATTGTTCACAAATCTGTCTAAATTTGTGTCAGGCTGGCCATACATGTTCAATTTACTTGTACAATTTTCTGTTAGATTTACCACAAACCACATAATATGAGGTCAAAGCTAAACAACACTTTCACTTGTATCCAATTTGGCAGGCCTTTGTACTGCAAGAAAATTGTACAGAAAATTGTACAGAAAATTGTAAGAAAATTGTATAATGTATGGCCAGCCTTAGTGAGCACTTCTCCTTTGCAGAGATAATCCATCTACCTCAGAGGTGTGGTATATAAAGATGCTGATTAGACAGCATGATTATTGCACAGGTGTGCCTTAGGCTGGCCGCAATAAAAGGCCACTCTAAAATGTGCAGTTTTATCACACAGCACAGTGCCACAGATGTCACAAGTTTTGAGGGAGCGTGCCATTGGCATGCTGACTGCAGGAATGTCCACCAGAGCTGTTGCCCGTGAATTGAATGTTCATGTCTCTACCATAAGCCGTCTCCAAAGGTATTTCAAAGAATTTGGCAGCACATCAAGCCGGCCTCACAACCGCAGACCACGTGTAACCACACAAGCTCAGGACCTCCACATCCAGCATCTTCTGCTCAATGTGTTTTGGTACTGCTCATGCTGTCTTGAAAATTTCACACTGGTCTGGTAGCTATGAAATTTACTGGCCAGTGGGAGGAAACCTAGCAGATGAGAGCATGGATATCTAAAAAGCCTTGGCCAATTAGAAGGGGATGTGTCCCAAGGCATGCTGGGTAACTGCATTTATATTGGATGAGCACATGGGTTCTGGGTCTTCCTCTAGAGAGGGGAGGGGGGCTGCTGTCCCTCCTCAGCACAGGCTGCCATGCAGCCTCAGGTGGTCAACCTGAGGGCCTAAAATACTGAAGCTGCAACCCATGGTCCTTATAAGAGCTGACTGAGGGAGGATGTCTACGGATCCTGTCTGGTACTACTGAGGAAGACTGCCGTTGGTGCTTCAGGAACCTTGTGAGTACAGACCTCCATAGATGATCCCTGGGACTCATGCTGCTAGATCCCTCTCTGGGTGCTAGAAATCAGCTGCTGGGTGTGAGCTAAAGGGGACACTGACTAGTGTCTTGAAGAGGCAAAGTTCACTGAGTTCCTTCTGCTACACAGCGACTTGTTCATTCCATACAGCTGCTGTATAGTCCTACAGATAATCTGCTACACAGTTCTATTGAGAATAGTTAATTTGGAGTATCCTACTAATTTCCTTCTCCTATCCAAGTTCTCAAAATAAAACATACAAACAAATCCCCTAGACTGCTCATTGAAGATAACGAGCGGAGAAGAGTGTGTGCACCTGGCTGTGTGAAAATACCCTGTGACTGGCTGTGGATCAATCAGTGGCAGGCTCGGGCACCAATATTCAAGCAGCTCCTGGGGGGGGGGGGGGGGGGAATGGGGGGGTATCGCTACAATTGTATTTGAAATATTATTTTATACTAGCCTAAATCTGCAATCCCTGCCCCTAGTCAACAGATGACATCAACATTAGGGGATTGGTGGAGACCAATCGGCACATCTAAAGAGCTTCGCTACCCATTCCTTCTAATTCCCTCATGCTGATGTCTTCTCTTATGTCTGTATTTGGGATTCTTAGAGGAGCCTGCCACTGGACAGCCAATAGGATTACAACTGCCGTGGACAAAGAAAGAACCCATTGCCCATGTACAGAAGAAGAGAGGAAATGCGGGACTTGAACATCAAAATGACCATGGAATTAGGTGCATTAAAGGGGCATTTAAATAGATGTTTTGATAAATAGATGTTAGCAAAAAGTTAGCGAGGGTTGGGGCAAGGTTAATGTGTAGGGGAAGGGGTGGGTCGAGAGTTCAAATTTAAAATAAATTGTAAAAATGCATTGTGTCTGTAGCAGTGCACCTAATGAGCATGGGCGTCTGCAGAACTTTTTTTCAGGGGGGGGGCATAATTGTAAGGTCACACATGCTCCGCCCCTTTTCAACAATGCCATGAAGGGGAGGGGCTTAGTCATTATACTTATTTTGAGTATATTCCCTTAAAGCATATTGTACAGCACAGTGCTTTGCTGTGTAATTTGGCCCCTTCTATCACCTAAAATACCTGGCTGATCCTGCCTGGCTATGTCCTCCACTCTGTAAACTGTCCACGGTATACCATGGCTGCTGAGCCCTGACACCGTGGTCAGTTTACGTGCCTCCATCATCCGCAGCCCTCTGTCCTCCTCTGTCCTCTCCCCCCCCCCCCCCTCCCTGCCTGTCTGCTCCTGTGTCAGTGCCCACCCCCCTCCTCTCCTGGTGCTGTAGTTTCATTTAAAGTTTCATATCCTGTCTACAGTCTGTTTAATAATCCTGTGTGCTCCTGTGTCTGTTTTTTATAAAAATAAGCCATTCTTTACAAGTATAGAGTGTCACTCGCCACTCACGTGACCCGCCACCTCTCTCCTCCTCTCCTCTTCCCCCCCTCCTCCCCTCCCAACTGACATCAGTGAGGAATCCTTGGCCCCGCCCACTGCAGGCAGCTGTCAGCCGGAGAGAGGAGAGAGCCGACGGGTCACGTGAGCGGCGCTCGGCCCTCTGAAAACTGGTAAAGAACAGCCTATTTTTTTAAAACACAGACACACAGGCACACATGATTATTAAACAGAACAGACAGAATGGTATAAAGTGGCTTAACAACCACTTAAAAGGGGAAGTTGAGATTCCAAGGGGGGGGGGGGGGCATTTGCCCCCCCCCCTTGCCCCTACCTGCGGATGCCCATGCTAATGAGTAATTATTATTATTATTATACAGGATTTATATAGCGCCAACATATACAGGATAATTATTGAATTACACATTTTTTATTTGCTTGAAAATGTGGCTGAGCTGCAAGGGAATCCAGGCAATTGTGGTTCACAAAGTGTATGATTCTCCCCAGACTGGACAAATCTACTGGCACAGATTCAAGGAAATAAAGAAAGAATTGTGCAATTCGCTAATGAATCCAATAAAGTAGAAATATAGTGAAAAAAATCCTCTTTATAGAATAAATACCCAGTGAAAGGGCCTTAAGGCTCAGTTCACACCTATACATGTGTGCCGACTCTGTTTGCTCAGATACGGCAGTCTATGCAAGGAACGGACAGAAGGCGCACCAGCCTAGCGCAATATCTTTAAAACAATTTATTAAAATAAAACAGCATACACATTGTACTCACAAAACAAGATGGAACACGGGCAAACATGTGCAATCAAAGACCACCAAGACTCTCCACTGGGCTTCCTCTGATGATGCAGGTCGTGGTGGGATGTGGACCTCCAAAGAATTCTTACGCATTTCGGGGTATCCCCCCTTCATCCGAGCTCGGCAGTCTATGCATTTGAATGGTTTGCCATGCATGCAGAGCGTTTTACCTGGGGGTGGTTGCGGGTGCGGGTATCGCTGCGATTCCTGCATCCATAGCCACCTGCATATGTGTGAACCGAGCATTGGAGAGATTTCCTCTATCTTTTGTATCTCCAGCATAAGAAGAGAAGGGAAACGTTTGCTAGATGCAGACAGCAAAATAAGTTGACTGGCTGGGGTTGCAACCCTCCCTAACTCTTATCCTTTATTAAAATATACAACTGCAGGGCTCCAAGAAAATTTAGCAAATTTTTTATTTAGTGCCAACTGAGTTATTTATTATTTTTACTATTTATTTTTCTATGGATTTAAGTAGACTTGCGTGTTTTTTCCAGGGTGGATAAAAATCAATGATTTTAAAAAATAAATTTAAAAAATCAGATTTTTTTTAATTTAAATCGTATTTTTCTTTATTTGTATCAAAGTAATTTTATTAAAATGCTTTTGGAGTAAAAATCTATTTTAAGATAGTTTTCTATTTAGAATACATAAATAATAATTATTCAGCATGGAATGGAGCTTAGTTATGTAGCATGAGGCTGTATCTTCTGCAATATTTTCATTTTTGGTAAACTCATTCAATGAACCCAAGCTCTGCAAGCTGAGATGACATGCACTGTATTGATGCATTCACACAATTTCACAGTAACCATGAGATTAAATAAAGTTCAGAAATTTTCCTTTATCCCATTGTTTTGCAAAACTGTGTACACTACAAACTGTACGATTGAATCTGTTCTGATATCGCTGTTTTACTAACCTAACAGCTTATTATTCTAAATAGGGAACCTTCATTTTGTTTTCAAATATTAAAGATTCTAACTACTAAGAATGAGTACTTACATTAAAAGAGCACCTGTCATTTCAGATCCAACATGGCAGGGCCTGTCAGCGGGTATACACTCACCTGCTGCCGCCACATGTCCCTTGCCTTGTTGTGTCACTGCCGCATCACCAGCCATCCCATTAAAGTGAATGGGACTGTCAGTGAGTCAAAAGCAGGTCAGAGGAGGAACCGCAGTGGGACAGAGATGACAGTTGCTCTTTAAAAAGTATGATTTAAATCGAGTTGATTTAAATCAGGCCTTTTTACTAGTGATTTAAATCAACTTGATTTAAATCAAATCCACTCTGTTTTTTTCCACCTGACTAACTATGTAAATCCACCCACAGAATAAAGGGTTGATATCTTTAAAATTCAAGATTATGCAGAGTGACCTATCAGGGTTTTTCTCCGCCTAAACTCATAAACAAGAAAGTAAACTTGTTTCAAGAATTCTGCATCTGGAATAAGTTGATGCTAATCATAAGATCTTCTAAAACATTATTCCTATCACAGAGATATACTTCAATTAAAAATTGATCTTATGCCCAGAGATGTATAGTAACTAAGTAGAACTACTTCACTACTGTACTTGAGTACCGAAAGGCGGTATCTGTACTTTCCTGGAGTAGAATTTTTTTCTCCTACTTCCACTTTTACTTCACTACATTTTTTCGATGATTTCAATACTTCTACTCCGATATTTTTTTTTTGTGCTGCATAGTTACTCGTTGCAATTATAAAAATTACCACTGCCAGAACAGTAGATGGCAGGTTTCATGAAGCTCAAAACATGTGTATTATCAGCGCATACGAAAATAAATGCTACTGTATGTATAAATAAAAGCTGCATTTGAAATAATAAAAAACAATATGATGTTCAAACTTTTGACTTCTTTCTTTAATAACTACATAACACAGTACTTGTACTTGTACTTTCAGTACTTGAGTAGCATTTTTTTTTTCAAAACTACTGGTACTTTTACTTTTAGTACTCGAGTAGCAAAATTTAAAAAAAAACTACTTGCAATACTTAAGTACAAAAAATGTTGAATACTTTAGTACTTCTACTCAAGTCACTTTTTGATCGAGCACTTGTACTTTTACTCAAGTATGGGTTTCGAGTACTTTATACAACTCTGCTTATGCCCTCCCAACAGTCACTGAACATATAATAGTTAAGGCTTCATTAACCCCTTGACGCCGTTGGGCGCCATATGACATCCTGATGTTTCAGTGGTTATACTGGAATTATGTCTGCACCTGCAGGTGTCATACTGGTATCAAAATTTTCAGCAGGCGATTCCCTTTACAGTAGAAGTGAATAGAATGGCTATAGAGCCACTTGATCACTTCTAAATGTGGAAGAAGGGGGTTCCCTCCCCTTCCACCGCTGCCTTTCCCCAATTGAACGGGAGAGGCGGGGACCACTCTGGCTGGCAGCATCTTGTGGACTGAACAGAGAGAGAGGAACTTATGTTGTTCCTCTTCTGTGAGATCAGAAACAGCAAGCAACAAGGATGTTGTGACTTCTGATTTCGGTTTAATGTTTACAAGCCATCCCTGCTCCAAGCAGACTGAGTACCGAGCGATCAGTGGTCATGTGATTGCTCAGGTCTCGGGTCTAGAGCCAGTGGGGAACAGCTGCAGCATCAGACCAAGGTGTTAACACACATTGAGGTTCACAGGGGCAGGATGATAGCATTTTGCCTTGACAGG
Organism: Pelophylax lessonae; assembly: GCF_965119305.1. Classification (NCBI taxonomy): domain Eukaryota; kingdom Metazoa; phylum Chordata; class Amphibia; order Anura; family Ranidae; genus Pelophylax; species Pelophylax lessonae. The sequence goes on from NC_138768.1 coordinate 168,024,485, forward strand.
TCTGAGATGGTTCTAGAGCACAGGTGGCAAACACAAGGCTCGTGGGCTGAATCCAGCCCCTAGGCTTTATCATGTGGCCTTCGTAGCGGCCTCCGGCCGCCACCTCTTTTGCTCAGCGCTGTTCGTTTTTCTCAATGCCAGGTCTCCCATGCAACAAGAGTAAACATCTCCCCCCTCAGTCCCGCAAGTGGCGCCAGCTTTGTGTCAATGCATGCATGGCCAGTAAGTCTCCAAGGAAACAAGAATAAACATCTCTTGCTCTCTCTCCTCCTCAGTCCCTCTAGTGGCGCTGGCTGTGAGCTGAGCGCATGTGCGTTGGGCACGGCATAGCTGTCAGTGGCAGAGGTTCCTGACAGCTCTGTGGGCTATGGTTTTATTTTGTTCCATCCAGCGGGCTGCATCCAGAGGACAGGCTTTCTAAGGACTTGCTTTATACCTCGGTGGCAATGGAGAGGCAGTGTTGTCCCGATGATTGTGAAAAAGGACAAGTAGGGCAGAACTGAACACTGATACTGGTGCTGAACACAAAGATCCGCCTACACAGGAAGGTACTAACTATAGCCCAATACACAGGGAGGGAGCCTCCTATATGGGGAGGTACCAGAACTGGGCCTGGTAGGAAGATAGGAGAGAGTACAGATGTGAGGAAGCTGGGGGGGGGCATGAGGGCTGTGGAGGCAGATGTGTGCAGAGGTGGGGGGATGGGAGGAGAGTGGTGAGTGCAGAGGTCAGAACTCGGGGGGGGGGGAAATGGGATGTTGCACACTGTGCACAGCACACACCTGATCCCTGCACTCTGTACATAATGTGCTCCTGAACACTGCATTCTGAAGGTAACGCACTCATGAACCCTGCACTCTGTATGTAACGCACTCCTGGACCCTGCACTCTGTGGGTAATGCACTCCTGAACCCTACACTCTGTAGGTAACACACTCCTGAACCCTGCCCTCTGTAAGTAACGCAGTCCGGAAATCTGCACTGTGTATGTAGCGCACTCCTGAACTCTGCACGTAATGCACTCCTGATCCCTGCACTCTGTACGTAGCGCACTCCAGATTCCTGCACTCTGTACATAGAGCACTCCTGATTCCTGCACTCTGTATGTAGCGCACTCCTGATTCCTGCACTCTGTACATAGCACACTGCACTCCTCAATTAAATGCAGAGAAAATTATTTATGTTAATAAAGAGTAGAAACATAGTCCTACAGATACAACTGGCCCTTTGAAGACAACCATACTGCTGATGCGGCCCCTGATGAATTTGAGTTTGAGTAATAAGTCCTGCAATGGTGTCAGTGTGAATAACTTATTCCTAATTTTCGGTGTCAATGGGATAAAAATAAGCCCCATTGATGGTGTCGGTGGAAGTAAAGTAAACCCCAAATCATTGGTCTCATTGGGAGAAAAACATACAGGGGTTTATTTACTAAACCTAGAGAGGGCAAAATTAGTCACAATTCTGCAGAGAAACCAATCAGCTTCCAGGTTTTATTGCTAAGCTGAGGTTAGAAGCTGATTGGTGACGCCCCATTGTGACAACACAGACTGGGGCATGCTGAGGACATCAGAGTGGCCCCGCCCCCTGGTTTATTTAGAGTCAAGAGAGCTGTCATTCGGGGGGAGCCTTAGTCTGGTGCGGACTTTTATCGTGCCGGCGTTCCTCGTGATTGATGAAAGGTCTACAACGGGAAACATTGTTTTTGGGGGTTTTTTTTTGTCAAAAACTGTGTCTGTTTTTATTGACTGTTTGACACTTTTTTGATGAATGAGTAGGGATACAATGTACCCCATGCTCATTTCCATGGGGGGGGGGCAGGATCTGGGGGCCCCCTTGTTAAAGGTGGGCTTCCAGATTTGGATGAGTCATCCCCCCCATACCTCCACAACCACTGGGTCAAGGTTGTGGGGAAGAGGCCCTTATCCTCATCAACATGGGGCTTTAGGGGGGGGGGACACAGAGCAACCCGCTGACAGCTGATGAGTTATCCATTATTAAGGACACGGCGGTCGGCTTGTCAACATGCTCCTTAACAACCAGCTACACACTGGTTGTTGAGGACGCCAGTGGGCCGCTGGGAACCAGTGCTTAGCAGCAGTTAACAGCGTTAAGGAGGTGTCAGCTTTATTTTCTGCTTTCAAATCGCTCCCAAATATGGGAAAAAAAAACTTTTTTTTTTCTGTTTCTAGATGCTGAAGTTTAAAAAACGCTTCTAGTTTAAAACAGTGTGCATGGACACAAAGCTCAAAGCAGATGCTAGAAGCTGTTAGGAACTTAAAAATCAGCTAGTGTGCAAGGAAACTAAAGCTGTCAGGGCCAGGTTTAACAATATGAACATAAATGGCCAATTTCTTTAGGTGCCACTCCTGTTTATTGCTGTTGTTCAGCAGACATCTAAGATCTCAAAATAAGGGCTCTTTCACACGGGCGTTCCGTATGTCCGTTTTTCATCCCATCCGTTTGCGGATGAAAAACGAACATAATGTATCTCTATGTAAATACGGATGTCAGCGGATGATCATCCGCTGACATCCGTTTTTCGTCCTTTCCGTTCAGTTCAGTTTTTTGGAACGAAAGAGAAACCTATTTTTTCTTCCATTCAAAAAACGGAACAGACGCAGATGAGATACATTATGTCCGTTTTTCATCCGCAAATGGATGGGATGAAAAACGGACAGACGGACCGGATGACACAAGTGTCATCCGTGTCCGTTTAAAAAAAAAAAAAAAGGACCTGATCGGGCAAAAAAAACTGAACGCCCGTGTGAAAGAGCCCTAAAGCAAATTTCAACCTCAACAAAAGGCTCAACCACTGAAAACCTTGCCTGCATCAACCTATTGGCACATACCATGACCTTGCAGCCAACTCTAAATTAATGAAACAGACTCCCTTGTCAGAACAATGCACAGCAGCAGAACTCTGCAGGCAGCTGAGAAGACTGGGGAGGACACTCACAGTTATGATACCAGAGTTGATTTAAATAATTAGAGTAAGGACATTCAGGCAATGATAGTGATTGGGTCTTAGAGGAGACAACATGGAATTATAGCTTGCAGTAGAATGGAAGCCCTGCAGGCTCCGTGCGTTGCTGCAGTGCAGAGCAAGGTTTCCTGTGGGTTATCAAACCCAAAACCAAAAATATAATATATTGCAGCTTACCAATCATTAGATTGTGAGGCTGCATTAATTCTCTTTTTTTAGGCTTTTTTCCCCCTCTGTTTTTACCTAGTGATCTTGTCAGTAACACAACTCCTATAATAGAGTCTCTCCACTCTGGAAGAAGGAGCACAGGGGGCACATTTGGACAGCTGCATTGTCAATCAGAGGAAGGGGGTGTTAGATGTACTAGCAGTTTTGGATAAACTAACAAATTGATGTCAAACTCCAGCTCACACTTTATAAGCTGTTTTAGCAACAGTTTTTTTTTTCTTTTAGGATATAGGTTTACATAAATAAATAAAAGGTTTAACATGAATAAATAAAAGCTGATCAATTTAAGCACCCCTGTCAGTGGTCTCATCTCTGTAACTAATTTATTCTGCTGGAGGAGCTTGTTTTTTTTTTTTAAAACAACAGACTTACTAGCCAGATCACAAGATGAAAATAGAAGAAAGAAAATGAATGCAGCCATCACATCTACATCTAAGAATTGGCAAGCTGCAATATAATAAATGTTTTCTTTAGGATTTAAAGTGATTGTAATGTCAGTGGTTTTGCACAGAGCAGCCTGGATCCTCCTCTTCTCGGGCAAGCAGCTAGTTATGGGGGCACCCGAGCCCGGCTGCAGCTCTGTGTGTCCATTCAGACACGAAGCTGCGGTTTGGCTCCGCCTCTCTCTCTCCTAATTGGCTAACTGACAGCTGTGGGAGCCAATGGTGCCACTGCTGTGTCTCAGCCAATCAGGAGGGAGAGTCCCAGGCGACCGAGGGACTTGTGGACATCGCTCGACAGATATCGAGCTCAGGTAAGTATTAGGGGGGTGGAGGAGCTGCTACACACAGAAGGTTTTTTTTTATCTTAATGCATGGAATGCATTAGGATAAAAAAAACCTTCTGACTTTACAACCCCTTAACCACTTAAGCCCCGGAAGATTTTACCCCCTTCCTGACCAGGGGGTATTTTGCGATTCGGCACTGTGTGACTTTAACGGACAATTGCGCGGTCATGCGACGCTGTATCTAAATGAATTTGGCGTCCTTTTTTCCCCACAAACAGAGCTTTCTTTTGGTGGTATTTGATCACCTGTGCGATTTTTTGATCACGCGCTATAAACAAAAAAAGAGCGTAAATTTTGCAAAAATAGCAATATTTTTCACATTTTTTTATATGAAATTCCCCCCCCCAAAAAAAATGTAAAAATCAAAAATTTTTAACATTTTCGGCCAATTTGTTTTATGCTACCTATGTTTGGTAAAAAAAATCGCAAAAACCGTATTTTGATTGGTTTGCGCAAAAGTTATCGCGTTGACTAACAAAGGGAAAGATTTTTGTCATTTTTTTTTTTTTTTAACGCGTAATGGCGGCGATCTGCGATTTTTTTTGCGGTACTGCGACATTGTGGCGGACAGATCGGACCCTTGACTGACATTTTTGACACTTTTGGGGTTACCAGTGACATTTCTACAGTAATCAGTGCTATACATATGCACTTTTACTGTAAAAATACACTGGCAGTGAAGGGGTTAACTTTTTTTGAAAGGGAGGGGCTATGTGTGTCCCTAGGGGCGTGCTTTCTACTGTGATTGGCTGTGGCTTCAGATGTATGAAGAGTGATCAACGGTTCTACATAGTAGAACCGTATGATCATCCTTTATACACAGGGGAGAATGACAGGCAGCTTGTTACACAAGCCGCCTGACTTTCTCCCTCTCCCCCGCCGATCGCAGAGTGACCGGCGGACATCGGGTCCGCCGGTCACACGCGCGGGCGGGTCCGTGACCACGCGGGAGCGGGAGCGCGCCTCCGGGGGCGCGCGCTCGCTCCCTAGACCCTCACAAGCTAGTGACGTAGCCCTACGTCACTTTGCCTGTGAGGGGCTGACTGCCGACGTAGATCGGCGTTAGGCAGTCGGCAAGTGGTTAAATACCACTTGAATCACTTTTCATTGTCACTTTTTTGAAAAGAGTGTTCTATTACTACTGTGCCCCTTCCCACACCTACTCAAGTGTTTCTTAAAGTGTAAGTCCACCATAAAATGAAAATCCCTGCATCTATAGATATCCACAATCTAACACTAACCTATCTAGCCCTGTAAAGAAAAAATCAGTATACTTACCTTTTTTTAAGCCGATCCAGGGGCGGAAGTGGCGGAAGCTCTGCAGAAGACACAGCCAACGTGACGTCACCCATAGACTTACTATGGGGCTTCCATTGTCGGATGTGTCCTCTGCACCCGCCTACACAATGAAGCCGCCTTGGGATCGGGTTGGAACCGCTTCAAAAAAGATATGTATACTAACGTATATACTCGAATATAAGCCAAGTTTTTCCAGCATGTTTTTTTATGCAGAAAAAGCCCCCCTCGGCTTATACTCGAGTCACGCTCTCACTTACCTTTTAAAAATGGCACCGCCCGGCGCCAATACGTCATCGCGCATGCACCGCCTGCCCGGGAATAGCCAAACGTGTACAGGATTTCCCGAGCATCGGCGGTACATGCGCGGTGATGTGTTGATGCCGGGCGGCGCCATTTTTAAATGTAAGGCGCCTCACCGACAGGTAAGTGAGACTCTTCCGCAACCCCAGCATTTCCTCATGCAGTGCTGCGGGCATGGTACAGGACATTCTCCTGTACCATGCCCACAGCACTGCATCTCCTGTACCATCACCTGTGCCATGCCTGTACCATCACCTGTGCCATGCCTGTACAATCTCCTGCGCCATCACCTGTGCCATGCCTGTACCATCACCTGTGCCATGCCTGTACCATCACCTGTGCCATGCCTGTACCATCTCCTATACCATCACCTGTTCCATGCCTGTACCATCTCTTGTGCCATGACTGTACCATCTCCTGTGTCATGCCTGTACCATCTCCTGTGCCATGCCTGTACCATCTCCTGTGCCATGCCTGTACCATCTCCTATACCATGCCTGAACCATCTCCTGTACCATGCCTGTACCATCTCCTGTACCATGCCCACAACCCTTCATCTCCTGTACCATGCCCGCAGCCCCTGTTTTGTGTCTCATGGTGGTCCAGTTGGGTCCAGTAGCTGCTGCATTTCCCACCCTAGGCTTATACTCGAGTCAATGAGTTTTCCCACTTTTTTTGTGGTAAAATTAGGTGCCTCGGCTTATATTCGGGTCGACTTATACTTGAGTATATACAGTAGTTTCTTCTTTACAGGGCTTTAGATGGGTTAGTGTTCGATCGTGGATGTCTGTAGATGCAGGGATTTTAATGTTAAGGTGGACTTCTACTTTAATATATTTTCTATGAAAGCCCACTTTAAAAACAAAGATGCATATCACCCTTCCACGTATAATAGAGGGCCAATATCCACAAGCAGCGCTAATATGGCTCCTACATAAGGAACGCTATGGAAAATACATAGCACCCAGTCCACAAGATGTCCGTAGGAAGTGCAATAGGACCATAAATTGGGTACACCCGTCAACAATACGAGAACAACGCCAGGAACAGGATATCATTTCATATTCCAAGTGGAGCTGTGGATTGTCCCAGTCCAGATGAGCCGTAGTGGTTAACAATTTGGCCAGTTTTTTGCCATCGTTTGGTGAGTGAGTTTCCTTAGGGTGAGGTGCACTTGGTGAGGTGAAGGGGTTTGAAAATACCTGCTCCAGCACAGGTGATCATCCCATCCTTGGATCCCAAACGTACATTGTTGACGGGTGTACCCAATTTATGGTCCTATTGGACTTCCTACGGACATGTTGTGCACTGTGTGCTATGTATTTTCCTTAGCGTTCCTTATGTAGGAGCCATATTAGCGCTGCTTGTGGATATTGGCCCTCTATTATACATGGAAGGGTGATATGCATCTTTGTTTTTATGTTTTATGATTTTAGGCAGCAGCTGTATATATATATTTAATATATTCATCGAAACGTATATATCTAAGGTTTGGAAGCGCTGGGTGATTGACATTTGTCTGCTAGCATCGGTGTTTCTCAGTCTTTATTGTGAAAGCCCACTTTAACCTCAGAAGTTAGCTGATTCAGAAATACGTGAATAAAGTGCTTGAAGTTCACGGAAGCGGGCCTTAGTGCTGTGCAAGTTTGTCTCTTTTTTTTTTTAGCACAACAATGTGCATTTGAGTATGGCATTGTTAGGCCCGGTTCACACTGATGCTGTGTGGAAAAAATTGCACCCAATTCTTGCAAATTGCTGCGAGTGTGTATGTTAAGTTAAAAACAATTTGAAAATGGTTCACAAAATGCAGTGCGATTTGCAGAATCAGATTGCATGGGTATTCACACCCATGTGATCTGATTCTGGTGCTGCAAAAAAAATGGTCCTGCAAGCGTGGATGCGGTGCAATTTGAGCCCTACAGAATGAACAGCTCAAATTGCACTGCTGCAGAATCACATTTGATTTAAACAGGAATGCGGTGCGATTCCTGTTCATATCGCATGCAATTTCCACACGGCATCCAGTGTGAACCGAAAAACAAAGGTTTTTATGCCCATAGATATCTAAAATCTGAATATTAAAACAGGGTCTCCAAAACGTAAGCATAATAATCTGATCACCATCAACATTAACTGGATGCATGTGTTTTCAAATAGTATGGATTCACTCACAACATAAGGGTATAAACTCTTGCAACGTTAAAGAATAAATTATAATAAAAATGTAATTATTTTTAAACATTAATCAAGAGGGAGGCAAAACAAAACTGCAGTAAGGCAACTGGCAATGTGTCTTAACAGAGGTGTAAAAAAAAAAAAACATTTTGGATACATGTGGATGGCCAATTGTGTCAAGCCTCTCACTGACCTATTGGAACAGGATGAAATTTGGAATATGTATGCCAGCCTTAGGCTGCAATATTCTATAGATGTACATAAGGCCTCTGGTAAACCCAACAACCCAGCCATATCAACTCAAATGATTTATTTAAAAAAAGACCAAGAAAAAAAAAAAAAATAAATACTCACCAAGGTGGATGCAGCATCCAATGCTGCAACTGTCCCCCTCTGCCTCAACACTGAGAACTGAGCGATCAAACACTGCTGATCGCTCAGTTCTCCTCCCCGCTCTGAGCAGAAAGCCATGACTTTCAGTCACCAGCTCTCTGCTCTAGCGCACACTGGGGCCCTGGGCTGTGGAGGCATGGGAGCAGGTGGCTCAGCCTCTCAGCGACTCAATGAGAAGCTGAGCCAGCTGCTGGTCCAGGCATTTGAAAGGACTCCGACTGTAAAGTCAAGATTAATCCAGCGCCTGGATCGGCTATGTGACATCAGCCGAAGGACTTTAATCTACTGTCGGCTGAAAACGGGTTACAGGAGTGCAGAATGGACTGCAACTAAACTCCATAGAAGTAGATTTAGCCATACTTTGGGCAAATAAAAGAGTGAGAATGGGCATACAAACAGTATGCTGGGTTTGCTTTAAAATCACTGTTTTCTGCATCAACTTACTTCAAAACTATAGCAATTAAGTAAAAAAAGGTACAGGCTTCATAAATTGTATTCCATTACTGCCTAATATATCTTATTCTTCAGGTAAAAAAATCACTGAAAAACTGACATTTCATTTTTATAAAGAAATAATATTTTAACCTTTCCAACCTAACTGCCAAATTACCAGCACTCCAAAGTTGTCTCATCCATAACTTATAATATTGGGAATACCTATATTAAATGTCATTCCCTAGCTTGGTTTTTCACTGAATATTATGAATCCTTATACACATTGCAGGCTAGAGCTAATGTATCTCATGTTTAAAAATATTTGTTAGACTTCGTAATTAGTTAAGGAAGTTTCTTTTAGAGACTTCCCCCTTGACTATCTATGAAGCAAACGATAATATATGAAAATCCATGCCAAACAAGGCCCTCTTAAAGTTTGTAAAATAAATGTTCTCATCCTTTAGGAATATATATGGCCGCTTTTTAAACATCTTTTTTATATGATGCCAGTATTAATTTACCATATATACTTAGGTATAAGCCGACCCAAAGGCACCTATTTTTACCACAAAAAAATGGGAAAACGTACTGACTCAAGTATAAGCCTAGGGTGGGAAGTGCAGCAGCTACTGGAAAATTTCAAAAATAAAAATAGATAACAGAGGCTGTGGGCATGGTACAGGAGAAGAAGAAGCTGCGGGCTTGGTGCAAGAGAAGCAGAGGCTGCGGACATGGTGCAGGAGATGCAGGGGCCATGGGCATGATGAAGGGGCTACGGGCATGGTGCAGGAGATGCAGAGGCTGCGGGCATGGCCAGCAGGAGATGCAGGGCTGCAGGGCATGGTGCAGGAGATGCAGGGCTGAGGGCATGATGCAGGGCTGAGGGCATTGTGCAGAAGATGCAGGGCTGAGGGCATGGTGCAGGAGATGCAGGGCTGAGGGCATGGTGTAGGAGATGCAGGGCTGAGGGCATGGTGCAGAAAATGCAGGGCTGAGGGCATGGTACAAGAGATGCAGGGCTGAGGGCATGGTGCAGGAGATGCAGGTCAGTGGGCATGGTGCAGGAGATGCAGGGCTGAGGGCGTGATGTAGGGCTGAGGGCATGGTGCAGGAGATGCAGGGCTGAGGGCGTGGTGTAGGGCTGAGGGCATGGTGCAGGAGATGCAGGGCTGAGGGCATGATGCAGGATATGCAGAGGATGCGCAGTGGTCTTACTTACTCATCCCTGAGCTGTCGCCCGACGCCACACGTTATTACGTATGCGCCGTCTGCCCAAGTATGGCCAAGTGCATACGGGGAAAACAGGTAAGTGGGACCCCCACTCGAGTATAAGCCGAGGGGGGCTTTTCAGCATAAAAAACGTGTCTAGGTATAGAAGTACCGTATATACTCGAGTATATATGGTACTTCTATACCTAGACAAAAAATGTATCATAGACTTCTTTTATGTGCATTTCGGCACAATTTGCAGCCCATTTAAATAATTTGTAGAATCATACTGCAGGAGAACGTACAAGAATGGAACGCACTCCTGTGTGATTCTGGTGTGAAACAACCCCAGTACCTAGACACCGCGTATTTAACTTTTTTTTTCTTTTTTAATGAAACTGTATTCATTTCTAGGTTCAATTACTATATACAGGGCCTATGGCTTTATTTCATATCCTTTTTATTTGCACAGATAAGCAACCTGGGGTGTTCCCTTGAATGTATTTGTCTTTGCAACTGCAGTTTTTGAAATTAAAGTGGTATTAAAGATGTTATATTTACCTGCTTTCTTCAGTGGTATTACCTCTTTTTTGGCGGTAGCCCGCCAGCGCAGTTCGCTCCTCCTTCTTCCGAGTACACCTTACGCAAGCTGTGTGCTAATGAAGCACCTGTGCTGGCACGCGCCCGAGCCAGCCTTTGTGCATCCATAGACATACACATCGCTGGCAAGCCACGCCCCCACTCCCTCCTCACACGAGTTTGAATGACAGTAGCAGTAGCCTACGGCTTCCACTGCCACTGTGTTTCCTGTGAGACCAGGAAGATAGCAGAGCAGGGCTGTAGCCAGAATGGCGCTGGAGTGGTGAGAGGTGTCCGGTAAGTGTTTAGGGTTGGGGGGGGGGGGCAATAGTTAGTAGGGGATTTTTTACCTCAAAGTAGAACTAAGTAGAATAGGCAAAACTATTTAGGATAGAATAAGGAAAGGTTATAACCTCTGTGGAAATTTTTTTCACCCTTTGTGTCCCATTGCGGAGATTTCCTTTCACTTCCTGTCTCATAGCCAAACAGGAAATGAGAGGAAATCTCTGCAAATTGAGGCAATTCTGTGGGGCCCCCCAGGTTACGGAAATAAGTGTCCCCTTTGGAACATTTCCCCTCTATTGCTTTTCTGGGAACAACCCAAAATTTTAGATTTTTTTTTTCCCTTTCACTTTCAATGATAATGGTAAACAGGACAAATATAGAGAGGGTGAATCTCCTAATGGGGGCACAGACAGCAATACAACCCTGGCAGGTGTTCTTATCCATCCATCTCCCCTCTATTCAAAACTAAATTAAAAGTTTTGCCTTTAGTTATACTTTAATGCAGGAAATGCATTAAAGTAACCTTTCTCAACTTTTTCAATACAGAGGAACCCTTGAAATAACTTTCCGATCTCAAGGAACCCCTGCTAATAATTGCTATATTTGCAACTCATGGTACATTAGTGTGATGGTTAGTCAAAAACGAAAGCTGCTTATGCTTGTGGTCATTGGGAAGAATTACCCCCTTAGAGATAGCTAAAAAGATCCGTGGTGTCAGTGGGAACTTATCTGATAGTCATAAATTGCTCAAGGAACCTTTAACAACCTGTGGTGGAGCACAAGGGTTCCATAGAACCCTGGCTGAGAAACCCTGCAAACGTCTAGAATTTAGAACCAATTTAAAATTAGACGCAATTTGGTACCTTTAGGTCTGCGACTGGTTGACTAGATTCAATAAAATTCAAATTATTTCCTGATGAACACATGCAGTTTATTCAAGACTCTCACTTTCATACGCAATAGTCCTGATTGATCAATTTCATCCTCTTTTCAAACTGTGTATGAACTAGTCTAATATTGTTTAGCCATTGGTAAATCTGCCCTATTTTCTACCTCGTACATTTACCTTTCTGCACAATCGTCTCTTTAAAATATTTATGTATTTTAATAACACATTCCCCCTTTGTATTTCACTTCCTTAATATATTATTGCTTATGGCTTTTGTTAAACGAAATGTCATGCTAGGTAAAACCTCCCTGGTAATGTAATAGGCAGGATAAACCTAATTAAAATTATATTGCTATCTAAGCCTCTGTATACACTTTAGCACACCTTGACCCTAATACCTAAAGCCTTTATTAAAGCAATACGAAGTCATATATCATTGTTCATCTGGGGATAAAAAAGGTAATCTAAACATACTGCAATAACCCTAGCTGGACTAGTATTACCAGACCTCTAGCTTTTATCTGGCAGGCCAGCTACAATAACTTATTTTTCCTTCCCCAGGATCACTTTTCTTCTAAGTTCCCACTGGCACAATATGTCAGATGTAATAACCTAATGGACTTCTTAAAATCTGCCCAATTACATATAATTTTGACATTGGTGTTCCACCATTATTTCACTATAAATCACCTTTTAAAACTTGATACTGCATAAAATATTTCCAGAACACTAAGAGGTATTTTCCACGACTTGCCAATGTGCTAATACATAGCTCACAAGTGGCAATCTTCCTTTAATGTGACATCCTAAAATCAGTTTGTTAGACTTACATGGGAACCCTGGGACACTGCCATAAATCTTATCATATTGCTTTCCCTGCAGCTAATAAATGTCTAATTAAATTCATTATACTATCAACCTTACTCATCACTATGCTATAAAGTATTTACTATCTATCCCACTCATAATGTCGCAAATGTAAGAGTTTAAAAGCTGACTTTCAGCATTTGACTTGGGCCGGTCCTATTATATTGGCTTTTTTGTTAGCTATTGTTCTGAATCTTTTCAGTTCCCTTTAGTTTGGTAATGTGGAAGCATTTTTTTTTAAAAATCTGTAGCAAACATTAGCCGTGGTCACTGTGCTTTTTACATTACATCAATGCGGCCAGCTTTCTTCATACATCAGGTATCTCTGTCCAAATCTGGGTACCAGGTCCTATGGGTTGTGGAACTGTCACTTCTATACAATGGCAGCAAGTCAGCTACTTAGTGACATCACAGTACCCCTTCCATTTTCGCTGCACCCAAAACGAACTAGATGACAGCTTAATGCCTTCCTCTGTAATTATTCATTGTTTTGCAGAGCAAATATCCGCCCCAGTGTATATATCACTTATCACCGATTACTGCAATCTCTAATACTACTATACTATATATCACTGGCTACTGCAATTTCTAATACTACTATACTATATATCACTGGCTACGGCAATTTCTAATACTACTATACTATATATCACTGGCTACTGCAATTTCTAATACTACTATACTATATATCACTGGCTACTGCAATCTCTAATACTACTATATTATATATCACTAACTACTGCAATCTCTAATACTACTATACTATATATCACTAACTACTGCAATCTCTAATACTACTATACTATATATCACTAACTACTGCAATCTATAATACTACTATACTATATATCACTAACTACTGCAATCTCTAATACTACTATACTATATATCACCAACTACTGCAATCTCTAATACTACTATACTATACTGTATATCACTGACTACTGCAATCTCTAATATTACTGTACTATATATCACTTACTACTGCAATCTCTAATACTACTATACTATATATCACTAACTACTGCAATCTCTAATACTACTATACTATATATCACTAACTACTGCAATCTCTAATACTACTATACTATACTGTATATCACTAACTACTGCAATCTCTAATACTACTATACTATATATCACCAACTACTGCAATCTCTATTACTACTATACTGTATATCACTGACTACTGCAATCTCTAATACTACTACACTATGTATCACCAACTACTGCAATCTCTAATACTACTATACTATATATCACCAACTACTGCAATCTCTAATACTACTATACTATATTTCAGCAACTACTGCAATCTCTAATACTACTATACTATATATCACCAACTACTGCAATCTCTAATACTACTATACTATATTTCAGCAACTACTGCAATCTCTAATACTACTATACTATACTGTATATCACTAACTACTGCAATCTCTAATACTACTATACTATATATCACAAACTACTGCAATCTCTAATACTACTATACTATATATCACCAACTACTGCAATCTCTAATACTACTATACTATATATCACAAACTACTGCAATCTCTAATACTACTATACTACTGTATATATCACCAACTACTGCAATCTCCAATACTACTATACTATATATCACCAACTACTGCAATCTCCAATACTACTATACTATATATCACCAACTACTGCAATCTCTAATACTACTATACTATATATCACCAACTACTGCAATATCTAATACTACTATACTGTATATCACTGACTACTGCAATCTCTAATATTACTGTACTATTTATCACCAACTACTGCAATCTCTAATATGACTATAATTTATATCACCAACTACTGCAATATCTAATACTACTACACTATGTATCACCAACTACTGCAATCTCTAATACTACTATACTATATATCACCAACTACTGCAATCTCTAATACTACTATACTATATATCACCAACTACTGCAATCTCTAATACTACTATACTATACTGTATATCACTAACTACTGCAATCTCCAAAACTACTATACTATATATCACTAACTACTGCAATCTCCAATACTACTATACTATATATCACCAACTACTGCAATCTCTAATACTACTATACTATATATCACCAACTACTGCAATCTCTAATACTACTATACTATATATCACCAACTGCTGCAATCTCCAATACTACTATACTATATATCACCAACTACTGCAATCTCTAATACTACTATACTACTGTATATATCACCAACTACTGCAATCTCCAATACTACTATACTATATATCACCAACTACTGCAATCTCCAATACTACTATACTATATATCACCAACTACTGCAATATCTATTACTACTATACTGTATATCACTGACTACTGCAATCTCTAATATTACTGTACTATTTATCACCAACTACTGCAATCTCTAATATGACTATACTATATATCACCAACTACTGCAATGTCTAATACTACTACACTATTTATCACCAACTACTGCAATCTCCAATACTACTATACTATATATCACCAACTACTGCAATCTCTAATACTACTATACTATATATCACCAACTACTGCAATCTCTAATACTACTATACTATATATCACTAACTACTGCAAACTCCAATACTACTATACTATATATCACCAACTACTGCAATCTCTAATACTACTATACTATATATCACTAACTACTGCAATCTCTAATACTACTATACTATATATCACCAACTACTGCAATCTCTAATACTACTATACTATACTGTATATCACTAACTACTGCAATCTCTAATACTACTATACTATATATCACCAACTACTGTAATCTCTAATACTACTATACTATACTATATATCACTAACTACTGCAATCTCTAATACTACTATACTATATATCACCAACTACTGCAATCTCTAATACTACTATACTATATATCACCAACTACTGCAATCTCTAATACTACTATACTATATATCACCAACTACTGCAATCTCTAATACTACTATATCACTGACCAATGCGATCTCTAATACTACAATATATCACTGACTACTGCAATCTCTAATACTACTATATAGCACCAACTACTGCAATCTCTCATTCTAAATTGTGTCTTTTAAAACTGAGTGTAGACCAGCTGGATTAAATTATATCATTTTAAAAAAAGAATGTTTTGAGTACTTCACAATTTTTTTTTTGAAGTTAGGGTTCTTAAATAATTCACTAGGGATTTCTCTTCTGAGCTACATATTCACTCTGGCATCAGGCAGGTCATGGGCTGCCACATTCAAATGATTCAGCCTTTGTCACTCCGCAATTTATTCAGGGTACTGCACAGCTTCAACAAGCTGATGATCTTGTACTGTATAAAATGCCAGGGATCATGTCCAGGCTGAATGGGCATGTGCCTCAGGACAATATCCTCTTTGAGCCAACCTGATGAGGACCCCTGTGGCTTCAGGAAGAAGATCCAGTCCTGCGTTAGGTATTAAATCAGCACTGCTGGAGGCCTTAAATGTGCTACCAATCACTTGAAATGAAGGAAATTTTAACTTGTGACGATAAAGACTTATTGTTTGTGCAGCGGCCAATGGTTTCCTGGAATCCAGGTAAAGTAGAATACATTCTCTTGGATTATGCATGTACAAAAAGTTGTGCTCCGTAAAAAGCAATGTCTAGTAACAGGTTAGAAAAAAAAAAACTTTTTCAAGATTTTTACCAAGACAAGTGTACACTCTTTTACATACGTTTTCATGACATTAGAAGGGATAGTTGCATCAATATAAAAGAGTGGTAATGTTGCAGGTTGCAGTACTCACCGTATCTCCAGAGCCAGTGAAGAATTGATCTTCCAGCCTGGTTCAGAATGAGGAAAGACTTCTTTTCTTAAGATTTTCTCAGAGCTGTTTACGATCAGTCTGCTTAGGGTAAGATCACCATCTCTGAAATGACATACAGAATCAAATTAGTTAGATTGTCCAAAAACATTGTTTATGCATGAGATTGGTTTGCATTCAAGGCATGGCTTAGGCTGCTTTCACACTAGAGAGTTTTTCAACCACTTTTGCATTAAAAAATGCACCTGAAATGCTCAATAAAAATGTTTTCCTTTAAAATCAATTAATTTTTTCACACTAGGGCGGTGTGCTCCTGTTGTGGTGAAAAAAAATCCTGCTAGCAGCCTTTTTGGAGCATGTTTGGAGAGTTAAGAAAACCTCACCAAAAATGCACCTTCCCATTAAAAGGGATGGAAAACGTGGCAAGAACATGGGAAAAATGCAGTAAAAATGCACCCCCTCCAAATAGGCAGAATCATGCAGAGCTGTGCAGTGAATAGACCAGTCCCTGCTAACCTATGTATAGCACCCACCCGACACAAAATTCAGCCTAGTTTTATCTTAGTTGTCTGAGAACTTGTCAGAAGTTATCATGCTGATAACAGAAGAGGAGCAGGAGAAAGACACAGGGCTTTGAAGAGATATAACAGAGAGAAGAGAAGTAAACACTACAGATAGATGTGCCCAGGTCAAATTTCACGAACCAGGCTCATACACACTATAAGAAAATTGGGTGAACATTTTTGTCCGAGGAACGATCGTACGATTTTCTGATAGTGTGTACACAACTTTCGACAGCCGATTATGACTATGATTATGACCTTCTGAACAAAAAAGGGACAAACTCCAACATTTTTTTCATATGGGAACCAAACAAACAATTTTCATTTAAGGCCCCTTTCACACAGGGTGGTTCTGCTCAGCTGACTCTGCTAGCTTAGCAAGGATCGCTTTGCTGATCCCCGCTATGCAGGCGGATGACAGGTCCGTCATCACTCACTGTGTAGAGAGAGACCTCTTAGAGTCCCGCTCTCCTCTATGGGGAGATCGGATGAAAACGGACAGCCTGTCTGTTTTCATCCAATCCCATCCGATCTGACCCACTGGACCTACAGTATCGCCATCTGTCTGTTTTCAGTGGATCTTGTCGGATCGGATGCCAGGCGGGTGTCATGTCCGCTGACATCTGCCTCTCAATAGAGGAGAATGGGTGGCCCGATCAGGTCCGCCTGAAAAACAGACAGGCCAGCCTGATCGGTCCAATCATGTGTGAAAGAGGCCTAATGTGTACCATTTTCGTACTATTTTCGTACAAGAAAAATTGGAAACGAAAGACTGTGCATGGTCAGAAACAACAAAAAAAAAGCCTTTGTCGTACGAGTCTGTTCCGACTTGCTGAGGAATGTTGGGTGATCGTTTTTCTGATTTTCTAATAGTGTGTACCTCACTTTAGTGTGTCCAAACGGGTGGTTGGACAGGCATTTATGATCCAGATGCCTCTCATGCACTTACATTAAGTGGAGTTTTCACACCACACCAAAGACACCAGATTGTTGATGCCTGATCTCAGTGAAAATGGCTGTTATGTCCATAGAGAGGCTTTATTTACATACTGGATGTTTCTCACAATAACTCATTGGCTAACTGTTTGGTGAACAGAACTATACATCAAACAGTGTTTCTAAAATGGCAGTAGGGGGGTGGGGTTTTTAAAGATCCAGCCAATCTAAAAAGTTATATTTCTGACATGAATGGAATTTGGTAAATTAAACAGGCCAGCCATTTTTTCTTCTTATTTTTTTTTATGTTCTCTCATTCCTATACCTGCACTCTACGTGATGCAAAATGAAGGAAAGAATAAGCAGGGTGCAGCTATGACCATGACCAAGGGAAGGAGCTAGGAACCCAGGTTTAGAGACGGTATTTGCTGCCATTTCTAATAAACGAAAAAAGTTGGTGGGATAAAAACTGATACATTCCCAAAACTAAAAGAACATTTTGGGTGACTGAGAGGGATGAAATGTGGACAATTATGGACATAGCTTTATCTTTATGGTAGAATGGTCAGGGGTCATGTTTCTCTAGCCAGCCATTCTCTCTCAGACTGCAAGGGCAAGACAGTTATCATTTGCCTGATATGTATGTAAAATCAGCTGATTTAGGAAAAATATTTGCCATTTTCACTTAAAGTGATTGTAAAATCTCATTTTTTTTTTTGTTAAAATAAACAAACATGTTATACTTACCTGCTCTGTGTAATGGTTTTGCAAAGAGCAGCCCAGATCCTCCTCTTCTTGGGTCCCTCTTTGGCGTTCCTGGCCCCTCCCTCCTGTTGAGTGCCCCCACAGCAAGCAGCTTGCTATGGGTGCACCCGACCTAAGCCGCAGCTCTGTCTGTCCATTCAGACACAGACCTGAGGCCTGGCCTTGACCCCCTCTCTCTCTTTATTGGCTCACTAAATTTGATTGACAGCAGTGGGAACCGATGGCACCACGCTGATGTTTCAGCCAATGAGGAGGGAGAGTCTCGGGGAGCTGAGATACTCTTGCAACATTGCTGGATCAAAATGTGCTCAGGTAAGTATTAGGGGGGTTGAAGGGGCTGTTGCACACAGATTGACAGCAGCGGGAACCGATGGCAGCACGCAGCCGTTTCAGCCAATGAGGAGGGAGAGTCTCGGGGATCTGAGAAACTCTTGCAACATTGCTGGATCAAAATGTGCTCAGGTAAGTATTAGGAGGGTTGAGGGGGCTGCCGCACACAGAAGGTTTTTTAACCTAATGTATAGAATGCTTTAAGATAAAAAACCTTCTGAGTTTACAACCACTTTAATGCACAGGAGTCAATAGGGAAGGTTAACTCAAAGAGGAGCTCCAGTCAGTTTTCTGAAAATTAACAATCAGCAGCTACATAAAATGTAGCTGCTGAATTTTAATAAACAAACACTTACCTGTACCAGGATCCAGCGCTGGGCTCACCCGAGGGCCCCAGTGGGCCTGCCCGCAGTGAGGATGCTGGCACCGTGGACTAAAGATGATCCACGGTGCCAGCACCCTAAATGCGGGCGGGCCCACTGTGCATGCATGAGCCACGCTGCACATTGTCAATGGTCCCACAGTCTTCTGAGACTTGTTATGTGTCCCAGAAGACTGTGCGGAGGGAGGGGGAAGGAGAACCTCTACTCAGATCGCCTAGGCAATCTGTCCCCCCCCCCCCACCCTAATGCTAAGTGTCAAAGAAGAGCAGGGGAAGAAAGCCTGAAAGCAGAACTTCCCCTTTTGGGTAGAATTCCAATTTAAGGAGTTTTTTGGTTATTTTTAAGGATGCATCAGCCTTTAAATGGCTCCTAAGGGTTACGGAAGCTCCTTTTAACTATTCTGGATCTGTTCTTGAACCAAAAACAGCCCCTTGTTAACCTCATTACTTTATATTTTTTTTCATAGAAAGTGAAAAAAAGGAAAATTTTAAGTAAAATTTAATGTACACAAATAATCGGATACACAAAAAAAGTAAGAAATAACAAAAAACAAATACAGAACACTAAATAAAACTATCCTAAATACCCCAATCCCCACCCCACAAAAAAGAAAACCTATATCTAAAAGAAAAAACACCATATGTTTTTTCCAAGCAAGTTTCACCTAAGCAGTTAATGAGTGAAATTAAAAGTTTCCACTTCTAGTGAAGTAACGTGGCAAAATCCACTTTGTCAAAACCACTCAGCTCATACCTAGTTATTATTATTATTATTATATAGGATTTATATAGCGCCAACAGTAAAGCTGAGTTCCGGGCAAAACATTTTTTTTTACCTAAAAATACCCCCTAAACGCTCATGGCTAGTGCATTTAAGCAATGATAGCCTCTGAACTGTCCCGTTTCACTTACCTGTAAGAAGAAATACTTACCTTGAAAATGTCTTGTCCTGCACTGCCATCTCAGGTGTGGGCAGCTAAAGCCGGAGCATCCCTCTTTGTGTCCTCTTCCTGGATGTCTGTGTCCCAGAATGCCCTGCTCGTCACTTCCGGGGCAGACACGTCATCCCTGCACAGCTTCTGGGCATGCCCAGAAGCTGTTAAGCAGGGAATGGCGCGCCTGCCTTGGAAGTGACGAATGACTCCGATGCAGGCGCATTGACTCCTGGGATGAATGACGCTCATCTCCCAGGAGTCAATGCAAGGAGGAAGTGACGTCGTGCGCTGTGCACGCAGAGGGAAGAAGAGGAAGGAAGGTAAGTATATTTTCATTAAAAACAAGGTAAGTGAAACAAAAATAAAATGTTAATTAACCAATTCTTTTTCAGGTGTTTTTAAGTTAACGGACGGTGGAAAAGTTCATTTTTAGGGTGGAACTCCCCTTTAAAGAGGAAAGAAATCTATGATCTTCTTGTAAGGGTGACAAAGAACTGAGATGGAAGTAGATTCTCCATTTTCTTTATTATTGAACATCTACTGAAGAACCAAACAGCTTTTTTTTTTTTGTATACAAAACCAGCTACTGCTGCTCTAAATACTATCTCAGCATCCGCAGTATAACATCTGTTATCAGAATCATAGTCTATTGTGACAGAAATATAGTCTTTTGCACTCGTGCGTTAATATTAACAACAGTACGAACAGGATATAATCTTTCAATTAAACTTCTTGCATGAGTGGGCTCACAGTATATGGCTCTGATTACCCCCTAAATTATGTGGCACTCTTATAACAATGATAGCAGTAGGTCTTTGGCATAGAGCTATAGAAAGGATCCCCATGTTCCATTTATTCATTGGTAACCTTAATGACAGCCTAAAACACAAGGTTTACTATTTTTTTCTCAAGCAGTGCCTTAAGATTAGGCACTCTCAGTCTTCTAATGCAGGGCTTCCCTCAAATGTCAGACAACCTCTGCAGTCATTTATAAATTAGTCAGCCGTAATCACTGACTAATAAGCTTGACCTGGCCCATTCTTTTTTTTTAGAGATTACAGTTTATCAAAACTTTTCTTTTTTTTTTTTTAGATATAATGATAAGGGTTTAGAACACCTGTAAGGTTTTTATTGCCATCTGTGCTCCACTAGGTAAATTCGCTCTCTGTTTTTCCTGGTGATCATGGTTATTAGTGAAGGTAAGGTCCCTTTCACATGGGAAGGACTTTGCCAAGAGTCCGCCTGCTTAGCGGGGAATCTATCTTCTAATCCCTGCTGAGCAGGTGGATGGCTGGTCCATGTCCACTACGCTTATGCAGAGCAGACACAGAACTCAGCTTGGTGTGCTCTATGGGCAGTCAGATGTAAACGGATCACCTGTCCTCTTACCCCCGGCGGCAATCTGTTCCAATCTGCTAGATGGATGGGGAACGATCCCCATCCATCTGTTTTGACACCCGCCAAAATCGGATCAGATTTTGGCAGGTGTCAAAGGACACAAGTCCGTTGACATCAGCCGCTTCATAGAGGGCAATTGTCAGGAAATCTCTGAGAGATATCTGGCTCGGAGATATACACATGGTATTTCCTGCAAATGGCTAACCACAACACACATGCACACAAGAATTCACAAATGCACACACTTACAATTCCTGTTGGTGCCAGACCTGCTATTTTAAGGACACCCATGCCCATTTTCTGTGCTGACTGATCTCCAGCTATTTCCTGTGTCCTTGCAGTTATCCTGCAAGATTCCCTTGTTGCTGACTCGGCTAGCTCCTGACCTGATCTCGGATTCTGCTTCTAACCTGTCGTTAATTCCTGACCCGGCCCCGTTACTAACTTTGGCTTTGCTCGTGATTTGGTACCTCGCTGCCCGCCTGTTGATGACCCTGGCTATTCCTGTAACCACGCTTCTGTCTCTGATCCTGGCTTCCTGTCCTGTTCAACTGCCTGTTCGGATGTCTGCTGCACCAGTTCTGTGTACCGCTGAGTGTTCTTGCCTCAAGTCTGCTAAGAACCCCAACAAGCTGCACATCCTGAACCAACAGCTTAAGCCAAGTGCCCCCGTAACCTGGGCTAGACTTCTGAACCCTACAACTGTTCTTGATTCATTGGTTCACCAGTCTCCTTGGAATCGCATCTCCTGCTGCAAGTTTTTCCATCAACTTCCACAGGCACTCGTGTTCCTCCTGTCCCTAGGTACCCTCTGTTCCACCTTCAGGGGGCCTGGGCTGGAGATACAAGAGAGGCTGACCTCATCATTTTAGTCTCCTATCAGGTACATGACAGCAATGAAAAACAAAATTCGGTGTAAACCAAAAAAGAACTGCGCAAACAGAGTGATATTTGACAATAAATAAATGTGAAAAATAGGGAATTTCTTCCTCTAGCGAGCAGCAATAAAAACGTGAAAATGCAATATGTGATAAAGAAAAGAGGATTATTGTGCTCAGCTGTAAACTCACAATAAAGTGCTAATGCATAAACAGTGTTGTGTCTCACATAGATCACATTAATAAATAAACCGATTTGAATTCATATAAATCCTTTTATAGGTGAATAAATATATCAAATAAATAAAGTCCTTAAAGTGCTCGGTGCAAACTACTTGTCTCAGCAGCAAATTGGACTCGATATAAAGTGCCTTCACCAATCACCATGCACCCAGTGCTCGGATAAAATACTTCTTACCAGAAGAAGTTGACCCCTTAGTTATAGGGGGTCATAACCAGCATGTGTCTCCACAAGAGCTCCAGGTTCTCCTGATACGGTCTTCACATCTAGTGTGTAATAGGCCAGTAGTATAAAGGTAGCTCCGGGACTCCGGACATCATGTTGTAGGAAATAAGAAGACTCCAATAGTGTAATATTGTAAGGTAAACAGATTTAATTTAAAAGTAATGCACTTACTACAAAGCGGTAAGTAGAACGCCACAATAATACAGATCGTTCGGCTACTTCTGGTGGATGGGACGCCGCTTACGTATCTGCGCTCCATCCCACCGGAACTCTACGGTCTCACGCTCCCTGGAGAACCTGGAGCTCTTGTGGAGACACATGCTGGTTATGACCCCCTATAACTAAGGGGTCAACTTCTTCTGATAAGAAGTATTTCATCCGAGCACTGGGTGCATGGTGATTGGTGAAGGCACTTTATATCGAGTCCAATTTGCTGCTGAGACAAGTAGTTTGCACCGAGCACTTTAAGGACTTTATTTATTTGATATATTTATTCACCTATGAAAGGATTTATATGAATTTATATCGGTTTATTTATTAATGTAATCTATGTGAGACACAACACTGTTTATGCATTAGCACTTTATTGTGAGTTTACAGCTGAGCGCAATAATCCTCTTTTCTTTATCACATGACAGCAATGGATGGTCTGATCGGGTCCGCCTAAAAAACTGACAGGCAGACCCGATCGGCCGCTCCGTGTGAAAGGTCCGCTGCGGGACTTTTTTTTTTTTTTCCAAGGAGCGGTTGACATTTCTGTCATCTGCTCCGTGTGCCCGCATATCATCCCATCCGTTTGCGGATGATATGCGGACATAATGTAAGTATATGGCACTGCGGATGTCAGCGGATGACACCGCTGACATCCGATTTTCCTTCCTTTCCGTTTTTTACACGGAAGGAAAAATGGGGTTCTGTTCCGTTCGTAAAAACGGAACAGAACTGACAGGAGGAAAATCGGATGTCAGCGGATGGTATTCCGCTGACATCCGCAGTGCCATTCACTTACATTATGTCCGCAAATCATCCGCAAACGGATTGGATGATTTGCGGACACACGGAGCGGCCGTGTGAAAGGACCCAAACACAGATAGCAAACCATTGCCTACTCTATACAAAATGAAAAATAAAATGTAGACATATTTTTATCAAGACCCTTGCAATGTGTTACCTTTCTGACCTCTTAACCTTTAGTGCTCAGTGTCTATTCACAGTGGATTTTTGGATTATTCTGTAGGGCTATGCTAGATATACATGTTTGGAAAGCCACCATATAACATGTTCAAACCTGCATATTGTCAAAATCCTGCAGTTGGTAATACATCATTTTTTTCCTTCATTGTGTCAGCAAAACAACAACCCTGGTGCTGGTGCTCAATGCTTTCAACCTTAGAGGTTCAAAATCAGTTTGCAATCCTGCCTTTATAAGGAATCACACTCATTGGCTCAGGCTTCATATCAGTGCGTCCCTTTGCTTGCTTTTATCTGGCCTTTAGGGATCTATTTTATCCACTGATACCAACAATGGGGCGTAATCCCCCCCCCCCCCACTGAGACCAGGGAAGGGGCACATTTCCTCCCCATGGCTCCAACAATGGGCCACAATTCCTCACGATGATAAAACAATTGGGCCTAATGACACAAACGATGGGGCACAATTCCTCCCAATGACACCAAAGATTGGGCCCAGTGACATCAATGAAATATGGGTCATTGTTTTTTCCCGCTGACGTTGGAACCTTTTCTACCCCCTATGGTCACAGCCCCCCCCCCCCCAATGTCCGAAGAAGAGGAAACTGCCCCCCCCCCCCCGTTTAGAAAAATTGGGGACCCCTGCTTTATGTGATCACCTAGTACAATAAAAAAAGTTAGATCTTCCAGGTTCTTAAGTGTGTCCTGGCAAATGGAAGTGAAAAGGCTCTTGTTTACTGAATTACTTTACTGTTCTTGGTTTCAAGCCTATCAAGATTGCACTTACCATTTGCTGTTCTACAAAAAGTTAGCAAAAATTTTTTTACACAGAAGCACTAAACAACCAATGCATATAACAACATACAAGTATGATATGTACATGAATATGTGTGCACATATACAGTACATACACAAAAGTGAGTACACCCCTAAGTGAACATGTCTAAATTGGGCCCAGTTAGCCATTTCCCTCCCCGGTGTCATGTGACTCGTTAGTGTTACAAGGTCTCAGGTGTGAATGGGGAGCAGGTGTGTTAAATTTGGTGTTATCGCTCTCACTCTCTCATACTGGTCACTGGAAGTTCAACATGGCACCTCATGGCAAAGAACTCTCTGAGGATCCGAAAAAAGAATTGTTGCGCTACATAAAGATGGACTAGGCTATAAGAAGATTGCCAAGACCCTGAAACTGAGCTGCAGCACGGTGGCAAAGACCATACAGTGGTTAAACAGGACAGGATCCACTCAGAACAGGCCTCGCCATGGTCAACCAAAGCAGTTGAGTGCATGTGCTCAGCATCATATCCAGAGGTTGTCTTTGGGAAATAGACGTATGAGTGCTGCCAGCATTGCTGCAGAGGTTAAAGGGGTACAGGGTCAGCCTGTCAGTGCTTAGACCATACGCCGCACAGTGCATCAAATTGGTCTGCATGGCTGTCGTCCCAGAAGGAAGCCTCTTCTAAAGATGATGCACAAGAAAGCCTGCAAACAGTTTGCAGAGGACAAGCCGACTAAGGACATGGATTACTGGAACCATGTCCTGTGGTCTGTAGAGACCAAGGTAAACGTATTTGGTTCAGATGGTGTCAAGCGCGTGTGGTGGCAACCAGGTGAGGAGTACAAAGACAAGTGTGCCTACAGTCAAGCATGGTGGTGGTCCAGCACTGGGGACCTACAGTTTCCTGAGTGAACCATGAATGCCAACGTGTACTGTGACATACTAAATCAGAGCATGATCCCCTTCCTTCAGAGACTGGGCTGCAGGGCAGTATTCCAACATTGATAGGCATTGATAAAAAATTTTCCATACATACGTGTAACTGAATAGAGCCTCTATACTGAATTTGTATCAATACTGGCTGATATTTAAACCACGTTTACTTTTGTTTCCATATTTCTAGCCAATTCCTCATCCCTGTTTCCACCCTTCTTTTTTCCCTTATTTTTCTTCCTACACTGCCTTATCTCTTTTGCTTCTTTGGGACTGCATCGTAACACAACTTCTAGAACAAAACTTCTGAACTGAAGCACCCAGAAACCCCAGATATTCGGCAAACCAAGCGTATTCTACGTTCCTTGCTGTAAGTACAGAGATGGCTTCCACATTACATTCTACATAGCACATCTTAAAAATGACATTTTCTGCCCTTGGGAGAGGTCCTACAGTAATCTCCTT
Organism: Pelophylax lessonae; assembly: GCF_965119305.1. Lineage (NCBI taxonomy): Eukaryota > Metazoa > Chordata > Amphibia > Anura > Ranidae > Pelophylax > Pelophylax lessonae. Next base: position 168,050,769 of record NC_138768.1, read on the forward strand.
CAACTGTAGAGGCTTTAAAATTCCTGAAAAGAGAACGTGGACTTCAAAAAACCAAACCACAAATAGTTTTTCTACAGAAGACCCACTTTCGCACACGACAAATCCCTGACAAACACATTCTTCACCAAAGCCTTTCATGCTACCACTCATATCTCCAAGTCTAAAGGAGTGTCCATCCTGATACATAAAGAAGCACCATTTACCCTTCAACAACAACTGAACGACCCAGAAGGAAGATACCTCTTTATTAAGGGTACCTTAGTGGGCCGACCTATCCCACTAGCTAACGTGTACTTCCCAAATTCGGCACAAATCACCTTTTGTAAACATATTGTTGATGAACTGAAGTGGTTCGCCTCAGGATGTATTATCCTTGGAGGCGATATCAATGTGCCACTAAACCCTTTGATGGACACTTCAAATGGACACTCATGTATCAAATACAGCATACTTAAGAGACTCAAAGAACTACTATGCTCGCTTACACTAGTTGTATGGAGAACACTACATCCAGACGATAGGGATTATACATACTAATCTAGCGTACACAACAAATATCCCTGTATTGATTCTATTTTCATAACTCAACGAAACCTGGCAGATGTCAAAGAACCGAAAATAGGAAACCAATCAATATCAGACCACTCCCCTATATCTGTGACACTTGCCACACCAACACCCCAAACACAGATGGTTTTCAATTGGCATTTAAATCCCTCTACTGACAGATCCCACAATCCACCAACACTTTGCTGCTGAAATCTCATATTTCTTTTCAACCAACACTACATACGATCTAGCTCCGATTGCAATTTAGGAAGCTCACAAAGGTACACTAAGAGAGGTGAACTTATAAAATGGGGCACATGACGTTAAAGACAAAGGGAAGCTGGAATCACAAAAGAAGTTGAAAAAAATCGCATCACTATAAATGCAACATAATTCTAGCACCAGACCTCCCGTGTAACTCTAAACTGGTAACTTGTAAAGGCTTTTAAAGTGTCGCCTATGGAGATTTTTAGATACCGTAGTTTGTCATTGCTCCACAGGCATACACAACTTCAAAGCATGACATGTTAGGTATCTTTTTGCTTGGTGCAACATAATATTTTATATTTTACAAAAAATTGGTATTATATTGTGTTTTTGTGCACTAAAATTCATTATTTTTTCCTAAAAGCTTGATTTTTTTTTAAAAAAAATGGCTGCGCAAATATCATGCAACATAAAAAACAAAAACAAAAAAAACACCATAACTGTATTTTCTCAAGGGTCTCTGCTTCTAAAAAATGATATAATGTTTGAAGGGGTTCTAAGTAATTTTCTAGCAAAAAATGCTGATTTTTACATGTATGTGGGAAGTGTCAGATGTGGCCTGGGGGTACAGCAGTTAAGCAGCATATTTATTTTTACAAAATAAAATGACTGACAGTTCACAAAAGTGAAACACTAAATGTACAACTTACCTAATTTTAAAATTAAGTCATACATCATTAACATTCGGGTTTTGCAGGGCAGTTTATCGATAAAACAACAAAAAATCTTGATAACCTTTACAGTAATACAGATTGGAAATCGAAGAACTATGGTCTAATCAAAGACTTCTCATGGTGGAGCTCATTAAATCTCAAACTAGGACATGTTAACCAATTTGGCTGGGTAGGCTGTAATCTTCAGATTAGCTGACCTCCTAAACCAGAAAAAAGAAAATAAATGTAATCATTTAAATGGCTGTCTGACTCTCCTAATTAAAGTGGACCTTTCCCCTTTTTTTCACTAAAAATCACATATCAGCATGCAGCTCTGCATGCAATGAAATCATCTTACTTTCATTAGTTAAAGCAGTTGGAAACCCAAAATCGCGAACACAAAAAAAAAAAAAACCTGCAAGACAAAGGCATAATGAGCTAGTATGCATCACATACTAGCTCATTATGTATTACTTACCTTAGAACGAAGCCCCGACACGGACCCCCGGACATCGCTGCGGGGGCTGCCATGATCCCTCGCTGTCTCTTCCGGGTTCGGCGGCTCCGGCGCGGTGATTGGCCGGCGCGGGAGTGATTTTCTGGCAAGCTCCCGGCAAGCAAAACTGAAGGTCCCCCGGACCTTCAGAGCGCATGCCCCGCTCGCGTGAGCGGCTGCATGCACTGGAAATATTAATTGTACCTACAGGTAAGCCTTATTATAGGCTTACCTGTAGGTAAAAGTGTAAAAAAGTGGGATACTACCGCTTTAAGCACTAAAGGACTAAGCCTATTTCTGCCACTTGTTGTTTACAGGTGTAGCACCCTACAGGGTGTCTTTGGCGGGAGCAGAGTCCCAGGAGGGAGAGGACGGCTGTCTCTCCTCCTGTCAGAGGAAGCGGATGTCTCGGGTGCTGCCTGAGAATCCAGAGAGTGCTGATTAGAGCTGAAGGGGATCCGGTGTGCCGAGGACCAGCAGAGAGCGAGAGGGGAAAAGCCTACACAGGTCTTGAGTATGGAGGATTGCCCCTGGGGGTCTGCCTAGAGTCAGTGGGGACCACATGGTTCTGGATCTGCTAGACTTAAGTCGGAGTTTCAGCACAGCACAGTTCCAGTTGTCCTTGGGGTGACCCTGAATATGACCGGCTCCACAAACCTCAGTCCATCATAAACGAGTCCCTGATTACATTTTCTGGCTGCCTAGTTTTCAAACAGTTTCTCCCCAGCAACCGACTATACATGTAGTTTCCGGATTTAAGAGGGAAAAGATAGCAATGTGGAGCGCCCCCCAGCTGCCCAGACTACATAGGGAGCAGCGGCAAGATTGTTTTGGACTTGTGTCACCCTTATTCGGAAAGGGGTACCATTTATACGTGGTCAATTATTACATAAGCGTGCCACTTTTTAGTCACCTTTTTGATTCTGGAATTGGCACATGTGGCACCGTGCGACCTAATCGCCGGGGCTTTCCCTAACAGCTTGTAGATTCTCGACTTAGATGGGGGGAGAGAGCCTGCCTGAAGTGTAAATAATTGTTTGCAGTGAAGTGAAAGGACACACGGAATGTTCTCATTCTGTCCTCTATTCACGCAGATATGACAGCCCAAATTGCAACAGCGACTGGTGTTGTTGAGAAGCTCCTCTGTGTCCACAAATACAACCTTAACATGGGAGGGGTGGACTTCAATGACCAGATGATGGTGCTGTACTTAATTGCTCATAAGGCCAGAATTATGTATACTTATTCAAATTTGCTCTGCACAATGCTCATGTGCTATACAAAGCATCAGGAAGAAGTGGATCCTTCCTAAAATTCCAGGAAGAGATCATCACAGCCCTTTTGATAAAGTCAGGAAGTGACGAAACGTTGGTGTGGCCACACGATGTACCAGTGGATTGATCGGGTGAACGGTGGTGAACAGGGGTGTCCAGGATATCATCGCGGACAACACCAGAGCCCACGTGAGCACCCCAATTCCCTTCTATATGCTACTATGTGCTTCACACGATATGTTAACTGTACGTGCAATATTAGAGGATAATTGATTTGAAAAAAGGGTATAAACGCTATTACACTAGTGGGGCCCTTTTCGTTCTCTTTCATATATGAGCAAGAGAGGATTGCCTAATCAAAGGAGTGTCGGTGTTACCCTTGTCCTGATTGCCACAGTGGGATATCTATGCGCAGATGGCCTTTTCCATGAGAATGGAAGGCAGTGGCGGCTGGTGCGTAGGCTTCAGAAAAGGGTGGACCCAGGGCGCAGAGCACTGCGCCCTAGCCCACCCATTTGTGTAACAATAGCGAATAAAAATTCGCTAGTTTTACATGGATCCTCCTCCTGGCCAATCAGGAAGTGGGTCCCAACAACCCGCTTCCCAATTGGCCAAAAGTCGAACCCATGCCATTGGCCGAGGAGGAGGTGGGAGGACTCGAGCAGACGCGGGGGACTGAGGAGAAGCCGCCGATGCAGGGAAGTGCACTGGTCTCTCTGCATTGAAGGGGGCACGCTGGTCTCTCTGCATTGAAGGGGGCACGCTGGTCTCTCTGCACTGAAGGGGGCATGCTGGTCACTCTGCATTGAAAGGGGGCACGCTGGTCACTCTGCATTGAAAGGGGCACCCTGGTCACTCTACATTGAAAGGGGGCACGCTGGTCACTCTGCATTGAAAGGGGGCACGCTGGTCACTCTGCATTGAAAGGGGGCACGCTGGTCACTCTGTATTGAAAGGGGGCATGCTGGTCACTCTGCATTGAAAGGGGGCACGCTGGTCACTCTGCATTGAAAGGGGGAACACTGGTCACTCTGCATTGAAAGGGGGCACGCTGGTCACTCTGCATTGAAAGGGGGCACGCTGGTCACTCTTCATTGAAAGGGGCACAATGGTCACTCTGCATTGAAGGGGGCACAATGGTCACTCTGCATTGAATGGGGCACGATGGTCACTCTGCATTGAAGGGGGCACGATGGTCACTCTGCATTGAAGGGGGCACGATGGTCACTCTGCATTGAAAGGGGGCACGCTGGTCACTCTGCATAAAAGGGGGTACAATGGTCACTCTGCATTGAAGGGGGCACACTATTCATTGATTACTGAAGGCCCCTTTCACACATTTGTAACCTCAAACTCACACAATTTTTTACAGCGTTATTACATTTTTCTGTTTGCGCCCCCCCAAAAATTTTGAGCACCAGCCACCACTGATGGAAGGCAAATAGATGGGGTGAGTTGCTGGGCTGAGGGGCGTGCAGCACGGAGGTGGTGGATCTCTCTGGTGTCTCTTTAACCAGCACACAATGGGATTTCATCCGGTCATCCTATTATCACTATTCTTTAGTGATCTGTGAACACTGCACTAGTGGATAAGAACTGTTTATATCATATATCATTTTTCACCCATTGTAGTGACACACAGTGGAAACTGACTATTTTCACTTGTTTATTATGGTTTAATGATTTTTCACAGTGGAAGTTACTTTCGCTGGTCATTTTACTCTTGATTCATTTTACAGTGTTTGAATGCACACACATATTTATATATTTAGTTGTGCGCGGCTAGTGGGATATTTTGATCACTATTGTACATTGATTTATTTTTAAAGCTGCGGCACCATTTGTTGATTGCTTCACTCTTGTACACAGTAGTTGGAAGCAGGACCTGATTTATTAGCGCAAGAGGCTGCCTGATTTTTGTTAAAATACTCAACATGCCTCTCAAAATGTTGTCATTTTCCCAAAGCTTGTGGCAAAATATAAAATATTCCATGGACTCAAGCATGCCTCTCAGCAAATAGCTTAGGGTGTCTAATTTCAGAAAAGGGGTAATTTCATTTGAGGGTATTTTGTGCTATCTTGGCATTTCATGGCCTCCGAAAGTGTGATAGGTAGTGAGGAGTGAAATCAACAATGTACGCCCTTAGAAAGCCTGAAGGTGCTGATTGGTTTTTGGGGTCCTGTACGCAGCTAGACTGCCAAAAAGTCTCATACATGTGGTATCCCTGTACTCAGGAGAAGCAGCAGAATGTATTTTTGGGTGTAATTCCACATATACCCATGGCATGCATGAGCAATATATCATTTCATTTACAACTTTGTGTAAAAAAAAAATATATATATATATATATAAATATTTTTTTTTTTTTGGTCATTTTTTTTTTAAACACCTGTGACAAAAAAAAATATTCAATGGGCTCAACATGCCTCTCAGGAAATTCATTGGGGTGTCTACTTTCCAAGAAGGGGTAATTTGGGGGGGGGGGGTTGTACTGCCCTGCCATTTTAGCACTTCAAGAAATGAGAGGCAGTCAGAAAGTAAAAGTTGAGTAAATACCAGTATATACACCATAGTTTGTAGACGCTGTAACTTTTGCGCAAACCAATAAATAAACGCTTATTGAGATTTTTTTTTATCAAAGACATGTAGCTAGATACATTTGGCCTAAATATATGACAAAAATTGAGTTTATTAGATATTTTTTATATGAAAAAGTAGAAAATGTAATTTTTTTTCTCAAAATGTTCGGTCTTTTTTCGATTATATCTTAAAAAATAGAAACCACGAGGTGATCAAATACCACCAAAAGAAAGCTCTACTTGTGGAAAAAAAAAAAGGGCATAAATTTAGTTTGGGTACAGCTCTTTTGCTGGAATTATTGCTCTCGCTCTGATGATCGTGGCAATACAAATCCCTTGTGATAGTAATAGGCATTGACAGTTACTCTTTATGGAGGGATCTTGGATCTTAAAGACCCCAAATCCCTCCTTTGCACTTAAAAGTATTCAAATGCCAAAATCTGCATTTTTGAATACTGTAATTTTTTTTAAATTGGCGGCATTGACAGCCAAGTAAACCAGAAGTGATGTTGCTTCCGGGTTGCTTCATCGGAGACCCGATCTAACCTGAATCTGGCTTTGTTTCGGGACAGATGTGCCGGCTGGTCGCTCGAGTCTCCCAGTGGGACGGGAGACCCGGGCAGAGCAGCGGAAGGTGGCGGGAGGGGGGAGGGGTGTCTTCTCTCCAATTTGGCATCCCTTCCTGCTTTCTTATTTGCTAAATACTTTCCCGGAAAGAGATGCTTGAATAAGGAACTAGTTATAAGAATAATGTACCTAAAATTGATGGTAGTGTACAATGCCAGATTAAATATGACTTCATTACATAGATAACTTAACATAGCTTTTGTGTATACCTTTAGCAACAGAAATTTCAAGTACAGTCTTGTTCATATATGCAAAGTAATGAACCATTTGATGTTTTCCCATCTTCAATATCACGTTTTGTAGTTAAATTGGTATTTTGTACCTTGTACTTCTAACCATTGCAATATATACAAAATATTGTACCTTAAACCCCTGACCCCCCAATATATATGCTGTACATATATACCCAGATAGCAAGCAAATGAGCTGCAGGTTTGAAAATGACTTGCTAAGCAATTGCTAGGCTTGCAAGGCTTCAAAAGTTTGTTGCACACTTGCAGAAAGTCCGCATTGCATGACTCCAAATCAACTTTCTTTGCAAACATTCTGCAAGTCTGCTGCAAGTTCTGGTTCAGTTATATTGTGCAATAGTCATCTCACCACAGGGGTCAATGTGACTTGCAAAGTTCTTGCTGTAGATTTGTCACGCAAATTTGCTACAAATTGGAAAAGTGTCAACTAGAACTTGTGCTTCAAGTGCTCTGCAAGTGTACAACTTGCCAGTGAAAATGTGCAGCAAGTTAAAAGACTTACAATTCAACACTGCCACACATTGTGGTAAGTCGTCCTTGCTATCTTGGTATTCGACATATATATATATATATATATATATATATATATATATAAAAATATATATATATATATATACAGTGGGGAAAAACATGACTTAGTATTTGGTGGAGAAACCCTTGTTGGCAAGCACAGGGGTAAGATGTTTCTTGTAGTTGGTCTTGTAGGAGGGATTTTGGTCCACTCTTTACAGATCTTCTTTAACTGCTTGCCGACTGCCCGCCGCATATATACTGCGGCAGGCTGGCTCGGCTGGGCGAATCATCGTGCCTTTACGATGGTTCGTGGGAGTGATCCTGGGGCGAGCGCCCGCCCCCACTAGGCAGCGGGGATACCAATCCATGGGATGGTAAACACAGCAGACTGTTGTTCTCTCTGAAATGATCACAGAGCGCCTGTGATCCTCCTATATAGGATCACAGGTCTCTGTGATCATTTCACAAGCCCCTCCCCCCACAGTTAGAAAACACTCCCCTAGGCTCACACATAACCCTTTGATTACCCTAGGTTAACCCCTTCCCTGCCAGTGTCATTATTACAGTAACAGTGCACATATTTTTAGCACTGATTACTGTAGTAATGTCACTGGTCCCCCCAAAAGTGTCAAAAATGTCAGTTAGGGGTCAGATCTGTCCGCAGCAATGTCCCAGTCCCGCTAAAAATTGCAGATCGCCGCCATTACTAGTAAAAAAATAAATAAATAAAAATTACATAAATCTTTCACCTAGTTTGTAGATGCAATAACTTTACTTTACCAAAAATATGTAGCAGAATACAGAGTGGCCTAAAAGGATGAAAAATTTGATTTTTAATTTTTTTTTTTTTTTTTGGGGGGGGGGGGGGTGTTATATAGCAGAAAGTGAAAAATATATATATATTTTTTTTTTTAATTGTCGCTCTTTTTTTGTTTATAGCGCAAAAAATAAAAATTGTACAGGTGATCAAATACCACCAAAAGAAAGCTCTATTTGTGCAAAAAAGGACATCAATTTTATTTCGGTACAGCGCCGCACAACCGTGCAATTGTCCGTTGAAGTAACACAGTGCTGAATCGCAAAAAATGGCCTGGTCATTAAGGGGGCAAATCCTTCCAGTCCAGAAGTAGTTAAATCCTTAAAGTGGAGTTCCACCCTAAAATTAAACTTACCTCCATCTTCTCGCTCCGAGTCACCTGAAAAACAAATGGATAATCGAAATGTATTTTTTTTTTTTACTTACCTTGTTTAGAAGAAAATATACTCACCTTACTTCCTCTTCCTCCCCTCGGCGGCCACGGCGATTCGTCACTTCCTGGCTTTGCAATGATTCAATGCGCCTGCACCGGCCCCGACGTCAGATCCTGTGCAGGCGCCGTCATACCTTGCTAAACAGCTTCTGGGCATGCCCAGAAACTGTGCAGGGATGACGCTGCCGCACCGGAAGTGACGGCAGGGCCGGTGCAGTGCATCGTGGGACCGAAGAAGACGGAAGAGGACACAGAAGAGGATCGCGCAGGCTTCAAGCTGCCCACACCTGAGATGGCAGCGCTGGACAATACATTTTCAAGGTAAGTATTTCTTCTTGCAGGTAAGTGCAACCCGCTAGCCATTGTGGAATGCACTAGCCCTGACTGTCCCGGGGGTATTTTTATTTTAAAAAAAATGTCCCAGGGTGGAACTCCGCTTTAAGGTTTCCTGGCTGTCGCTTGGCAATTCAAAGTTTCAGCTCCCTCCATACATTTTTTACAGATATAAGGTCTGAAGACTGACTAGGCCACTCCATGACAATAATGTGTTTCTTCTTGAGCCACTCCTTTGTTGCCTTGGCAGTATGTTTTAGGTCATTGTCATGCTGGAAGACCTATCCATGACCCATCTTCAGAATTCGGGCTGAGGGAAGAAGGTTCTCATCCAAGATTTTACAATACATGGCCCCATTCATTGGCCCCTCAAGGTGGCAAAGTTGGCCTGTATCTTTAGCAGAGAAACAGCCTCAAAGCATAATGTTTCCACCTCCGTGCTTGACTGTAGGGATGGTGTTCTTAGGGTCATTGTCAGCATTTTTCTTCCTCCAAACACGGCGAGTCGAGTTGATGCCAAAGAACTCAATTTTGGTCTCCTCTGATCATAGCACTTTCTCCCAATCCTTCTCTGAATCATTTAGATCAGGGATCCTCAAACTACGGCCCTCCAGCTGTTGCCGAACTACATATCCCATGAGGCATTGTAAAACTCTGACATTCCAAGACATGACTAGGCATGATGGGAATTGTAGTTCCTGAACAACTGGAGGGCCATAGTTTGAGGACCCCTGATTTAGATGTTCATTGGGAAACCTCAGACGGGCCTGTACATGTGCTTTCTTGAGGAGGGGAACTCGCCGCAAACTTCCAAAATTTTCAGGGGATCAAATAATTGTTTTCCCCACTATATATATATATTTATATATATATACTGTGTGTATATATATATATATATATATATATACAGTATATTGTTTAGTTTATAGTTATTGAATTTATTGGTTTTAATTTGTGGGAAAGTATCTTTAGCACTTTACACTATTGAATTATATGGAGGCTTTTGAATGCTTGTATAATAGTGCTTAGAGAAAAAGGGTGTAATATAATGACTCATAATTTAAATAATACGGCTTAGAACAGAATTGTTTATTAGGTTTAAATATGTCCCAGTTGGTTTATGTTTTAGACATCCAAGATCTACTGGTGATTTCCTATTTATTTTTTTAATCGATTTTTTAAAAATAAAGTGGTTGGAACTTTAACAACTACATACAGCTGCATTTCTTCTCATACCTTAAAGTGAACCTTGTGTCTTTGGGTAAATATGCAGTATCATGTTTCCTTAAAGTTAAAACTTCAGGCACAAATCCTTCAATTTAACATATTTCTAAATAACCACAAATCATATAAATCTACATTGTGTGCATTAAATACAAAATACAATTATAAACTCAAATATTACCATGTAAAAGTAGCAGTGACCTAATCACTGTACTGTGCATTGTCTGTGCAAAAAAGCACAGCTGTGGGAGGGACCCAGCAGGCTCCACCCACTACAGGCTGCCTGCAGAAAACTACAGGAGGGGGCAGAGACAAGACCAATCACCCTGCACAATGAGAGAGTGTAGCAGAGACAGGTCTTTATTACAGGAAACTCCTGCAGACAGGCAAAGTTTCACAGTGAATTACTGCACAGATCTGGATGAAATACACAAAGCACACCAAGATTCAAGTACGAATACAGATGATTCACTATTTGTTTATCCTGGAGTTCAGCTTTAAAAGAGATGTATGTTTTTTTTTTAAGAATCATCCTTACCTAGGTGGATGCTGCATCTGTCCCCCAGCGCCTCTAGTACTGAGAACCGAGTGTTCAAACACTGATCACCTCTCCTTTCTCACAGCTCGGTTCTCACAGCTCGCCACTCTATGCTCTGCCGCCCCCCCCCCAGAGCTTACTGGAGCTCTGGGCTGTGGAGGGGGGGTGGGAGCGGCCAGGTCAGGCTCACTGAGAGGCTGAGCTGGGTGCAGGTCCAGGCATGTGGATGGATCCGAACTTTATTTAGCGATCTTGCTCAAGCCTGGACCAGCTCTGCGACATCAGCCAACTGCAGGCTTCAGCCCGCTGTGTGCTGAAAATGGGTCACAGGAGTACAGAATGCACTGCACTCCAGTGATCCACAGGAGAAGTACAGTCAAATGAACTTTGGCTGTACTTCTCCTTTAAACTGTAAAGCTATAGGCTACACAGGAGTTTAAGGTAAGTAGTTTGGCATAAACAATTTAAACAGGATTTACTTAGACAGGATCTGTAATGATACTTCAGGCTAGATCTTTTGACCAAGATTTGAACATAATTTGTTATATACAGAAAAATAAAGGTAATTAAAAAATAATTACAAAATGATGACAATCTCAAGCCTGTAAAAATCTTATAGCATGCCTTAAAATTTGTGTAAACCAAGAAAATAATGCAAACCATTGGTGGATCCACATTTGGGCAAATCAGGCTCCTAGATGGTTAGTACCTGCTTGTTCTACTGTTGCTGGATCTCTGGCACACAAGGTTTATGCAAAAAAATCTAGCCAAGCATACTTCATACACCAAGGATGACCTTCCCTTCTCTTATACCTAGCAAAAGAACCACAATTAGCAAAACCTAGCAAAAGTCCATGTAAGGGATGACATTGATGGCAGTGCGGAGGATGCTCCACGTGGACAGCTTTATGCCGGATACCTTCATACTTAGATGTGCCTGCTTTAAAGAGGTTGTAAACCCTTTCCTATAACTTGTACCTATAGGTAAGCCTTTAATAAGTCCCTTCCCCTCTTGCACATCATAGCCCTCTCCACTTCTAGGAGTGTCAATTTACTGTCTGTGCTGCCCAAGTTCCTCTGCCCCTTGCCTCCCCCCTCTACAAAATACAGCTCTGAGACTGCTGGAGCTGCTAACATCATATCTAAAATGGTGGTGCCCATCTGCAGAGGTCTTAGGCTTTTTGGACATCTACACATGGTAGACTTTTACAGGTAAATCATATGAACAGAATACAATACATGCATATATAATCTTATGGATTTCTTGCTGCCCAATCATATGCAAGGAAAAAAATTATATATATATATATTTTTGCTTACACATGATTGGATGATGGAAGTCAGCAGAGCTTCACCCTCTCTGAGCTCCGGAGCAAAGGCCCTTGCAGAGTGCAACTGCACTGGTAAATTGCACAGCCTATTTGTCTTCAGTAAATCAACCTCAACGTGTATCTGGAACAAACCCTTTAAAGTGTTTATATTATAGTAGAAACATGTTCTAACAGAAACCGCACCTTTGGTTTGTGCTTATGAAAATCCATTGATGATCTGATATTTTACTATCTCAAAATGAAATACCAGTATTAGTCATCATCAGCACAAAAACACTAATTAGAAGAGAATCGCATCTACAAAATTATGTTGTACACAGGACTCAATAAACCCCACCTCTGATCTTCTAAAACCTTGCTTTCCAAAACACCATGCATGCATGGGTACACTACAAGTTTCTGACACATACAACTCTTCGAACTTGAATTTAAGACAGATCTTACTAAAAGTGGGACTAGGAGTTCTACAGAAGAGACTTCTTGAATCTGAATAAGGCCTGGTTCACATTAGTGCGATTTCAGATGTGACTTGTATTGCTGAGAATCGCATGACAATGGAAATCACATTGTTTTCAATGGTGCCTGTACACATCAATGCAACTTAGCATGGCATGATTTTGGAAAAGTTTCCTGTACTACTTTGGTGCAATTCCAGTGTGATATTAGCCCCATAGAATATAAAGAACTTATTAAAGTTGCATCAAAGTTGCATGCAAGCAGTACTAAATAATCCCACTAATAGTCAGATCAAAATCGTATCACAGCATGTGAACTAAGCCTTAAAACGTTTGTTATCCCAACACTTCATTTTCCTGATATGTGCCTGCTGTACTATGTAGCTGTATGAGAAAGTATCCTGTTCTCTTTGTATTGCTTCCTTTGCGTAAAATCCCTGGCATTGTGGTCAGTTCTCTAGCTATTATGGGAACTCAGCCTGCTCTCCACCAATAATCAGACTTGTCCTAACCCCCCCCCCCCACCACCACACACAAACACACACACACAGCCATTTACTGGGAAGCTCAGTGCACTGCGGCTTCTCCTCCCCCAGTCCTTTTGCAGCTGAGAACAGAGGGGATGTGATCACTTATAAAAAAGGGGAAACATATATATATATATGTATATATGTATATATATATGTATATATATATATATATATATATATATATATATACATACAAAAATGTTTTGCTTTTCGTTTCTATTTTAAACTGAGTGGGTTGTCTTACAGTCACTTTAAGTAATAAAGTGCAAACTCTTAGAATAGAATTATTTATAAAGTACACATTTGCCACGCAGACAGAATTCTTGCGATTTCTGATGAAGTACAAAAGAGAGACAAACATTCTTAAGTGGGGGTACATGGTAAACATACGCTGAGTACAGTAAATGCATTTGCAAATGCAATTCATCCAATCTGCCCTCATACTATTACTGAAAAAAAGCTACTTCATCAGCAGCTGTAATTTATTAGAGATGCATAATATTCACATAAAGCATGATTCAATATGTGAACATAAATTACTAATGTGTACTGGAGTGCACCAATAAAAAGCGCATAATTGAAACCTCTCTGCAATTTTCTTGTCACAAACAGAAAAAAGTAACAGCCTAAGCTGGTAGCTTTTAAACTGAATACAGCGACTTTTAGAATCCTGGTACAAGTCGCAATCAGTAATTAGATTACCTTGTAACTGCATTAGAAAACATGAACGTTCATCATATACCAAGTACCTGTTGTTTATAGATGGAACGCAAGTGACAGATCCTTAATATTTCTCTGGTTATTACTTTATCACTATGCATTGCAAAAAAAGGTATAAAAAGACTATATAGCATCTGAGGACTTTTATGGTGGCTATAAAAGATTCAATAAATGATTGATTTATTTTGTCACACACAGGGAAGTGGATTTCCATCAATAATTAGGATACGTTCATAACTTATCATATACGTTAGTAGAGGTAAAGGTGATTTGACTCCACATTCCTAGAAATTCAAATACGAAGGTAGGAATTCCCCTATTGTGGGAATTTTTGGGCACTTTAATAATATATGATTTCATTTTTCTTTGTTTCGGTTATAAAATTTTGCAAATTAGTAATTTTTCTTATTATAAGTATATATTATTTGATCTTTGTAAAGGTCATAAGGTCTACAAGCTAATGTGCCAGTCATTGAAAATTGATCACACCTAATGTACTGACGGCCTATCTAATTTCTTGAGACACTAACAAGCTAAGAAAGTACAAATACCCTCCTTTTTGGAAAGTAGACATTCCAAGGTATTTAGTAAGGTGAGCATGGTGAGTTTTTACAAAAGTTGTAATGTTTTCCCACAATTATTTGCAAATGAAGATTTTTCTATTTTTGTTTTTTTACAAAATTGTCATATTACTAAGTTTTTTGTCACACACTGTATAGGCATACTTGCAACTACACCCCAAAATACATTCTGCTACTCCTAATGAGTATGGCGATACCACATATGTGAGACTTTTTCACAGCCTGGCCACATACAGAAGCCAAACATCCAAGTAGCACTTCCAGGTGTTCTAGGAGCATAAATTACACATATATTTTACTGACTACCTATCACATTTTTAAAGGCCCTGGAGCGCCAAGACAATGGAAAGACCCACAAAATAACCCCACTTTGGAAAGCAAACACCCCAACGCATAATCTAGGAGGCATACTGTGTCTTTTGAACGTCATTTTTTTAACAAGTTTTTGGAAAATGTAGAAAGAAAATTAAAACGCATTTTTTTTTTTTTTTACACAAAGTGGTCCATTTATAAGATATTTGTAACACACAGCATGTACAAAGCAAAAATGACACCCCAAAATACATTCTGCTACTTCTCCTGAGTATGGCGATACCACATGTGTGAGACTTTTACATAGCCTAGCCACATACAGAGACCCAACATTCAGGGAGCACTGTCAGGTGTTCTATGGACATTAAATTACAAATCTATTCTCCTGACTACCAATTACACTTTTGTGAGGCACTGTAGGTCACTGATAAACACTGTAGTGGCATGGATGAGCACGGATGAGGCATGGGTGGGCACAGGTGAGGCATGGATGTGGCACGGACAGCCATGAATGAGGCACAGATGGGCATGAATGAGGCACAGATGGGCATGAATGAGGCATGGATGGGCAAAGATGAGGCAGAGATGGGCATAAATAAGGCATGAATATATATATATATATATATATATATATATATATATATATTTACACAAATGCTTTGGCTTGCATTACTATTTTAAACTTATTGGGCTGTCTTACAAGGTGAGAGTTCACATATACTTTAACCACTTAAGCCCCGGAAGATTTTACCCCCCTTCCTGACCAGGGCCTATTTTGCGATTCGGCACTGCGTGACTTTAACGGACAATTGCGCGGTCATGCGACGCTGTACCTAAACGAAATTGACGTCTTTTTTTTTCTCACAAACAGAGATTTCTTTTGGTGGTATTTGGTCACCTGTGCGATATTTTGATCATGCGCTATAAACAAAAAAAGAGAGACAATTTTGCAAAAATAATAATATTTTTCACATTTTTTTATATGAAATTCCCAAAAAAAATTAAAAAATCAAAATTTATTAACATTTTCGGCCAATTTGTTTTATGCTACATATGTTTGATAAAAAAAATCGCAAAAAGCGTATTTTGATTGGTTTGCTCAAAAGTTATCGCGTTTACTAACAAAGGGAAAGATTTTTGTCATTTTTGTTGTTTTTTTTTTTTAACGAGTAATGGCGGCGATCTGCGATTTTTTTTGCAGGACTGCGACATTGTGGCGGACAGATCGGACCCTTGACTGACATTTTTGACACTTTTGGGGTTACCAGTGACATTACTGCAGTAATCAGTGCTATACATATGCACTGTTACTGTAAAAATTACACTGGCAGTGAAGGAGTTAACTGTATTGGAGAGGGAGGGGTTAGGTGTGTCCTAGGGGCGTGCTCCTAACTGTGATTGGACATGGCTACTGGTGTAAGAACAGAGATCAACGGTCCTACATAGTAGAACCATCTGATCTCCATTCTTACACAGGGAAGATTGACAGGCGGCTTTGTTTACATCAGCCTCCTGCCTTTCTTCCGGTGTAACGGACGATCGGGTCCGCCGGGCACATGCGCGGGGGGGTCCGTGAACGCGCGGGAGCAGGAGCGCGCCTCCGGCGGCGTGCGCTCGCTCCCTAGAAGCCTCACAGGCTAGCAACGTAGTACTACGTCGCTTTGCCTGTGAGGGGCTGACCGCCGCAGGACTATCGGCAAGTGGTTAACTAAACTTTTGTGGAGTTCCAGCCTCTACAAAAAAAAAAATTAAAAAATAAATAAATAAAAGTAAGCAGCTACAAATAATGTAGCTGCTGACTTTTAATATAAGGACAGTTACCTGTCCAGGTATCCCGCGATGTTGGCACCCCTAGTTGATTCGTCCATCGGCTGTGGGTGCAGGTGCCGTCATCTTCACCAAGGGAAACAGGAAGTGAAGTCTTGCAGCTTCACAGCCTGTTTCCTACTGCACATGTGCAAACGCGCTGCGCTTTCTGAATGTTCTTATGAGACCTGTGTGTCTCCCAAAAGTCAGCGGGGGGGCACAGGCTGGAAATTTTGTAGATCGCTGTGTTCATTGTACAGCAATCTTACTCAGGAGTGGAAGCGGGTACCTGGTTTTTACAGGTATCCGGTCCCCTTCCCCAAAAAAGTGCCAAATGCGCAGTGGAGGGGGGGGGGGGGCTTGCAAGCAAGCAGAGCTTCCCCTTCTGGGTGGAGATCCGCTTTAAATCTCTCAATCTACATTGATTATTTTTTTATCCTCATGCTTTCTAGCATTAGTAAATTGATAGGAAAGTATATTATATTTACTTGTTTTAAACTTTTTTTTATAGTTTTTCTTCAGTTACTTCCTGGTTTCTTGCCTAGGCAGATGATATCATACATCCCAGGACCCTTCAGGAAGGGAGGAGAGGTGGAGAGGTTTACTCAGCTAAGCACACTCTCCTGCATGCATGCTTGAGCTAAGGGTAGATGAATTCCAGGAAGTAAACCTTCCATGAATAATTTTTCCCTACTTGATGGCCACGGCCAGAAATACTAGGGCGTTGTTCTTCTAAATTATTTCTCAACAAAATAAAGCATGGAGACATGGATCGATGGGAGAGTTTGCTTTAACCACTTTACCCCCGCTCACTGTGCATCTACTGCGGCACAGTGGCTCATTCCCGTCCAGCGACGTAGACCTACGTCGCAGGACTCCTCCCCTTGTGGGCGGCGCTCGTGCGCCGCCGGAGGCTCGCTCCCGCTGTATTCAGTCACAGCGGGAGTCGGGCCAGGGGAGGAGCAGCGGCGATCACTGCTGCTCTTCCCCGCTGCTCTTCCCCGCTGCTCTTCCCCGATCGTGGGGGAATCGAGTTTGGAGATCCGCCCGCTTGTGTAAACAAAGCGGGCGGATCTCCTAAGTGACAGGTAGGGTCAGATTGCAGGGTTCAGCATAGCTGAACATGCGATCTGTGCCTGTGTCACTCAGTCACCTCCCCCCACACATGTCAGTAAGCACCAGGCATACATTAACCCCTCCCTCTCCAATAAAATTAACCCCTTCCCTGCCAGTGTAATTTTTACAGTAACCGTGCATATTTATAGCACTGATTACTGTAGTAATGTCACTGGTACCCCCAAAAGTGTCAAAAATGTCAGTCAAGGGTCTGATCTGTCCGCCGCAATGTCGCAGTCCCG
Source organism: Pelophylax lessonae (assembly GCF_965119305.1). Lineage (NCBI taxonomy): Eukaryota > Metazoa > Chordata > Amphibia > Anura > Ranidae > Pelophylax > Pelophylax lessonae. The sequence goes on from NC_138768.1 coordinate 168,068,417, forward strand.
CAAAAAAAATCGCAGATTGCCGCCATTACTCGTTAAAAAAAACCACCAAAAATGACAGAAATCTTTCCCATAGTTAGTAAACGCAATAACTTTTGCGCAAACCAATCAAAATACGCTTATTGTGATTTTTTTACCAAACATAGGTAGCAGAAAACAAATTGGCCAAAAATTTAAAAAAACTTTGATTTTTACATTTTTTTGGGGGGGGATTTCATATAAAAAAATGTGAAAAATATTGTTATTTTTTCAAAATTTACGTTTTTTTTTTTTTTGTTTATAGCGCAAAAAGTAAAAATCGCACAGGTGATCAAATAGCACCAAAAGAAAGCTCTGTTTGTGGAAAAAAAAGGACATAAATTTCGTTTGGGTACGGCGTCGCACGACCGCGCAATTGTCCGTTAAATTCGCAAAGTGCCGAATCACCTGGACGTAAGACAGCAAAATCCTCCGGTGGTAAAGTGGTTAAATATTAAAAATGAATAAATAGTGTTTTTGGTTTGTGGTGCTCAGATGCAGTGAAGATCCACTTTAAGCTTTAAGCTATTCAGTCCACGCACAATAATGTAGTCTAGAAGTGTTTTTGAAGCTTCAGTTTCTAGAAGCAGAAAAAAACACCTTTTTTGTGCTCCTAACTGCTGATAAAAGCTGGCACAAAAATCCCATTATAAGCGTTTTTCATCCAGCATTTTCAGGAATTTGCTTAGCTTATCGTGTACTAAACGTATATTTGATTATAGATGGAATATAGACAAGCAAAGTAACTTGCATGTTTTTGCAAGATCAGTGTACAGTAAGTAAAAAAAAAAAAAAAAAGATGGAATCCTGTTAGGATTATGCTTTATTTAAATGTAATACAGTCATGTTTAATTGAATGTTGAAGTGTTACTTTAACTTTAAAATTTTACTGAAAATTTCTCCCTTTGCAACTTAGACATTTTTGCTGTTGAAGATGTAAATTTCCTCCCATTGTTATCTGAGTTGTTTTTTTTGCAGGATATTTTGCTATTCTGAAAAGTTGTTTCTTGAGTTTGCTTTCCTGTTGTATATACATCTGTTTCCTTTTGTAAAGGCATATTTTAAAGGTGATTATGGTAAAGGACTTTTTCCTGTTATGCATGATTCTGTTTTTATTATATGTAGAATATGACGTGTATAGACTGGAAATATATCCTGTTTTGTATACTGTATATAAGAGCCAAAGACTGAAATTGAGTAACCCATTCACTATGTGGTGGGGTGTGAGTGAGTTACTTCCAGGGCCCTGAAGTCTGGAGGTGTGGAATGGAAAGATATGCCGGCAACGGTTAGTAGAGACTACATAGGCAGATAAAATAGGAAGGGATAAATGCCTTAGGTAGATAGATACAGTTGCAGTTCAGGGATAATCTTTTAGTTATAACAAAGTAATATATAAGGGAATATGTATATGTATCATTAACTTGTTATATATCAGCTATAATATTCTTTTGGAAGCCATAAGCTTTATGGCTATCAAAAAACTGATTACAACAGAACTGGTGACATTGTTACATTTCTGAAAGCTTGCCTTCCCTCTCCAAAATCTCTTGTAATTAGAGATACAGACTTGTATGGAATTCTAAGGGCTGCCCGCATATCAACTCTTTAACGGCTCAGTAGGCAATCCAAAAGTTTATGCAGCTGCCTGACACTTGTGCAGTCCAGTGCCGAGCCATCTTGGGGAACCCGATATAAATACAGACAGGGCGCTACAGGGCTCCCGCCTACCGTAGTACAAGCTTATGAGCCGGGCTCTGCAATTACAGGTCCAGCGTTACCCTAATTTTCTTAGCTTTGAAAAGAGTGTGGAAAGATTAGAATCCCTAATTCCACTGACCTAAAGAAAACGGTTTAGGCTTTGATCTTCTGCCACTAGCCCCTATGTTATCTTTCATCATCCAGCACTGATATGGGATACACTGTGGCCGTATCTTCCTTTAGTTAGAGGGTTGGGATTCCTTTTTATTTTTGCAAATATTTTTTTCATTTTTCATATTTTTTTTATTTATTATTAAGGTAGGTGTTATATAGTATCATTAGAGGGTGTTGGGGTCTGGTTGTGTAGGGCACTGACTGCATACTACTTTACATCATTGTTTTCATATTAACCACTTGCCAACCGCCCGCCGCATATTTACTGCATCAGGCTGACTCGGCTGCACGAAATGATGTAGCCCTACGTTGGGCCGTGTGGAGTGCTGGGTGGCAAACGGGAGCGCTCCTGCCCCCGCTAAGCAGCGGATATGACGATCCACGGGACTGGCGGACGCGATTGCCACCGGGCACCCATGACCGCTCCCCACTGAGGGAGAAGGATAGTCGTAAATACAGCTGACCGTTCTTCTCTCTGAAATGATCTATATATATCTTCTATATAGGATCACAGGTCTCTGTGATCATTTCCCAAGTCCCGCCCCTATAAAGTTAGAAACACTCCCCTAGGCTCACCCTAGGCTTACTCTTTGATCACCCCTAGGTTAACCCCTTCCCTACCAATTTTTACAGTAACAGTGCATATTGTTAGCACTGATTACTGTAGTAATGTCACTGATCCCCCCAAAAGTGTTGAAAATGTCAGTTAGGGGTCCGATTTGTCTGCCATAATGTCGCAGTCCCGCTAAAAATTGCAGACCGCCACCATTACTAGTAAGAAAAAAAGCAAATAAATAAAAATGACATAAATCATTCCCCTAGTTTGTAGACCCAATAACTTTTGCACAAACCAAAAAATATGTAGCAGAATACAAATTGGCCTAAAAGGATGAAAAATTTTGATTTTTACTTTTTTTTTGGGGGGGGGGGGATGTTATATAGCAGAATGTGAGAAATATTGCTTTTTTTTCCAGAACTGTCACTCTTTTTGTTTATAGCGCAAAAAATAAAAATTGCAGAGGTGATAAAAAAACCACCAAAAGAAAGCTCTGTTTGTGGGGAAAAAAAGGATATCAATTTTATTTCTGTACAGTGTCGCACAACCGCGCAATTTTCCGTTAAAGTAATGCAGTGCCGAATTGCAAAAAATGGGCTGGTTATTAAGGGGCATATCCTTCCGGTCCATAACTGGTTAATGCAGTTATATTTAATCTGTATTCTCCTTAGCAGGTCACATTATATATATTACGTATATTTTCAGTGTCATGTCTGAGCCTCCTGATTGATGACATTTTCCTACAGGGGTTGGTGTTTTGATATTCCTGATGGTTTGATGGTTTTAATGTTATTTTCTTTTTTCTCTGGATCAAATTGGTGAGATGTTATTATTATACAGGATTTATATAGCACCAACAGCTTGCTCAGCGCTTTACAACATAAGGGCAGACAATGCAGTTACAATACAATTCAATACAGGAGGATTAGAGGGTTAGAGTTTACAATCTAGAATGCAATCGTATGATGTTTTGTAAGGCCCTTTCAAACGGGGTGGACGCTGGCAATGTATCTGCCCGCTGAGCAGGGGATCTCTCTGCTGATCCCTGCTGAGCAGGCAGATGACAGGTCCATGTCTGTTCCACTATGCAAAGCAGACACGGGCACAGCCCGCTGTTCTCTATGAGGCGGCTAGATGGAAGCAAACTGCCTGTCCGTTTCCATCCGACTCCGATCTGATGGATGGATGGGAAATGGATCCACATCCGTCTGTTTTTAGCAGACCGGACCGGATCAGATGCCAGCAGGTGTCAGCAGCTTGTCAGCTGTGTGTGGTTAGGTGCTGCTTCCCCATAGACCAGCGGTCCCTAATCTTTTTGGCACTAGGGACTGGTTTCGTGGATGATCAATTTTCCATGAACTGGGGGGGTTGAAAGGTTATGAGATGATTCAAGCGCCACCTCAGATCATCATGCATTTGATTCCCATAAGGAACACACAACCTAGATCATATGCACAGTTTACAGCAAGGTTCGCACTCCTATAAGAATCAAATGCCGCCGCTGATCTGACAGGAGGGGGAGTTCTGGCGGTAATGCGAGCGATAGAAAACTGGCTGTAAATACAGAAAAAGCTTCACTCGCTTCCTGCTCACCTCCTGCTCTGCGCTGTGGTTCCTAACAGGCCATGAACCGTTACTGGTCCAGGGCCTGGGAGTTGAGGACCTCTGCTATAGACCTACATGGGCTGCCTGCAAGCTAAATAAATAAATGGCACGTTCACGGCGTGTGGACCTCAGTATCTAGGCCTAAAAGCTATTGAGAAAATATTACTGCATTAATTATTATCGATTTTGAATGATTTGGAGTCTTCAAGAGCCTCATTCAGCTCTATTAATTATCAAATACTTTGCTTATATGTGACTAAAATTCTGGCTCCAGGCCGGACGCTGGCTATTAACTCACACACAAACATGTCCCAATGTTTCATTTTTCTGTGTGAAAATCGTTTTCCAGTTTTCCCATAAGTTTTTTTTTCCTGCCAAGCCCGGTTACCATAGTGCGGAGTCTCCGTGCCGCATGTGTTTTACATCTGATAGACTTTATTTTTAACCCCTCCATTCCAAACTGCTCAGACTCTTTTGGGCCTAGATATTTAAAGAGTAAGTCTTCGGTCACACGGTCATTTATGACTCCAGCCATTTAAAGGTTTGACAGTTTGGTTGAAAGCACAACCAATGCGACAGGCATACCGGGAATGTAACTCTTTTTTTAAAAACTGTTAAATTGAGGGGTTTAGTTCCGCTTTAAAAAGGAGTTCCAGCCTGTAAAAAAAATAAATAAAAGTCAGCAGCTACAAATATTGTAGCTACTGACTTTTGACATATGGACACTTACCTGTCCGGGTATCGTAGGATGTCGGCACCCCAAGCCAAACTGTCTATCGGCTCTGGGTTCAGGCGCTGGCATCTTCACTAAGGGAAACAGGAAGTGAAGCCTTTTTACCCACTGCGCATGCATGAGTCACACTGCGCTTTCTGAATGGTCCCGCTGTCTTCTGGGACCTGTACTTCTCCTAGAAGGCTGTAGATCGCTGCACAGCGATTGCAGAGATCTTATAGTGTTAATCCTGCGAGCAAAAATGGGTAGTGTAATTCTATGTAATGCAGCACTCTTTTATAAGTGTAAGGCTCCATTCACACTACCGCGACTTGTCAGACGACTTGTCAGCCTGAGAAGTCGCGGTAGGTCGCGATCCATTGACTGGTACAGGACCCGTTCTAATAGGAGCGACACAAGTCGCTCCGACTTAGAAAAAGGGTCCTGTACTACTTCGGGGCGACCTCGGAGCGACTTGCATAGACATTCATTATATGAAGTCTGTGCAAGTCGCGCCGAAGTCGCGGTGCACGGGACTTCACAGGTCGCCCCCGAAGTCGTGCAGAAGTCATGCCGCTTCAGTGTGAATGCGGTCTAAAGCACTAAAGCAGAATAAAACAAAACAGTGCCACGCAAAACAAATGAGGAAATTAAACAAATCCAGAAGATATGTGCAATAAATAAAAAGTGCAATAGTGCTAAATATTATAAATGTGAACAAATGAAATAATATAGATTAAAAGTAATATTCACAATAATAAAAAAGTTGCAAATCGTGCAAATATAATATGATTATAAATCGTGCACACCAAAATGAGTGAATAAAAATGCAACTGAAAATATGTATACAGTGGCAACCCTGTATGCAATAATATAAAGTGCTGAGTGTGCAGAAGTAAACACAATAAGGTATAACTGTATAGAACCAAGTGAAAATATAGCGATTGTGACTAAGCAGATATAAACAATAAATAAATCACCGGGACCGGATGGCTTGCACCCGAGGGTTCTTAAAGAGCTCAGCCAGGTGATTGCCAGACCATTATTCTTGATCTTTAAGGATAGTTTACAGATGGGTATGTTGCCAGCTGATGGGAAAAAAGCCAACGTGGTACCAATATTTAAAAAGGGGCCGAGATATATCCCGGGTAACTATAGGCCGGTCAGCCTAACATCTGTAGTCTGCAAGATTTTGGAGGGGATGTTAAGGGACCACATACAAGACTTTAGTAATGAAAAAGGCATTATAAGTAGTAATCAGCCTGGATTCATGAAAAATCGTTCTTGCTAAACCAATCTATTAACCTTCTACGATGAAGTGAGCTGCCACCTAGATGAAGGTAAGCCTGTGGATGTGGTGTACCTGGACTTTGCAAAGGCCATTGACACCGTTCCCCACAAACGCTTACTGTACAAACTAAGGAAGGTAGGTATGGACCATAAGGTGAGTACCTGGATAGAGAACTGGCTCCAGGGGAGAGTACAGAGGGTGGTGATTAATGGGGAGTACTCAGATTGGGCGGGTGTGGAAAGCAGGGTCCCCCAGGGTTCTGTCCTGGGACCAATCCTGTTTAATTTATTCATAAATGATCTAGAGGAGGGGATATCGAGCAAAATCTCAGTATTTGCGGATGATACTAAACTAGGCTTGCCAATATCTTCTATGCAGGATGTGGAAACCTTACAAGCGGACCTGAACAAAATTATGGGGTGGGCAACTACATGGCAGATGAGGTTTAATGTTGAAAAATGTAAAGTAATGCACTTGGGGGCCAGAAACCAGAAAGCAAGCTACTCACTAGGGGGGGAACCTCTGGGTAAGTCTAGGATGGAAAAGGACCTGGGGGTACTGGTAGACAACAGGCTAGGCAGTGGCATGCAATGTCAAGACGCTGCAAGCAAAGCCAACAGAATACTGGGATGTATAAAAAAGGGGATTCACTCCAGAAATAAAGAGATTATTCTTCCACTCTACAAGACTCTGGTCCGGCCACATCTGGAGTATTCTGTCCAGTTCTGGGCACCGGTCCTCAGGAAGGATGTGCTGGAACTGGAAAGAGTCCAGAGAAGGGCAACAAAAATAATTAGGGGAATGGAGGACATCAGCTATGAGGAAAGACTACAAGCACTGAACTTATTCTCTCTGGAGAAGAGACGATTGAGGGGGGATATGATATCAATGTACAAATACTGTACTGGTGATGACCCTAGCATAGGGAAAAAACTATTCAGAGAAAGGGAATACAATAAGACACGTGGCCACTCACTAAAACTAGAGGAAAAGCGGTTTAACCTTAAAGTGCGTAAGGGGTTCTTCACTGTAAGAGCGGTAAGTATGTGGAATTCTCTTCCACAAGCAGTCGTATCAGCAGGGAGCATTGATAGTTTCAAAAAACTGTTAGATGGACACCTTAGAGATCACAACATACAGGGGTATACGATGTACGGTTAACACACACACACACATCAAAGGTTGAACTGGATGGACAGATGTCTTTTTTCAACCTCACTAACTATGTTACAATAATCGCTTAATAAAGTGCTGATGCCGTTTTCCTGTTATCAGAGAAATATTGCACTTTCCAGAGGTGCACGCTAACAAGTCCCCTATGAGTGATCCAATGGTATCCTTTGTGGTGACAAGTGCCTTCACCTCTCCACCCTATGTGACTGGGTCCTCACCTCCGCTCCTGCGACCTAGCGGCTAAGCATAGGTCTAAAAAAGCAATAATGCCCCTCAAGGGCCACCTTTCCTGGAGCCGGGGAGTATGCGTCAGTCCCTCAGTAAAACGACACTCTCCGGACAACACCCATCATGGAAATCGGTGGTTGTAACATGAAAAGAAGGGGGACTCGAATAGTCACACAGGGTGGAGAGGTGAAGGCACTTGTCACCACAAAGGATACCATTGGATCACTCATAGTGGACTTGTTAGAGTGCACCTCTGGAAAGTGCAATATTTCTCTGATAACGGGAAAATGCCATCAGCACTTTATTAAGCGATTATTGTTTATATCTGCTTAGTCACAATCGCTATATTTTCACTTGGTTCTATACAGTTATATCTTATTGTGTTTACTTCTGCCCACTCAGCACTTTATATTATTGCATACAGGGTCGCCACTGTATACATATTTTCAGTTGCATTTTTATTCACTCAATTTGGTGTGCATGATTTATTATCATATTATATTTGCAACTTTTTTTTATTATTGTGAATATTACTTTTAATCTATATTATTTAATTTGTTCACATTTATAATATTTAGCACTATTGCACTTTGTATTTATTGCACATATTTTCTGGATTTGTTTAATTTCCTCATTTGGATTGCAGAGATCTTACCCAGAAGTTGGAGCAGGTACCTGGTATTGACAGGTATTTTCTCCCTCCTCCCCCTGAAAGGTTCCAAATGTGGCAGCGAGGAAGGGGGGAGAAAGCAAAAAAGCAAAGATTTCCCTTTTGGGTGGGGCTCCGCTTTAAGTTAATGACAGCCCAAACGCAGGTCACAAACGCAGTTTGCTTGTATCGGATCGCATGGTACAAAAGTACCATGTGATCTGTAGTTAGTTACACTTTAAAGAGTTTTACCTGTCCAGGGATCCCGCAATGTCGGCACCCCATTTTCAAACGTAGTGCATGGACTATCTTTGGTGCAATTTGAGCCTATTCAAAACGCATGGGCTTAAAACACACCACACTAAATCACATGTGAACTGCACAGGAATACACAACGCGTTCCTGTGCGATTCGTGGTGTGAACCGGGGTTCGTATATAAGCCTAAAATGCATTGATCGGCAGGCCCTTACAACATTACCTAATGGATATAGGTTTCTTTGTAGTTAAGTATCACCCTCATTAATGTTTTAGCTGAAAAGGCTTTAAATACAGCTGAGGAGGTACATGCCATTTGTGTACATTTAATGTACAGCATTACTTATATATTGACTACAGCACCGAGCCAAGGTGGAATTATTGGAAAAGCAACTTCCATGGCCCAAAACAATAATGTTAATTAGTTTCAAATTCATTTTTGGCAGGAAGTGGCATAAATAATTAGTATTCCACATCATCCAACCAGTAACAATACAATTCTCAGATTAAATTTTAGACGGCAATACTCTATCAGTTATATTGCGGACTTTCCGCCAAGTTTCAGTAAATAGACTTTGTTTTTGTTTTTTTCGGTTCTGTAATTATCAAGATACTTATTAGTCATTTCTACCAGTAAAGCAAAGAGGAGTCTTGTCAAGCAGCCTTCCTACAGCAGGACGCAGATGTGCTTTTCTAGTGCAGGACAAACAAACACATCACTTAATGTTTCCTCCGAAAAAAGGCAAACATGAATGCCATGATCAATATGCATGCTACATAGTTGCATAATACGACCCCAATTACTTTTGTGGAAGGCAGAAGTGTTGTACTAATTACCATATTCTCAATCTGGATGTGTAAAATGTGCATTATTATATCTCAAGTAACCTGGATGACATCCAAACCTTGTACTCCAAGAACGGCAAAATAAAATGTGCTTAGGAAGGAACCCTGGCGTCCCTCGGAGGTAGTCTATGTTTATGGCTGGAGTGTTTGAGGTCTTTAGCTGTGAATATTGTTAAACCGATAAGAACAACAGAAAGCTCTGGACTTGGAGTGAAACCAATCTGTCTCAACCCACAGCTTTGTAATAGCTGAAGTTAATTAATAAGGGGGCTGTGAGCTGAACCGTGCGCTCACCCATAATTATTTTCACAAAACCCTCTGCGGGGCAGGGGGAGTGAGACTGTCTGTCCCCTTACATAGGCGGGTGTCAAGTTTGGAAAATGAAGCATATGTGAGGCTTTTCTAGGCTGTATTATAAACTGCTCCTGATCACCTTTCTGCAGCTTTCCAACAAGATGGGAGAACTGGAGCTGCTGATGTTTGAGGAGGACTTAGATTTTGTGGGGATAACTGAGACTTGGTTTGACAGCTCTCATGATTGGATGGCGACCATTCAGGGGTATTCCCTTTATCGCAGAGATAGAGAGGGTAAAAAAGGGGGAGGGGTGTGTCTGTATATTAAGAACAGCATACAGGTAAATATGAGGGATGATATTAATAATGGAGCTATGGATGAGGCAGAATCCCTATGGGTAGAGCTTCAAAGGGATGGCACGGCGGGGAAGTTAATATTGGGTGTATGCTATAGGCCCCCCAACCAGAGGGAGGAGGGTGAGGCGGCCCTCCTTTTACAGATAGGATTGGCAGCAAGGATGGGAAATGTCATTATAATGGGGGACTTTAATTATCCAGATATAGACTGGGCAGAAGGAACGGCGCATTCAGCCAAGGCTAGGCAGTTCCTAAATGTTTTGCAGGACAATTTTATGGGTCAGATGGTGAATGCACCGACAAGAAACAATGCGGTACTTGACCTACTGATTACCAACGATACAGACCTGATCACGGATATAGAAATACGGGACAACTTAGGAAACAGTGACCATAGGTCAATAAGTTTCAGTATTAATTACAGTAATAGGAAGCAGAGGGGTAATATAAGGACACTGAATTTCAAAAGAGCCAATTTCCCTAAACTGCGCTCGCTGCTAGAAAATATCAATTGGGATAGAACCCTGGAAACAAAGAACACGGAGGAAAAATGGGAGTGCTTCAAGAGCATACTAAACAGGGGGATTGGCCAGTGCATTCCAAAGGGAAATAAATTTAAAAGAGCAAAAATAAACCCTGGATGGCTAAACTCCAACATAAAAATGTATATTAGCACTAAAGAAAAGGCCTTCAAAAAATACAAGACTGAGGGGTCATTGGCAGCATTTAAGCATTACAAAGAGTGTAATAAGAAATGTAAAGATGAAATCAGGGCGGCTAAAATAGAACACGAGAGACATATAGCGGAGGAGAGTAAAAAGAACCCCAAGAAGTTCTTTAAGTATATAAACAGTAAGAAAGCGAGGCCAGAACACATTGGCCCCATAAAAGATGATAAAGGAAATATGGCCACTGAGGACAGAGAAAAGGCGGAAGTGTTAAATAATTTCTTCTCTTCAGTCTTCACAAAAGAATCGGGGGGCTACACGAACCCAGCTTGTAAGGCCGATAATACACCTCAGGAAGTGCCGCCATGGTTAACAGAAGATAGACTTAGAGCTAAACTAGAGAAACTTAACATAAATAAATCCCCGGGACCGGATGGCTTGCACCCGAGGGTTCTTAATGAGCTCAGTCAGGTGATTGCCAGACCATTATTCTTGATCTTTAAGGATAGTTTACAGACGGGTATGGTGCCAGCTGATTGGAAAAAAGCCAACGTGGTACCAATATTTAAGAAGGGGCCGAGATATATCCCGGGTAACTATAGGCCGGTCAGCCTAACATCTGTAGTCTGCAAAATTTTGGAGGGGATGTTAAGGGACCACATACAAGACTTTAGTAATAAAAACGGTATTATAAGTAGTAATCAGCATGGATTCATGAAAAATCGTTCTTGCCAAACCAATCTATTAACCTTCTGCGATGAAGTGAGCAGCCACCTAGATAAAGGTAAGCCTGTGGATGTGGTGTATCTGGACTTTGCAAAGGCCTTTGACACCGTTCCCCACAAACGATTACTGTACAAACTAAGGAAGGTAGGTATGGACCATAAGGTGAGTACCTGGATAGAGAACTGGCTCCAGGGGAGAGTACAGAGGGTGGTGATTAATGGGGAGTACTCGGATTGGGCGGGTGTGGAAAGTGGGGTCCCCCAGGGTTCTGTCCTGGGACCAATCCTGTTTAATTTGTTCATAAATGATCTAGAGGAGGGGATATCGAGTACAATCTCAGTATTTGCAGATGATACTAAACTAGGCATGCCAATATCTTCTATGCAGGATGTGGAAACCTTGCAAGCAGACCTGAACAAAATAACGGGGTGGGCAACTACATGGCAGATGAGGTTTAATGTAGAAAAATGTAAAGTAATGCACTTGGGGACCAGAAACCAGAAAGCAAGCTACTCACTAGGGGGGGAACCTCTGGGTGAGTCTAGGATGGAAAAGGACTTGGGGGTACTGGTAGACAACAAGCTTGGCAGTGGCATGCAATGCCAAGCCGCCGCAAGCAAAGCCAACAGATTACTGGGATGTATAAAAAAGGGGATTCACTCCAGAAATAAAGAGATTATTCTCCCACTCTACAAGACTCTGGTCCGGCCACATCTGGAGTATGCTGTCCAGTTCTGGGCACCGGTCCTCAGGAAGGATGTGCTGGAATTGGAGAAAGTCCAGAGAAGGGCAACAAAAATAATTAGGGGAATGGAGGACATCAGCTATGAGGAAAGACTACAAGCACTGAACCTTTTCTCTCTGGAGAAAAGACGATTGAGGGGGGATATGATATCAATGTACAAATACTGTACTGGTGACCCGAGCATAAGGAACAAACTATTCAGAGAAAGGAGATACAATAAGACACGTGGCCACTCACTAAAACTAGAGGAGAGGCGGTTTAACCTTAAAGTGCGTAAGGGGTTCTTCACTGTAAGAGCAGTAAGGATGTGGAATTCTCTTCCACAAGCAGTCGTATCAGCAGGGAGCATCAATAGTTTCAAAAAACTATTAGATGGACACCTTAAAGACCACAACATACAGGGGTATACAATGTACGGTTAAAAGCAAACACACACACGCATCATAGGTTGAACTGGATGGACTGATGTCTTTTTTCAACCTTACTAACTATGTAACTATGTAACTATGTAGCTGCTCCATTTTAACTGACTATGAGCTGCCATTTTAATCCATTTATGACCGCCATATATGTGTGGCGGCAAAAGAGTGGCCTTTAACCACTAGCTTTACAAGTCAATTCTGACAATTCTGTCAAAACATGTATACATTTTTTTTGCTACAAAATTACTTAGAACCCCTAAAAATGATATATTTTGTTTAACCGGTTGCCGACCGCCGATATACGTCGGCAGTCAGCCACGGCCAGGCAAAGTGACGTATATATACGTCACTAGCATGTCACTTGCTTGGGAGCCAATAGCGGGCAAGCGCGCGCCCGCGGAGGCGCGCGCTCGCCCCGGCTCATTCCCCAGCAAGTCCGTGCGTGTGACCGGCGGACCCGATGTCCGCCGGTCACTCGCCGATCATCGGTGCAGAGGGAGAAAGTCAGGCGGCTGATGTAAACAAGCCGCCTGTCATTCTCCCCTGTGTAGAAACAGTGATCATACGGTTCTACTATGTAGGACCGTTGATCACTGTTCCTACACTTCAAGCCACAGCCAATCACAGTTAGAATCACGCCCCTAGGGACACACACAGCCCCTTCCTCTCAAATAAAGTTAACCCCTTCACTACCAGTGTCATTTTGCAGTAACAGTGCATATGTATAGCACTGATTACTGCAGTAATGTCACTGGTAACCCCAAAAGTGTCAAAAATGTCAGTCAAGGGTCCGATCTGTCCGTCGAAATGTCGCAGCACCGCAAAAAAAATTGCAGATCGTCGCCATTACGCATTAAAAAAAACAACAACAAAAATGACAAAAATCTTTCCCTTTGTTAGTAAACGCGATAACTTTTGCGCAAACCAATCAAAATACGCTTTTTGCGATTTTTTTTTAACCACACATATGTAGCATAAAACAAATTGACCGAAAATGTTAAAAAATTTTGATTTTTACATTTTTTTTGCGGGGAATTTCATATTAAAAAATGTGAAAAATATTGTTATTTTTGCAAAATTGATGCTCTTTTTTTGTTTATAGCGCATGATCAAAAAATCGCACAGGTGATCAAATACCACCAAAAGAAAGCTCTGTTTGTGGGAAAAAAAGGACGTCAAATTAATTTAGGTACAGCGTCGCACGACCGCGCAATTGTCCGTTAAAGTCACGCAGTGCTGAATCGCAAAATACCCCCTGGTCAGGAAGGGGGTAAAATCTTCCGTGGCTTAAGTGGTTAAAGCGGAGTTCCGGCCTCAAAATTGACTTTACACCTTGCTGTAAGGTAGCAGAAAAAGAATTGGATAATTTCAATTTTTTTTTATTTACTTACCTTGTTATTAAAGAAAATATACTTACCTTCCTTCCTCTTCCTCCCTCTTCTGCCGCAGCCCGTGCTGTCTCTTCCTGCTTGCATTGATTCCTGGGAGTAGAATGTCATCGCTCCCAGAGTCAATGCGCCTGCACCGGCCCTGCTTGTCACTTCCGGTGCAGGTGCGTTATTCCCTGCTGAACAGCTTCTGGGCATGCCCAGAAGCTGTGCAGGGACGATGCGCCTGCAGCGGAAGTGACGAGCTGGGCATTCTGGGACTCCGACGTCACCGAAGAGGACACCGAAGAGGACACTCTGGCTTCAGCTGTCCACACCTGAGATGGCAGCGGTGGACAAGACATTTTCAAGGTAAGTATTTCTTCTAAAAGATAAGTTAACCCGGGGACAGTTTAGAGGCTATCATTGCTGAAATGCACTAGCCCTGACTGTCCCGGGGGTATTTTTATCGAAATATTTTTTTGAGGCCGGAACTCCGCTTTAAGCAGAGGCCCTAGAGCACATGTGTCAAACACAAGGCCTGGGGCGAATCCGGCCCTCCAAGCCATTTCATGTGGCCCTCGCACCTCTCTTGTAGCTGCAGCAATCCCTTTGTTTCTGCCCCCACCTTGTCTCAGCAGTCAGCAGCTGAAAAGAGGACAGAACTCCTCCAGGTCCTGTGCTTCTCTGTGCGGGTGCGGAGAGGCTTGTCTCTGCCCCCCTCCCCATTTCAGCAGTCAGCAGCAGAGAGGAGGACAGAACGCCTCCTACAGATCCTCCACCTCTCTATTCAGCTTCAGCACCCCCTCATCTCCATCTTCCCTGGTCTTAGCTTTCAGCAGACTCCAGCAGCTGTCTCCAGTCAGTCTGGTCCTTCTCCAGACCCTGCACTTTCTGCTTCTGACCTCCACACCCAGCTACTTCCCGACAGCAGCACAAGATAAGGGGGTACACTGTGATATAAGGGACGGTGGGGGACTTTTGACTTCTGATGGTGAGGGGACTCTTGACATCTGATGTAATGGGGGGTGCTCTGGACATCTAGTTTTACAGATACAACCGGCTCTTTGAGGGCAACCATAATGCTGATGTGGCCCGCAATGAAATTGACATTGACACCCCTGCCCTAGAGCATAAAATGGTGGGTGTTTAAGTTTTTGGGAAGAAAAAAACACTTTCATGACTTTTATTGAACAAAAACACAATATAATACCCAATTTTTTGGTAAAATATAAAAGGTGATGTTATGCCAAGTAAATAGATTCCATACATGTTATGCTTTTAAATTGTGCACGCTAGGGTTGCCAACTCATCCCTTTAAACCAAATACATATTAATTACACAGGTTTTGTGGCCGATTAAGGTGGTAAATAAACTCACATGGTGCCTTATCTGCATTAAATTAGCCACAGAACCCGTGTATGTAATATCTGTTCGGTTTTAAAGGGATGACGTGGCAACCCTAGCGCACGCCCATGTAATGCCGACATACTTCGGTTCTTTAAATTATTCACAGGTGACGCTTTAAAAGCCTATACAGGTTACCAGTTTAGAGTTACACAATAGGTTTGACCCTGAAATGATTGCCTTCACACTGACATTTGTGGTAATACCTCACATGTGTGCTGCAACAACTGTTTACATATGCGTACGAGACCAACCCATGAGTTCGCGTGTGAGCACGTTGAGGGGTGGTTGGGAGCATTTAAAAAACATTTTTTTTAAATAATTTATTTATTTCGATTTTTTTTTTTTTTTCATTTTTAGGCTGTCTCTTTTAGTGCTATCACAAGGGATGAACGATATCCCTTGTGATAGCATGGGCAGTGACAGGTCATCTTTATGTAGAGATCTGGGGTCTATTAGACCCCAGATCTCTCCTCTGACCTCCAAAGTAGCAGATCAAACCAAGATCAGGTTGATCTGCTGCTTCACAAGCCGGCAACAGATTGTAAGCAAACAAACTGAAACTGGAAGCAACGTCACACTGTGGGGTGAACAACATCAGTTCCTCTCACTGTGTCCAGGGAAATTGATGCCTCCGGTTGCATCCTTACTGAGCTCCCTAGCCCCACACCCTCCTGCCGCCTGTAAAAGTAATCCAGCGGCTTTATTACTTTTATTAGGTAGTGAATCCCTAACTGTAAAAGATTTTACTGGGATTGTGGTTGTAGCCTTAGCCGTGATCCCGATATAACTGCTTCAATACAAGGCTGTATATATATCTAGGTATCATGGTATTGCTGCAGTTAATGCCCACATGGCACACATGCCAATGTTTATGTGCTGAGATTTAGCACATATTTTCTGTGTGTTCTCAGCGTAAACACTGATTTGCCAAAGACAGCTATTGGACCAGACTAAAGATCAGTACACTGATTTCCAATCTTGTGACCACTGTGACGCCCCCTAGCTGTCAGCGCGTGGCCGAGATACACCTACGTCGGTTCACGCAGAAGGGGCTGCCTGCCTTAGTATAACTGCGGCGGGCAGTCCGGAACCTGTTAAAACCTACATAAGATGGTATAAGGACCTTCAGGTTGCTAAGCAAAACTTCAAATATATGTATGTGCAAATATACAATATTGATCCCTTGAACGATCGTAACCAGATCAGCGTTGTATGTATGATCAGGAAATAACTCTAGCAGCGCCAACCCATTTATTAACCACTTTTTTCTTCCCTATGTGGTAGCTAGGTATTGCCCTACCGCATGCATGCTGCCATGTTGGTGCTGGGAAAATGGAAAATTCTATCATATTAAAGCTGGTTATACAGTAGAAGCTTTTCGAACATGCGTTCGTAGAAATATTTGTACAAAAATTCTTTGTACAAAAATTCTTTGTACAAAAATTCTTTGTACAAAAATTCTTTGTACAAAAATTCTTTGTACAAAAATTCTTTGTACAAAAATTCTTTGTAAATTCGATGGCAATCAAATTTGACACAAATGTAATTTACACTGGTAGAAATGTGCTTGTTCAAGAAAAATTTTCCATCCTGCGTCTTATCAATTTTTTCATCACTGTGGTTGAAAACGAACGTTGAACCACGTTAACAATCATAAAAATTGAATAAACCTCTAGATTTCAAACAGAATTTTACTAGTGAATAGCCAGCTTCACCCAAAATGTTCCTTCCCAGGCACTAATCCATACCTAGTGTTTTACAGGGAATGGGCTGTTGTGTGGGTGTCAACACTTAAGGGCTGATTCAGACTGATGCTGACACCCACTTACCCACACCATGCATGCAGGGGCACGTGCGCGGAACCATAGCAGACAGTGTGTTCAGATCCTTGCATCCGTTCCTGCACATGTCAAATTTGGTTATGCAGCTCTGTCTGTGTGGCCACTGCATCTGCATCCACTTCTATGAAATGCCACAGAGGTGGATACAGACATAGAAAACAGCAGCCCAGCATGTAGGATGGGTGTCAGCACCCATCTAAATGAACCCATATAGCTATGCACTGGACCCGTGGGTGAAAGTATGCAGGGCTACAGCTACTGCAGTGTGCTACCTGCACATCACATTTGGTATTCAAACAAAATGATTTGGGACTTGTTCACCCCTCTTGAATTGAATCGTATTTTAACCAAACTGTTTCTCTTTATTTTGTAAAGAGCTGCACAAACTCTTGACGCTATTTAAATCATGTATAGTAATAATAATCTCTGTTGAAATTGATACAGATCAATGCAGGCACAACTCAAGGACACATACTGTAGATGTGTGGTTGTGTGCGCTGCATAAAAATGCTCATCATGCTTTAACATGATTTCAAAGTCTTTTTTTTTTTTTTACAAACATGTTATACTTACTATACCATTGAACAGAGCAGCCCTGAACCTCCTCTTCTTGGGTCCTCTGTTGGTGCTCCTGGTTTTCCTCCCTTTCGAGTGCCCCCATAGAAAGCCGTTTGCTATAGGGACACTTATGCGGGCTTGATCCCAAGCCGTGCTACCTGCATCCATAGACACACACAGCGTGGCTTGGCCCTGCTCCCTCATCACAGGATTTGACTGACAGAAGCAGGAGTCAATAGCTGTGAAAAACGTAGAGAGCAGCTACAGACAGGCACAGCGCTGGATAAAGTGAGGACTCAGGTAAGTAAAAGGGAGGATGGGGTGAGGGAGGCGATACTGCTACCTAAGGTGAAAAAAAATCGATGATTTCTTTTAATATCTAAATCTTTTAGATTTTTATCAAATTTTTATCAAATTTATTTTAACAAAATGTTTTTGGAGTAAAAATCTATCAAAAGATAGTTTTCTTTTTAAGAAACATTAATAATTTAGTTTATTCAGCATGGAATGGAGCTTAGTTATGTAGCATGAGGCTGTATATTCTGCAATATTTTCATTTTTGGTAAACTCATTCAATGAATCCAAGCTCTGCAAGCTGAGATAACATGCACTGCATTGATGCATTCACACAATTCCACACAAACTACCAGCAAGAATGAGTCCTTATATTTAAAGAGAACCTGTCATTTCAGATCAACATGGCAGCGCCTGTTAGCGGGCATCCACTAACCTGCTGCTGCTACGTCCCTCACCTTGTTGTGTCACTGCCGCATCACCAGCCATCCCATTAAAGCCAATGGGACAGTCGGTAACAACCGGTCAGAGAAGGAGCCGCTGCAGGACAGAGATGAGAGTTGCTATTTAAAAATTATCATTTAAATCAAGCCTTTTTACTAGGGAATTATTAAATGATTTAAACGTGATTTAAATCGACTTGATTTGAATCAAATCCACCCTGCTGCTACATAATCATTTTTTACCTTAAAAAACAAGTGTGGGATTTAAAAAAAAAAAGATAACAATTATACTCACCAAGGTGATGCAGCATTGATCCGATGCTGCATCTGTTCCTGGGCCAGCTCTACACTAATGAACTGAGTGATCACAGACTGCTGATCGCTCAGTTCTCGTTCTCCAGTGAGCATAGAGCAGTGACTGTCAGTCACCAGTTTTCTGCTCTATCCCTCCAGCGCTCACTGTAGAACCGGGCTGTGCAATGGGTGGGAGCGGCTGACACAGGCTCTCAGTGGCTCGCTGAGAGGCTGAGCCAGCTACCGCTCCGGCATCTGGGTAATCCCGACCCAGACACCTCCAGGGCTTGGACCAGCTGAGGGACTTCAGCTGACAGTGGACTTTAGCCTGCTGTCGGCTGAATCTGGGTCACAGGAGTGCAGAACTAAGTGTACTCCTATAGTACATACAAGTTGAATGAAGTGTCATTTTATGAAAATTTGATACAGTTTAAAAAAAAAAAAAACAATTCAAAGAGGTTGATTTGCTAAAGGAAAATAGACTGTGCACTAGACATGCACCGAAATTTCGGCCACCAAAACATATCGGACGAAAATGGTGTTTTTGGCATTTTGCCGATAAGGACAAAAAAGATGCTGATATTGGTGTCGAAAACACACTATATTTTGCTCCAAATTCGCATCAATTTTGTAAGGCACTTATGGTTGGTTTTTATAGGTCATGTGACTCAAAAACGCATCAAATAACGTAACACGAGTGCGTTCTTGCTGTGTTTTTAATGCATTTCAACAGGGAGGTGCATTTTCGGTGCAGTTTCTTTAACTGACCAAAAATGCAGCAAGCAGGATTTTTAACTCCACAACGGAAGCGCAACAGACCAGTGTGAACACATACATAGAGTTTAGAGGGATACATTTTTTTTTAGCTTTTCTTGCGCTAAATGTGCCAATGTTGGCCAACAATAAATTCATATTCATTTAAATTGATGATATTAATCAAAAAGTCGAATAAAATACAATTATATATATATATATATAAAATAAATATTTTTTAAAAACTGTCATTTTCGGTTTTCGGCCAAGTGCATCCTGCATTTTCGGTTTTGGCACCAAAATTTCTATTCGGTGCACCTCTACTGTGCACTTGCTCCAGAGCTTAGTAAAGCTTTGCAAACAATACCCAATCACGTGCAAGGAAAATAAAAAAAACAGCATTTTTGCTTGCACATGATTGGATGATGAAAGTCAGCAGAACTTCTGTTTATTTACTAAGCACTGGAGCAACTGCACTTAGCAAGGTGCACAGTCTACTTGCCTTTAGTAAATGAACCCAAAAGAGTATATGTGACGGTATTCACCGTCACTGGAAGTGAAAGACAGATAATTAATACTGTAGTTTGAATTGCTTAGGATGGGACAGTAATATTTGTCAGCAATATCTTCATATAGAACTATGAAGATTTATTCCCATTTTACACTGGGAGACTTAGTCTGTTTTTACCCCTTCATGAAGTCTCGACTCATGTTTGGGGGGGATATGCTACAAGGGATTGCTATGCTCTTCATACTCCCTTGGATAATCACTAAGCTCTTGCAATAGCTTGTTCCTGCTTCACTCTCTGGGGTTCACCCACTGGAAACTGGAGCCTTGTTTTACGTCCAGGGTGGGTAGGGGACGGCGAGACCACAACCAAGCTGCAGTGGTTCCCGGGGTCTGAGGTGGTTGTGGTGTCTGGGGGAGTGCTTGGAGCCCTCGGGAAGCACAAGGAGCATTCGTCAACGGAGGTACCCAGTCGGGTGCCGGTTGATCCGTTACAGTCTACAAGACGGCTGTGCTGGAGGCACTATGAATTATCGCTGCAAATTTCCTTATGAAAGAATTTGTCTGAGCTTTCTCTCTCCGGTAGTTAGTTATTGGTATACCACATGTATGTTGTCATGTTGGCGTCAGAAAAACTGAAAATTCTATCATACTTACCAGCAGTATACTCAGCCCCTCAATTTGTTCCCAGTGTTTTACAGGGAATGGACTGCTTGTGGAAGTCAAGCCTTTCTACCTATATGGTGGACCTGTGGGCGGAAGCGGCATGGGCTACAGCTGGTGTGAACTAGCCCTCAGATTTAAAACTTAGCCCAATGTAGATAAAACACACA
Source organism: Pelophylax lessonae (assembly GCF_965119305.1). Classification (NCBI taxonomy): domain Eukaryota; kingdom Metazoa; phylum Chordata; class Amphibia; order Anura; family Ranidae; genus Pelophylax; species Pelophylax lessonae. The sequence goes on from NC_138768.1 coordinate 168,089,136, forward strand.
CATTCAATGTATTTATCAGAACATCCTAGAAAATATACATTTTTTTTTTTTCATTTTGTTTCATAAAGTTTTATTGAGTAAACAATATTATCAAGGTACAGATACTGTGTACATTGTTATAAAAAGAACATGGCTTAGACATATTACACAACAATGTTTGAGTCTATTGATCAGTTTTCAAGTACTGTTTTTCCCGTGAAAGAACTTGAACCTAGTAGTTTAGGTCTAAGATACTAGTTCTGAGGAAGCAAGAACGGACATAATGGGCTAAATTCAATCTAAAAATCTGTGTTGGCCATAGATTTGCAATAAAAAAAACCCCTTGTAAAGTTATAATAAGAATGAGAGTATAAGAGCTGAAGTTGAACCGACATCTGTTGGAGCTATCGTAAAGGATAGAAAAAAAAGAAGGGAGACGAGAAGTTGAAGTTTTCCCTCATTATCTTCGTCATCCTCTTCTCCCCTTCCTCTCTCCTCTCCCCTCTCTCAGTTATGGGGGGGGGGGGGGGAGAGAAGGAGAAAGAAAAACAGGGAGGAAAGGAAAAGGAAGATGACAATGAAAAAAGAGAGTTGGGTGAATGATTATAAAGCTGTGAAGTAGGAGAAGTTTAAGGCTGATTAGGGATAATTATTTATTTCTCAACCTCTCTCCCATAATTGGGAGAAGGGTTTAGGGGGGTAGTTGCTAAAGAGAATCTTTCTTAGATTGGGGTAAGTGTCTCCAAATGGACCTTAGGGTTGTTTAAAGAAATGTTGATTTTTTTCTCTTTTTTCCCCTTTTTTTCCTCCTTTCTTTGTAACATGTGTCAGCGTAAGCTTTGGCTTTTTTACAGTTTTGCCAGCAATACCATGTTTTGGTGAATTTAGAGAGTTTTTCCTGGAAAATGCTAACAAGTTCCTCTATTTTTTCCATTTTGTTTGGTCTAGGGAACCATTCCATGGTCGTAGGCGTATTGGACGACCGACAGTGAGATGGAATACATTGCTTTGCTGCATTGATCATAAACATGGTAAAGTTTTCAAATATCGTTTATTTGGTATAGAGGTATAGTGCAGAAGGTATTGGGCAGGAGAGTAGGAAATATCATCAGAGGTTACTTTCAGAATGGTGTCATGGACCAGTTTGAAAAAGGGTTGAATTTTAGCGCACGCCCACCACACATGGAGCATTGTCCCTTTTTGTTTCTCATATCTCCAAAGGGTTTAGAAATTGGTGATGCAAATTTGTTTGGAAAAGCAGGCGTCCTATAACATCTGGTTAGGATTTTGTAACTACACTCCTGAATTGCTACATTCATGGATCCTCTGTGTATGTATGTACAAATGGTTTTCCAATCGGAGTCTACAAGCTGCAAATCCAACTCACGGCACCAGGCTTGGAATGAGCTATTGTCGAGAGATCTTCAAATAAAGGCATGTATAGCTTTTTCTTACAAGGAGATTCAAGCACTGTGAGGGGTCTGGACCAAAAATGTTTTATTTTCTCTATGTGTCAAGAAATGGCATTGTGAAAGGATTGGGGGGGGGGGGGCTAGTTCTGTATTGATAGCTGTCAATGTGATCAGGTTTCCTCTCCTAAAGAAATGAGAGGTCAGTACGTCTTTATGGGGCTATATTTTTTTAGGAAGTCATTAGACATACCTGGATCAAAATCAAGGTTATTTCAGAGTGGCGTTAGTGGGCCCAATTAAGGGGTTGCAGTTATTCTCTTTTGGGATCTATGAAAAATTTCCAATGTTGGGTTCATGGGAGGGTGAGATTTTGCTGCAGAAAAGGTGTGTCGAGAGTGAAGCCAAGGAAGGGTGCATAAGCATTGTGTTATTATAGAATGTTCTAGGTTGACCCAGTCTTTAATGTTGTGGTAGACATTCCAGTCCACAATGTGGACTAGATGAACCACCCAATGGTATCGCTGCAGGTCGGGGAATCCTTTTCCACCTTTGGATTTTGGCAGATTAAGTCTTGAGTATTTTGCCCTAGGGGGTTTATTTTGCCAAATAAAAGATAAGCAGGCTTTACAAAAAGACACAAAAAAGAGACTGGAAGATGTATAGGGATTGTTTTCATAACAATAAGGAAGTGCAGGAGTATCGTCCTTCTTATTAATGCTGATCTCCCAAACCAGGAGATATTTAGAGACGGCCAACATTTCAAATCTTTGTGCGTCTCCTCCAAGATTTTTTAAAAAGGAGTTCTGATAGTTTAATGGGGGGATGTGAATACAGAGATATGTTCTAGCATCTTTTGCCCAATTGAAAGGAAAGTTAGTTTGACATCATTTGACTGTTTCTGAGGGCAGTTTTAAATGAAGGGCATTTGATTTAAAATAATTTTATTTTTAAATTGGACAATTTTTGGAAGAGGTCTATGTACTGAAGTAGGTTGGGAATCGATATATATGAGGATCAGTAAGGAAAAGAAGGAGGTCGTCCGTGAAGGCAGCTAATTTGTAAGGGTGGTTTTGAATTTTAATCCCTTTGATGTCAGGGCTGGATCTGATTTTGTTCAGTAAGGGTTCTAGTGTAAGGACAAAGAGTAGGGGTGAAAGTGGACAGCCTTTCCTTGTCCTGTTATGTAGCTGGAAGGTGTCTAACGAGTGGCCATTAACTCGTACTCTTGCCATGGGGGCTTTGTATGGAGCTTTTATGTATGCACACATCTTTACATAGGAAGCCTATGGAAGCAAACACGGCTTCCATGAAGTCCCAGGCCACTCTGTCGAACGTCTTCTCGGTGTCGAGGAAGAATCCTTGTTGAGATTGTGATATTACCAGTGATGAAGGTTTAAAGCCTTAGTTGTGTTTTCATGGCCCTCTCTTCCTGGGATAAATCCCACCTGGTTAAGAGAGATGAAGGATGGGAGTAGAGGCAGTATTCTGTTTGCTAGGATTTTTGCAAACATTTTTACATCTACATTTATAAGAGAAAATGGCCTACAATTTGAGACTTAGGTCTCATCCTTTCCCTCTTTAGGAATTACTTCTATATGTGCTTCCAATACCTGAGGGGATGTTTGGGATGTATTTTGGAAGGAACAAAATGCGGATAAGAAGTGTGGTTTACGAATTTCACTAAATGTTTTGTAGTATTGGAGAGGAAGTCCATCAGGACCTGGGGATTTACCAAGCATCATATCTTTTATATCCTTGTCGAATTCAGCCTCCAATAGGGGTGCTTCAAGTTTTGTGCTGAATCTTTATTAAGTGCAGTAGGGGGATATTTCTTCAGGAAGTCTGAGATGATTTGTGTATATTTGTCATGTTCTTGGGTTTTATTGGAGGTTGGTGGGATATTATAGAGGGATTTGTAGTAAAGTTCAAACTGTTTAGCTATGGCTTCGTTGGACCAGTGAATTTTCTCTTAATTATCCTTAATGTTTCTGACCGTGGTACTTGTTTTTTTAGCCTGAACTGCTTCTGCTAAGAGTTTCCTGCATGTTTTGCCATATTCATAATATATTCTATTACAGAGTATATATAATCTTTTTGTTTTTTTATCGAGTTCCTCCAGAAGAAGGTTTCTCACCCGTAAAAGCTACTGATATGTGGAGTTTGCTTTGGTTAATTTGTGCGTTGATTCTAGAGACTGGATGTGATTAGTGAGGGAGGTGATCTTTGCTTGGTGGGTTTTTTTAATTTTTGATGCTGCTGCTAAGAATTTTCCTCGGAGCACACAAATGTGCTTCCCACTGTGTGATGGGTGAGGTGCCCGCCGTATTATTTAAAGAGAAGTATAATTAAAAGTAGTAGAAGTATAAAAGACTCTAATGAGTCTTTTAAGTGAGATGTATTTAGTCTCCAGATTTTTGTTCTTGTCACCTTTTCTGGGAATTGTAGAGAAACAGTGATTGGGTGGTGGTCAGAAAGTATCATGGGTTCTATCGTAGCTTGTTGTAGGTAGGTAAGTTCTGCTTGGGATGAAAAAATATAATCAATTCTGGAATGTTTTTGGTGAAGTGGTGAGAAGTAATTATAGTCTTTTTCTTGGGGTTTTAGTGTGCGCCAGATATCATGGAGCATGAGGCCATGAAGTTGGAGTTTAATTTGTTTGAGAGCTCTATAAGGGAGTGCTGAGGTTTCTGAAGAGGAATCCAAGAGTGGGTTTAAGGGAACATTGAAGTCCCCGCTAAGTATCAAAATACCATTAACAAAAGAAGAAAGTAAATCACCTATCTGTCTGAAGAAGGTGACCTGTTTGGTGTTGGGAACATAAATGTTAGGTATTGTGATTTGGCGCTCACCAAGCTTTCCTTTCAGGAATATGTACCGTCCTTCATGATCAAGCAAAGCGTCTAGCAATTGGAATGGAGTATTTCTGGAGACTAAAATGGAAACTCCTTTTGATTTAGAAATAGCCGACGTAGCATGGAAAACATGTGGGTAGTTTGGGTCTATAAGTTTGGGAATGGCATCCTTTTTGAAGTGCGTTTCTTGGATACATGCTATATTAGCTTTCATTTTATGGAATTCTTTCATGAACTGAGAGCGTTTCCTTGGAATAATTAAGCCTTTGGCATTTACAGAGACTAATTTCAGTGAAAGAAGTGAGGTTTATTGTTTTTGAGACATGTTATTCCTGATTAGTGAGAACAAGATTAAGATAAAGAAGAAGAAGAGTTATGGGGGGGGGGTATAAAAAAAAAAAAACGGGGGGGAAAAACAAGGAAGGGTGAGTGAATTAAAGTGTGGTAGAATGGGAGTGGGATGAAAGAGGGGGCGGGGGGGTTCTGGAGATAGAGTTAGACCTGCTACTCTATCTTATGTGACAGGGATAAAGGGGTGTAGTCATAGGAAGGGAGGCCGGAGATGCCAGCTGGGGTGTATAGGTCCCTGCCGTGTGGGTGCCATATCCGGTTGGATCCAAGAGGTGTGTTTTCTGCACTGAAAGGGGTACAGTGCGATGTGGGAGTATTTCGTAAGCATTATTATTTTTTTTTTTTCCTTTGGTCTATAGTAGGAGTAATGAGAGTACAACCATGAAGAGTTGTATATATTAGGGACGAGAAAAAAAATAAAATAAGGGTGAGAATAATGGTAAAGCATTCAAAATATTTGAACTTTTAAACATATAAACCTCAATATATCTGTCTATCTGGCAATGAAAAGCCATAAAACAGGTTTTGATTGATATAGCTGAAAAAGACAATTTCAATTACTGAACCTTTACTGTTATATTTCTGTAAGAACCTGAGCCATTTGCATATAACTGGGTAGTTTTGGAAAAGGTAAAGAAGGGTATAGAAGTAGAGGGGAATAAGGTAGTCGGGGGGAGTAAGGACAGGCAGGAAAAGGAGATTGGGGAAAATAGGGGGGAGGAATGGGAGGAGGTTGGGTTGGGTCCAGTAGAGAAAGTGTGATCTGACAGTGATGAACATTTCAACCAGTATTAAGATAATTATAGGCCTTAGGCCGTGAAAGTTATGTTGCACTCTATTAAGTATCTAATGATGAACAACCATTATTTATTGCCTAAGCACGTACAAGTAAGGAATAATTAACATTTGTTAGTCTTCTAGCTATAAAGCAGACCAGTGGTTATTCATTCATTGTGGGAATTATATTGTTGCAGTATTCATTTTCTAGGGGGTAAAAGCTGAAATCTCAGTTTTACAATGTTAAAGTTAACCACAGGTATTACTAGCTGCAGCGGAAGAACTAAGTATAAGTCTTTCATGTGCCATATTACTCTAGGGCAGTGATGGCGAACCTTGGCACCCCAGATGTTTTGGAACTACATTTCCTATGATGCTCAACTACACTGCAGAGTGCTTGAGCATCATGGAAAATGTAGTTCCAAAACATCTGGGCTGCCAACGTTCGCCATCACTGCTCTAGGGTGTTTATCCCTAAGTACAGGTTAAGAATATATTCATTTTCATGTCACCAAGCATTAATATATCATCAAAAAAAAAAAAAAAAAAAAGGATCAGTTCAGGCAGAAGACAAAAAATAGTGATGTGTTGAAAAATAAAAGATCTGTATATGGCATAAGGAGTGAATGTTCTTCCAATACTGCTATAGGCATGGCAACAAAACGTTAATGAACTGGTTGTTATAGTTCATCATATGAGAAGATTCTCATGGAGATGGGACCAGAAGGCCAGTGCCAGGTACTGCAAAACAGTGCTTAGAAATAAGAGGTTGAGCGATCATGGTGCTCATATAAAATTCTGTTTGTTTTGTGTGATTATGAGGATAGACATCCAGCAGTATGTTCGATCCTGCTTTTCATCCGTGAAGGAATGTACTGGATTTGTAGGGTTATTTAGCTTGTAACCCAATGTTAAAGAGTCTATTTGCAGTAGTTAGAAGCAGAATGCTTCGGTGACTCAGAGTACAATAGCAGTATTTTAAACTCTGCAATTGACATACAGCAGGTAATGATTCAGTCAGTTTATCGGTTAGTTTAGCTGTATTGGCAAAAAAAAAGAGAAAAGGCATAGAAGTATAATTTTACACCAACAGGGTACTCACAACCCTATAGTAGAGGTATAGAGGTATGGAAGGGATATTAGTCCTTGGTGAGAGTTTTCAAGTTTCCATGCGGTCCCGATGTCACGATGGGGATAGGCCAGGGTTCCAGCCACCTTTCGGATTGCAAAGGGTTGACGGTATGGAAGGTTGGGATCTGCAGCAGCGGCCTTGTTGTCTCTGTGTTTGTGGCATGAAGTCATTGGAGACCTCTGTCAAGGATACTGTGGAGAGAAGGAGCCATACCATTCAGGGACCTCAGTGAATGGAATGTCCAAGAATTTGCAGAAGGGTTGTAGGTCTTCCGGAGTGCGGAGGAATTCTGTATGGCCCCTCCAAATAGCTGACAGGCAGAATGGAAATTTCCAGCGATAGGATATTCCTGTACTGTGTAGTTGGTTCAGGAGAGGGCGTAGTGCTCTTCTATGTTGTAAGGTGATGTTCGATAGGTCTTGGAACAGTTTTATTTCTGTTTCATTAAAGGGAACTCATTTTTTTTTCTCAGGCTTTCCTTAAGATGGCTTCTTTCAGAGGGAAATTGATGAAGCAACAAATAACATCCCTTGGGGGATGTGTGTCACGACCTCTCGGAAGGAGAGCTCTGTGGATTCGCTCCATTTCAATCGGAGAGTCTGCAGGTCTCTCCAGTAGTTTGTTAAAGAAGAAGTGATAACATGTTCTAGATTTGGCTGGTCAATATTTTCAGGTACTCCTCTTACCCTAATGTTGTGTCGTCTCCCCTGGTTCTCGAAGTCCTCTAGGGGCTGGTTGTCAGAGACCCATTGTATTTGGCGTATAGCGTTTGCATGGCAGGTCGCTTGCTCCACTGAGCTTAGCTTTGTGGCGACAGCTTGTATATCTGTACGGAGGTATGTGATAGCAGCGCATAGTGTAAATTTAATTTCAGCTGCAACAGCCTGTAAATTAGTGTAAATCAGTGAGGTTTAAGTATTGGGAAGGAGGGGGAACAGTACCTTCTTCCGCTCAGGAAGAGGTTGTCTCGCTGCATGGTGAACATAGCGGGTCCATGCTAGGGGCCGCATGGCTGTCTCCCCGCTGTGCCTGGTTCTCAGGGAAGGCGAGAGGCAGAAGAGCTTCTGTCACCATTCTCCATTGTTTGCGGGTGAGTTTGAGGCTGAATGTCTCCCTTAGAGCTGATTTTTGTCCCCGAGTTGTAGGAGCTTTTCAGTCATACGGCCATCTTAGACCGGAGCCAGACCACGCCCCCGATTAAAATTTAGATTTTTTACACAAAAGTGCAATAAGTAACTGAATTTGTCTTGATATTAGCTTCCTGTAATCCTCTGCACAGCAGGCACAGAAAGGGAGTGGCAGCACTGTGAGCCAATCAGGCTGCACTGCATGGTACAGATCAGTCAGTTTACCATCTGGAGAGAGCACAGTTGCTGTGCCAACTTTCATGTTCAATCAGAAGGCTGGAGGTGGGTCAGTAACCAATCTGTATTGCCTACAGCCATGAGCATGGATGTGTTTGTCCTTGTCCTTACAACATAAAAACCAAGTGAAGTTTGGCACCCAGGGGTCACAGGTGGTATGAACAGCCCGCTGCCAGCAACCTGTCAAAGCAACATGCTGAAGAACACAGCAGCTGTACGCACATCCAAGCAATATGGGGCATATGCATACAGGGACACATTCAGAGCATACTGTACATCATTATACACATTCGTACTGTACCATACAGCTGTGTACAGTTGCTGCACATTTCAGCCTATCATTGATTTTGTCAAGCTGCTGGCAGCATACTATATGTACCACCTGTGATTCCCAGGTTCCAAAATACACCCGCTTTTTATAATGTAAAGGCAGATGCATTGGTGTGCATGAGCCCTAATAGTGGAGAAAAGTGAGGTCTCTGACCTAACTATGCTGTCTGGCAGGAGTTCTAGATGGCTGAACAGATTTCCAAATTTTGTAGATGCTAAAACAGTTAATGTATTTCAACTGCGTATTTTGCTGCTTTTCTGTAGTTCAATGTTAAAGCAGTATTAAACCCAAAACCAAAATGTGGGATGCCCGTGCATTCCCCGTCACTTCCAATGGCACCCCAAATGCGACATGATTTTGCCGTGAATGTCACCCGACAAATCGCAGTAAAACTACGCAAATAGAATCGCAGGACGCCTGTCACCCAAAAGAGCTTCTTTTGGGCGACAAGCATCCTGCGATTATAATTGTGTGTTTTACCGGCGACAAGCAACCTGCGATTATAATTGTGTGTTTTACCGCGATTGGGAGACAGGTGCCCCGCAATTCTATTAGGAGGATTTTACTGGGATTCATCGGGCGACAACCGCGGCAAAATTGCGCCACGTTTGGGGTGTCATTGGAGGTGACGGGGATAGCATGGGCGTCCAGTCATTTCCTGTGATTTGGGGTCACGAGAAGAATCGCAGCGATTCAGCCCACAATCCGGGACGCCACGATGTGAACATAGCCTAAAAGGGAAAGGTTGTCCGTTGCAGAGGAGCATTCATAGGCCAAATAAGTTGTTCAGTTTTTTGTAGAAATCTCTTTGATTATTGATTTTGCTGTCTGTCAATCCTGATATCTAAAGAGGGAGCTCTGCAGGAACAGTTCTAAGACTTCCCGTATCTGTTTTATTCCTTAATTCATTTTGACTCAGCAATATAATATAAATGTATTAGAGTTTCATAACTAAAACCACCCTTTTTTTCTACGTACTTTTTAATTTATTATCATTCACAATGAGTTATATGATACTAGATTTTAAAAGTATTTAATTTTACTTTCCCTGCATTGCGGCATATATTTCACGAACTGTTGGCACTACTTAATTTTCTGTATAATAATTATGCATTGTTTTAGTGGTACAGTTTATGTTTTTACAACCATTTGTATAATACAACTATTTGTGTTCAAGTCTGTATCTGTTTTGTAGCCCTGAAGAAAGATAATATCTTTGAATCCCGTGAAATGCGTTTGTTTTTTTGTATTGTCCTAATAAACAAACACATATATTTAAAGTTTTTGGACTCTCAGTTCATTGGTCTTTTGCTTATTTCAGACTTTGTCCATTTTGTATCCAAACTTCAGGTAACCTCTTTTAAAAAGAGTACCCTGTTTTATTTTGAGAGCAAACTGACCAGATAATCAAAAAAAGGAGAGCGCATAGGCGTGCGCAGGGGGTGTGCTGGGTGTGCCTGGGCACACCCTAATCCCCCTGTGCGGCACAGATTTTCCCTACTGTCTGGTGCTGATATTTCTCCAAAGCCCCCCAACAAAGCTCCCAAAAACTGTCCACTGCCCTACTGACACCAATCTCTGCCCTACTGACACCAATCTCTGCCCTACTGACACCATCCACTGCCCTACTGACACCAATCTCTGCTCTACTGACACCAATCTCTGCCCTACTGACACCATCCACTGCCCTACTGACACCAATCTCTGCTCTACTGACACCAATCTCTGCCCTACTGACACCAATCTGGGCCCTACTGACACTGTTCACTGCCCTACTGACACCAATCTTTACCCTACAGACACCATCCACTGCCCTACTGACACCAATCTCTGCTCTACTGACACCAATCTCTGCCCTACTGACACCAATCTGGGCCCTACTGACACTGTCCACTGCCCTACTGACACCAATCTTTACCCTACTGAGACCATCCACTGCCCTACTGACACCATCCACTGCCCTACTGACACCATCCACTGTTCTATGGACATCTATCTCTGCCCTACTGACACCAATCTGTGCCCTACCAACACTGTCCACTGCCCTACTGACACCAATCTCTGCCCTACTGACACCATCCACTGTTCTATGGACACCTATCTCTGCCCTACTAACACCAATATGTGCCCTACCAACACTGTCCACTGCCCAAATGACACCAATCTCTGCCCTACTGACTGACCTAATCCATCGTCTTACTGAAACCAACTTCTGCCCTACTGACTGACATCATCCTCTGCCCTACTGACATGTCAACTACTCTACTGACATCCTCCATGTTTTGATACATTTTTAAATGTTTGTTTACATTTATGTATGAATGTGTGTGTATATATACACACATGCAGCTTTGGGGTGCACACCCAAATGCAAAAGGCTGTACACACCTATGGGAGAGCGCTTATCTTTAACATGTGCGAACCTGCAATAAAATGTACATATATATATATATATATATATATATATATATATATACACTCAAGGGCCACGTTATTAGGTACACCTGTTCAATTGCTTGGTAACACAAATTGCTAATCAGCCAATCGCATGGCAGCAACTCAATACATTTAGGCATCTAGACATGGTGAAGATGACTTGCTGAAATTCAAATTGAGCATCAGAATGAGGAAGAAAGGGGAATTAAGTGACTTTGAATGTAACATGGTTGTTGGTGCCAGATGGGCTGGTCTTAGTATTTCAAAAACTGCTGTTCTACTGGGATTTTCATGCACAACCATCTCTAAGGTTTACAGAGAATGGTCCGAAAAAAGAGAAAATATCCAGTGAGTGGCAGTTGTGTGGAGGAAAATACCTTGTTGATGTCAGAGGTCAGAGGAGAATGGGCAGACTGGTTTGAGATGATAGAAAGGCAACACTAACTCAAATAATCACTCGTTACAAACAAGGTATGCAGAATACATCTCTGAATGCACAACACATCGAATCTTGAAGCAGTTGAGCTACAGCAGCAGAAGATCACACCGGTGCCACTCTTGTTAGCTTAAAACAGGAAATTGAGGCTACAATTTGCACAGGCTCACCAAAATTGGACAACAGATTGGAAAAACGTTGCCTGGTCTGATGAGTCTGAATTTCAGCTGCAACATTCAGATGGTAGGGTCAGAATTTGGAGTAAACAACATAAAAGCATGTATCCATCCTGCCTTGTATCAACGGTTTTGATTGGTGGTTGTGGTGTAATGGTGTGGGGGAAATTTTTTTGGCACACTTTGGGCCCCTTAGTACCGTTTAAACACCAAGGCCTACTTGAGTATTGTTGCTGACCATGTCCATCCTTTTATGACTGCAGTATACCCATCTTCTGATGGCTCCTTCCAGCAGGATAATGCACCATGTCACAAAGCTCAAATCATCTCAAACTGGTTTCTTGAACATGACAATGAGATCACTGTACTCCAATGGCCTCCATAGTGACCAGATCTTAATCCAATAGAGCACCTTAGGGATGTGGTTGGACGGGAGATTCATATCGAAGATGTGCAGCCGACAAATCTGCAGCAACTGCGTGATGCTATCATGTCAATGTGGACCAAAATCTCAGAGGAATTTTTCCAACACCTTGTTTAATCTATGCAACGAAGAATTAAGGCAGTTCTGAAGGCAAAGAGGGCCCAACCCGGTACTAGCAAGGTGTACCTAATAAAGTGGCCGGTGAGTGTATATCAACTTAACAATGTGCAAAATGTATGAATTCAATACTGCTTATTTCATGTGCAAATATTCTTTAAAATAATACTACAATCAAGTGCAAGTGCCTTGTGCTGATTGGAAAACAACGTGTAAATATTAAAAGTGTGGGTTCCAAAGTCAATCTTTTTCATGACAAAATAAAAGATATCAAGCCTAGATATCAAGTCCAACAAGCAACTAATTAATGTGCTCTTCAAATAACTTCTTAATCCGATTCAATGGTGTGCTTCAAAACCACCCTGTGTGCCCCACCACCAGTCTCACTAAATAAACTCACCAGAGCAAGTTGCTGGTCAAGTTATAAACCAGCCACAGCGCTTTTTGCCTCAAAGTAGGTGTCCCCATGATCATCATAATCACAAAAAGGAGGAAGAAAGAGGAAACTTCCAAAATGTAAAATTTAAAATCTGGAAAACCGAAACTGCGAGTCCGATTTTCAGCATCTGTGGTGAGGACAAGTCTGTCCATTGCCATTGCCCCCATATGAATTTGTTTGATCCTCCCCACTTATGATCCACTGATGAGTGGAACCCAGGGCCTCAATTATACAAAATGTACTGCTAGTGGCATGGCTGTCGTACTGTCCAAAGGTTTTAATGCATGGGTGTCCAACCTTTTGGCATTGAGTGTAGAGAAATTTCTTGGGCCGCATATAAAATATATATTATAATTAAGGTATATAAGTAATAAAATGCTGCCGCGCCCTTCCCGCGCCGCCCCGTCCCCCGCACTAATTTAAAACAACTAGAGGATGATGAAATGAAATTAGTATGCAGAGGTTTACTTCTTCTGAGAGATAATAAAGGAACACTCTAACCACCATGGCCACTTCAGTGATTTGAAGCAGTCTGCATTGCCTGCGGTTCCGGGCCGCATTGGACATGCATGCTTTAATGCTTTCCGAGTCACAGATCTAGAACAAGAATGTGGATAAGGAAATTGATGTATCTTTGTTGCAACCAACCGACAAAAAGGGATGAAGGTCCATCTGCACAATAGCCATAGGTGCCCAACGGGGCACAGCAGAAAGTGACACACAGCAGAGCTTCGAGTGCAGGATGGGAGGGAAAAAGAAAAAAATTGTAAAAACAATAGGGGGGGGAGAGCCATACAGGGACCTCAAACCTGGCCCAAGCAGGTGTCGGGGGCGAAAAATCGCTGGGCGGCGTGCCATAGACAGTTCCCAAGTCGAGTGGCACGTTAGACAGCAGCTGGGCCTAGGCTCTCCGTCAGTATCTCCGGTAATGAGCCCTCACAGCAGGCTGGGACAAAACAGCGTAGTGCAACAGCAGGTAGGAGCTTTAGATCGAGTGAGGTATCCATCCACATCAGAGTCAGCGAAACCATGGTTGAACTGATGAGGAGCATCAGGGGTTCAGGAAGCAGCCAAGGTCACGGACTATGAAAAAGGATGCAAAGGAGCGTAGGTAAACAATGTTCCCAAGGAGGTAGGCAGTCATGTGGTCAATTGCGGGTCTCAAGGTGTTCCAGCCACGCAATAGCCGCCTCCGGATCCTCAAAAAAGTGGACACGGTCCTCCCCTTCAACCCAGAGTCGGGCAGGGTACATCATGGCGTACTTTATATGTTTAATCCTGAGTCTGCGTTTAGCCTCCATGAAGCTCTTCCGCTTCCTCTGGACCTCAGCCGAAAAGTCCGGGAATATGGCCACTTTACTGTTGCCCATGGGGATAATGCCCTTCTCTCTCGCCAGGCACAGTATGGCGTCACGGTCGCGGTAGTTTAAGAATTTGGCAATAAAGGTGCGGGGGGTGCTCCTTGTGGGGGCGGGCGGCCCAACAGGCGGTGGGCTCTCTCCACCACAAATGTGGGGGAGAAGGACTCCCTGCCATAGGATTGTATAAGGAGAGTTTCCAGATATGTGGAGGGGTCTGCGCCTTCACAGCCCTCAGGGAGGCCTATAAATCGCAGATTCTCAATATCATCCTGCTTCTGTAAGATTTGGGTTACCTGGTCCTGAAGCCTGGCAGTGGAGTGTTACAGGGGGGGCAGAGAGTCTTCAACCCCACCGATCCGGCGCTCCGCCTCAGTAACCCGCTCCCGCAGCTGTTTCATATCCAGACGGATCAGGGATATATTCACCTTGACTTCGTAAATTTTGGATGTTAGGGTGGCTTGGCATGTGGAGATCGCCTCCAGCACTGCCGCCGTGTCAGGCTCCCACCACTGATCCTGTGTCCATGCCCTGGATCGGCGCCATCTTGGTTTGAGGCCTCGCCGGCTTGCCTGCGGTATTTATCAAGTTTCGCCGCGGCCTCCGAGTTCTTCTTTGGCGGTGACATTGCCAGCGGAGAACGGGGAAGGTACGGGGGAAAGCGGGGTGCCGTGGCGTGCTGTGAGGGTGCAGGATGTGCGGTTTAGGATGTACAGCTGACGGAGCTCCAGCTACTCACGTCTCACTGCATGCCGCGCCAGGCCACGCCAATTGATGTATCTTTGGATTCACTTGCTTCAAAATTGTTCTGGGTCAGGATCTCAAAGTGATGAGACCAAACATAGTTACATAGTCACAAGTCTGTCTAGTTCAACCAAACACAGCCAGGCAATTAGCATTTTCAGAAAATGGCCATAAACAGCGGTTTCAGATGGCAGTCAAAACATGAACAGGCTTTTAACCTTTCCCTACTCTAGTTCAAAAAAAAAAAAAAGTTTTTTTGCATGGGAGCATAAGCTCTCCTCTCATTGGCTCAATCAACCATTGACTCTCACTGCTGTTAATCACAGCCAGTGAGCAAATAGAAATAGAGCGGGGGGAGGGGCCGGGTCACGCTCTGTGTGTGAATGGATACATCAGAAAACACAAATTTGGATCAAAGCAATTCAAATAGTGATTTCGATTGAAGGGAGAATCCCCATTTTTGTCACGGAATAGTAGCCAATCTGTCCAATCCAGGGCACAGGAACCATTCTGTTTAATCCAGGGGACAGGAACCAGCCTGTCCAATCCAAGGGACAGGAACCTGTCTGTCCAATCCAGGGGACAGGAACCAGTCTGCCCAATCCAGGGGACAGGAACCAGTCTGCCCAATCCAGGGGACAGGAACCAGTCTGCCCAATCCAGGGGACAGGAACCAGTCTGTCCAATCCAGGGGAAAGGGACCAGTCTGTCCAATCCAGGGGACAGGAACCAGTCTGTCCAATCTAGGGGAAAGAGACCTGTCTGTCCAATCCAGGAGATAGAAACCAATCTGTCCAATCCAGGGGATATGAGCCATTATGTCCATTTCAGGAGGCAGGAGCCAGTCTTTCCAATCCAGGGCATAGGAGCCAGTCTGTTCAATCCAGGAGATGGGGGACAGGCTGTCCAATCCAGTGGATAGAAGCCAGTCTGTCCAATCTAGGGGATAGGATCCAGTCTGTCCAATCCAGGAGATAGGAGCCAGTTTGTCCAATTCAGGAGATAGCAGCCAGTCTGTCCAATCCAGGGGATATAAGCCAGTCTGTCCAATTCAAGGGATAGGAGCCAATGTATCCAATCTAGGAGATAGGAGCCATCAATCCAATGCAGGGTATAAGAGCCAGTCTGTTCAATCCCGGAGACAAGATCCAATCAGTTAAACCCAGGTGGAAGGAGCCAGACTGTCCAATCCAAGAGACAGAAACCTGTCTGCCTAATCCAGGGGTTATGAGCCAGTCTGTTCAATCAAGGAGGCAGGAGTCAGTCCATCCAGTCCAAGAGATAGAAGCCAGTCCTTCCAATCCAGGGCATAGAAGCCAGTCTGTCCAATCCAGGGAATAGGAGCCAGTCTGTCCAATCCAGGCGATAGAAGCCAGTCTGTCCAATCCAGGAGATAGGAGCCAGCCTGTCCAATCCAAGAGATAGGAGCCAGTCTGTCTAGTCCAGGAGATAGGAGCCAGTCTGTCCAATTCAGGAGATAGGAGCCAGTCTGTCCAATCCAGGGGATAGGAGCCAGTCTGTCCAATCCAGGAGATAGGAGCCAGTCTGTCCAATCCAGGGGATAGGAGCCAGTCTGTGCAATCCAGGGGATAGGAGCCAGTCTGTCCAATACAGGAGATAGAAGCCAGTCTGTCCAATCCAGGGGATAGGAGCCAGTCTGTCCAATACAGGAGATAGGAGCCAGTCTGTCCAATACAGGAGATAGGAGCCAGTCTATCCAATCCAGGAGAAAGGAGCCAGTCAGCCCAATCTAGGGGATAAAAGCCAGTCTGTCCAATCCAGGGGACAGGAGCCGGTCTGTCCAATCCAAAGGATAGAAGCCAGTCTGTCCAATCCAGGAGATAGGAGACAATCTCTTCAATCCAGGAGATAGGTGACAGTCAGTCCAATTCGGGGGATAGGAGACAGTCTGTCCAATCCAGAAAATAGGGGACAGTCTGTCCAATCCGGGAGATGGGAGTCAGTCTGTCCAATCCAGAGGAAAGGAGCCAGTCTGTCCAATCCAGGGGATAGGAGACAGTCTGTCCAATTTAGGGGATAGGAGCCAGTCTATCCAATCCAGGGGATAGGAGCCAGTCTGTCCAATCCAAGAGACAGGGGCCAGTCTCTCTAATCCAAGGGATAGGAGCCAGTCTTTCCAATCAAGCCAGCAGGATTTTTTTAGGTTCCAGAATCAATGACAACTGGAGAAAAGCTATAAATGTTTCACAGCCAGCTGTAATACCTAAATGCCAACTCAGAGAAACCTTAAACATCTCCCTCCGCAAGGGTTAACTGCTAGTTTGGTTGAAGAAGCTGCGAAAAGCCCTTTTACTTACTTGATCCTCCACTTCCCCTCCAAAATGCACCCCCTCATGCTCCTGAGATGAACTGTTCCTTAATGTCCTCCAGTCTAATGAGTGGATAAGGACCCTGTTTTGGTCTTGATGACAGCTGCAGCTGGGGGGGGGGGGGGAAGGACAGGTTCTGGAGCAGGGGATCCAGTAATTATTAATAATCTTCTTTTCCATGCCTCCCTGACCCAAACAAGCAGTGCAGACACAGCCCAACTGGAAGGGAGAATTTTGAAGTTTCGGGAGTTCAGCTTTAAGGCCTCATGTAATGAGCATTGGTTACCTGACTTCTGGGATTTTCCAGCCCTGCCCTAAGGATTAATGTCATCCCTACCATGTGGAGCGCAGACAGTCACAAGTACAGAAGCATTGCAAACAAGCAATTATAATCTCCCTTCATTTTTTAAGCTAAACTGAGAATATTATTAGTTTCCATGCTATCAGGCAGTTTCATGAGGTTCCTTAATAATTGATCAGCGACATGCTCAGGAATATGGCTCAGCCCTGATATTCCAGCCTCCTCTTTGTGCCGGTGACAGGCAAGTACATGTTAATACTGGGCACCGATAATGTCACTGTCACAGCTTGTTCTCTATACCAGACCACTCATCTGTCCTCGTATAAAATATGGCCAATAAATGAAGCAGTGTATGAGTGACAGCTCAGTATTACATTGATTGTCACGTCTTACACCTATTATGCTCTCCCTTTCAGATAGTATTGATCACAATGAGTCTGTGCTTACATCCTCACGTGTGTGCGTGTTCCATATCAGGGGTTGACTTTTTCCGTTCCAATCTGTTTCTGGACACCCTCGTCTGCTCCATTCCACAGACCCATTCTACACCTGATTTTTTTTTTTGTCCCCTTATGTTATGGCAGGGGACCGAGATGTCCAAGGATTGCTGGCTTTTTTCATGTAGGCACCTTGTAGCCTGATTCTTTGTCTTTCCATGTCTTTGTTTCTCTCATTCCCTATGCATGTTTCTTTGTCTGTGGCTACATGTTCGGATCCCTCTTCTTTGTGCTTCTCCATTTCTCTTGTCTGGCTTTAAACCATTCACTAAGTGCCTGTCATTGCTGTGCCAGCTCCCTGTTTCTTAGCCTCTTGACTCCTCTGACCTTCTTTTATACTCATCTATATTTTACTTCTTTTCTCTGAGTGCCTTGCTTGGCATATCGCGCTTAATTTTATTTTTTATTTTTTTATTTCTCTCCCGAAAACTCAGAGACCTGTGTTCTGATTTGAGATTTTTTTTTTCTTTCATTCTTTGTAAGGTCAACCTTATGTTTGCACTTCACACCAATATTACATTGAAGTTCAAAAGAAAATTACAGCACTTAGCTAATGTACTTATTTTATTGCAGGACTGTTCAGCAGGAGATTCACCTCCGTATCTGTCAACTGCATATAGTGCTAGAGAAGAACCGTTCTATAAAAAGGAAACATATAAAAAACAAACTGACCAACATAATTTAAAAAAAAATTCACGAATCCACCTAAAATTGTTGGTACTATCAATAAAAGCAGTAATATCTTAGTACATATCAACAATAATTCCCTAATGTCTGCAAGAACTTGGAAACCTCAAACACCCAATAATGTATTAACCGGCTCATGACTCAACAACCAGCTCATGATGCTTAGAAAAGACTTCCAGCAGAGGTAGTCAGCCAGTCAACAGTGGTAGGATTGCTTGGGACATACATATATATCTATTCAGGCAAAAAAGTAAAAAGAAAAGAAAAAAATAATAATATAACCAATAATAGACCTACAATAGATCTAAACACAGACACAAATGCAATAATAAAAACAATTAAATTAGCATTAAAAATTTTTAAAAATGGGCCAAACTCAATTGACCATTTGGTCATTTTTCTAACCTCACCCTCAATGTTTCCATAATATATTAATATTAAAAAAATAATAATATAAAAAATAGTCAGGATCCAGGAACTTCTTAGTCATTTTCTTTTACCATTGTGTAATATTACAAAAAGAATAATAAAAATATAACAAAATGGGACAGGATCAATGAACCACTTGGTCTTTTTTCTGCCATCACTCCCCTATGTTTCTATAATTTAATAATATGTACATTAAAAAAAATATATATAAATATATAAGAAAAATGGGGAAAAACAAAACACCTTGTCTTTTTTCTATGTTTCTATAATTTAGTAATATAAAAAAATAATAATAACATAAAGAAATGGGACGGGCTTGATGAACCAGTCCTTTTTCTGCCATCACTCCTCTACGTTTCTATAATGTAATAATATTTAAAAAACAAAATGAAAAATGGGGCAAGATCAATAAACCGCTTGGTATTTTTTTTTTCTGCCATCACTCTTCTATGTTTCTAAACTAAAAAAATATTAAAATATGAAGCAGGATCAGTGAACCACCCGATCATTTCCCAGACATCACTCTTCTATGGTGCTATAATTTAATAATATATATATATAAAAAAAAAAAAAATCAATAATACTAATATAAAAAACGGGGGGGGGGGGGGGTTGATGGACCACTTGTTTTTTTTTTTCTGCCATCACTTTTTTATGTTGCTATGTAACTAATTTTAATAGTGTAACAACAAGTTGTAACCCATAGAAACCAATCAACAAACACTTTTCATCGCCCTGATAACTAATAATCTAGGAAGGTTTATGTTTGATCGGGTACTACCGCTTACTTGTTGTGGATTAATCAATTTTACAAAAGTGACTCATTTCTCCTTAAATAACTTTACGACTAATACACACAACCGATACCTTTAACCCATTAAGAAGTGCTACTAATAGTGACTTGTCAGAGCCCCAGCAACCAATCAGGTTGAAGGAACCTTTGTAGCTTTTAAACTTCCCCTTTTAAGAGGAAAGTTAAGCAGAGAGAAAAGCAAAGTTGCACATCTGTTAATGCAAACACTAATTACCAGATGTGGGGACATCAAGTGACACGTGATCAGCCCAAATGACAATTGCATGTCTTAAAGGGCTCAGCAGTGTCAGGAAAACTATGCAGCGAACACAATGACAACTTCTGCTAAGGGTAAGAAGATTGGCAAACCTAAAGAGGAAATCCTTAGCAGACAGCTGACACAACATCACAAAGCAATCTCTGCCCCCCTGTGTAGAGTGGGATCCTTTGTGCTGGGGATCTCCCCTGTATGCTGGAATACCTGATCCCTACGATCCCTACACACAGATCCCAGCCAGGTAGGGTGGTGACATTTACCCATTGAGTTGTGGGTCCTGGTGCTCGTCAGTCCTTGCGATCTCTTTGGTTTTATAGAAGATCAGGAGGATGCTGATCGTGCAGATCGTCCACCTCTTCCTTATTGCACGCATGTCTTCACCACACACTGATATCCCCGATCCGATGGCTTTGTTATAGGAGGAGAGGAGACACAGAAGGAAGGGGGTGACGGTGATCTAATGATCCTTGCAGGCTCCGGGGAGATCGCTCCTCCGATCACAGCTCTGCTACAACCAGCAGCAGGTTCCCTCTTTCACTGAGACAAGCCCTCCCCTCCACAGCTCTCAGCTCCGCCCCTTCTGTCGGGATGGCACTGGGGCCCGCCCATATGTGACGTCACCTCGGAGCTTTGACAGCCGGAGAGGAATGTGCGGTACCTGGGATCGCCCCGGGGAGAGGAGAGAGGATCGGGAGGAGATCGGTGCCGGTGACACATGAGAAGAGATCAGTAGATGACTCCTCCACTCAACTACAAACACGTGCTATGGAAAACAACACGACATGTCACACCTTCATCTCCTATATTGCAGATTACCAAGTCTTACATGGGATAGATGCATTAGGTTGTCTATGTTCATGCAAAGATCCAGTTAGTAAGTCTGTTGTTTTTTCAAAAGAACAAGCTCTCTTCCAGGTGTATCAGTTACAGGGATGAGACAAACCATTTAACACTGACAGGGGTGCTTACAATAATCAGCTTTTATTTATTTATGTAAAACCTTTGTACATAAAGGGAAAACAATTGTTTGCTGTAACTGATTATGCAGTGTTAGATGCGAGGACTGACTGGTGTGTTCTGGGGGGACCCACGGACCCTCTGTCAGAGGATAGTAACTCAGCGGAGAGATCACTGTACTAACATCACATTGTTGGTACAGGACCTCCTTGCAGACTGAATGAGAAGAACTTTATCAGGCTTTAGATTTGCTCCTTTCACTTATAGCTCCCATCTACATGTCTATAGCAATATCCTGTGTTCTTAAAGGTACTGGATTTGGCACTGACCTGAGTTCTGACATGTATGGATTGGGGCTGATTTGAAGTGTATGGAAATAAATCGATCTGAAGTCATTGGGGCTGATCTGAGATGTATGGACCAGGGCTGATCTGAGGTCTTACATGCATTGTTTGGGTCTGACTGGAGGTCTGAATTGTATAGACTGTATTGTATAGCCATCTAAAGTGTACGAATTTGGGTTAATTTGAAATGTATAGATTGGGGTTGATCTGAAATGTATAGATTGCGGTTGCTCTGAAGTGTATGGATTGGAGTTGATCTATAATGTATGGATTGCGGTTGATCTCAAATGTATTGATTGGAGTTGATCTGAAGTATATGGACTGGGGTTGATCTGAAATATATGGATTACGTTTGATCTGCCATGTATGGATTGGGGTTGATCTGAAATGTATGGATTACGGTTGATCTGAAATGTATGGATTTGGGTTGATCTGAAATGTATGGATTAGGATTGATCTGCCATGTATGCATTGGGGTTGATCTGAAGTGTATGGATTGAGGTGGCCCTGAAATGTATGGATTGGTGTTGTTCTGAAATGTATGGATTGGTGTTGTTCTGAAATGTATGGATTGGGGTTGTTCTGAAATGTATGGATTGGTGTTGTTCTGAAATGTATGGATTGGGGTTGTTCTGAAATGTATGGATTGGGGTTGATCTGAAATGTATGGATTGAGTTTCATCTGAAATGTGTGGATTGGGGTTGACCTGAAATGTATGGATTGGGGTTGTTCTGAAATGTATGGATTGGTGTTGTTCTGAAATGTATGGATTGGGGTTGTTCTGAAATGTATGGATTGGGGTTGATCTGAAATGTATGGATTGGGGTTGATCTGAAATGTATGGATTGAGTTTCATCTGAAATGTGTGGATTGGGGTTGACCTGAAATGTATGGATTGGGGTTGACCTGAAATGTATGGATTGGGGTTGATCTGAAATGTATGGATTGGGGTTGCTGTGAAGTGTATGGATTGGGGTTGATCGGAAATGTATAGGTTGGGGTTGACCTGAAATGTATGGATTGAAGTTGCTCTTAAGTGTATGGATTGGGGTTGACCTAAAATGTATGAATTGGGGTTGACCTAAAATGTATGGATTGGGGTTGATCTGATATGTATAGGTTGTGGTTGACTTGAAATGTATGGATTGGGGTTGCTTTAGAGTGTATGGATAATGGTTGACCTGAAATGTATGGATTGGGGTTGATCTGAAATGTATGGATTGGGGTTGCTGTGAAGTTTATGGATTGGTGTTGATCTGATATGTATAGGTTTGGCTTGACCTGAAATGTATGGATTGAAGTTGCTCTGAAGTGTATGGATTGGGGTTGACCTAAATGTATGGATTGGGGTTGTTCTGAAGTGTATGGATTGGGATTGCTTTAGAGTGTATGGATAAAGGTTGACCTGAATTATATGGATTGGGGTTGAACTGACATGTATGGATTGGGTTTGAACTGACATGTATGGATTGGGGTTTATCTGACATGTATGGATTGGGGTTGCTTTAGAGTGTATGGATAAAGTTTGAACTGACATGTATGGATTGGGGTTTATCTGACATGTATGGATTGGGGTTGATCTGAAATGTATGGATTGGGGTTGATCTGAAATGTATGGATTGGGGCTGTTCTGAAGTCTGAAGGGTATGGATACTGGAATGGCAAAGCTCAGTCTGCTTCTCTTTGAAATTCTTCTTTACTTGTGCGACAGGCATTATAACAGTCTGTTACTTGGTTATATGGTTCCATAAAACACGGTGGTTAAGTACAGTAGTGGTATGTCCACTCCAGAGTTCCCTTTCCTATAGAGTACTCCAACTTCCTGGCTTATCCCACTAAGGGGAAAGGTTCATGGCATTCCCTTGAGGGGTAGTATATGTTTTTGAAGATGTAGGTCCTGGAACTCTCATACTATTCCCCACACTCAGTACCTGCTCGGTATCAGTGGTTACATTTATTTGCTAATTTCCCCTAGTGTTCTCCAAAATTGTAACATTGTATCTCTTGTTACAAAAATGTATATATTTCCTATACTCCTCAGCTCCACCTAGTGGCTATAGTGCTGTGTTCTACTTCTGCCCATAATAAAAGAAAATAGTGAAAGAACCTTTGTTTTGCCCAGTTTGCACAGAACAAATGTGCATGCAGATTTGCTGGACTAATAACGATGCAATTATTTTATTGATAGACCCCTTAGTTTGCATTTTACCACACATTACCTCAACACAAAAGTGTGAAGTGGCCTTTAGTGATAGCAGACACTTGATGTGTGTTTTTGTACAGCTACACGGATCTCTGGCAATTCACTATTATTGTGACTGAAGGAGGGAGCCAGGGAGGGACTGTGATTGGAAGGAGCCTTGTCTGTGATTGAGCCCTCCATGTTCTACTTTACATGACCCAGCCAGTACATCAGGTGAGCAACCATTGTGTTTCCAGGTGTGCTCCTCCGAGACACAATGGCTGCTCTACATACACATCTTCTCTACTGGGTGTAACCGTATCAAATGATCTGTGCGCATACAGGAGAATATAAATCCTGACTTCCAGTAGTGGAATAATCCCCTGCACATATCTCCCTGACGTCCCCACTTCTTTGCTTGAATGACACTTGTCAGCGTGTTTCTCTTCTTCCCTGCAGCTCTAACGATGTATCAAGCTGGGAACGGTACAAGAGGCTGATTGACTTCTGCCCATAAGTCAGCGAGGAACTGTGCGCACATGTATGAGGGTGCATTAGTCTGAGAGACTTTCAGGATCTTTGTAGTGTCTTATTATTACCAGTACATTGGGATCAAAAGTGTGTAACCCTAAAATGAACTTCCTTCCGTTGCTCTTTTTTAATCTGTTAAATATACCAATAAAAACATTTAACTGTTACATAAGTGCAAATAAAAAATAAAAAAGAAACACCCCTGATCCTGCCATATAAATGCAAAACAATACTTATTTATCATGCCAGAAACTTAGTGAGCTGATAACCTACTGTGATTTCTGCCTGTACAGTACTGTTATGAGTATTGGTCGACCAATATCGTATTTTTTACCACCGATAATTGGCCAAAAGGCCGTGTCCAAAGGGTGGTAATAAACAGCGCATACTCAGACTGGTCTGAGGTGGTAAGCGGGGTCCCCCAAGGCTCAGTCCTGGGACCAACCTTGTTCAATTTATTCATAAACAGCATTGAGGACGGGATCATTAGTTCTATATCAGTTTTTGCGGATGACACAAAATTGGGCAGGGCAATAACTGCACAGCATGAAGCAGATATCCTACAGAATGACCTGGACAAAATAACGGAGTGGGCAACGACATGGCAA
Source organism: Pelophylax lessonae (assembly GCF_965119305.1). Taxonomy (NCBI): domain Eukaryota; kingdom Metazoa; phylum Chordata; class Amphibia; order Anura; family Ranidae; genus Pelophylax; species Pelophylax lessonae. The sequence goes on from NC_138768.1 coordinate 168,113,401, forward strand.
ATGAGGTTTAATGTGCACTTGGGGACTAGAAACATAAAAGCACAATACATGTTAGGGGGGGGAACCCTTGGGGGAATCAAAAATGGAGAAGGATCTGGGAGTCTTGGTTGATGATAGATTAGGCAATAGCATGCAATGTCAAGCGGCAGCTGCCAAAGCCGGCAGAATATTAGCATGCATAAAGAAAGGGATGTATTCCAGAGATAAGACTATAATCCTTCCACTTTATAAAACTCTGGTCCGACCGCATCTGGAGTATTCTGCCCAGTTCTGGTCGCCAGTCCTCAGGAGGGATGTGTTGGAGCTGGAGAGGAACCAGGGAAGAGCAACTAAACTAATTAGGGGATTGGAGGACCTTAATTATGAAGAGCATCTGCAATCGCTTGATTTATTCTCCCTGGAGAAGAGACGCCTGAGAGGGGACATGATAGCAATTTATAAATATCTCAATGGGGATCTCAACATAGATAAAAAGCTATTCAGTCGTAGAGAGTGCATGAGGACTCGAGGGCATACATTGCGATTAGAGGAGAAGCATTTTAACCTCAGGCAACGTGGGGGGTTCTTTACTGTTAGGACTACAAGATTGTGGAATTCTCTACCACAAGAGGTGGTTTCTGCGGGTAGTATGGTGGCTTTCAAAAGACTCTTAGACTTACATCTCAAGGATCAGAACATTCAGGGGTATGAGAGATGACTACAGCCACACACACACCTACACAGGTTGAACTGAATGGACTATTGTCTTTATTCAACCTCACCTACTATGTAACTATGATACCGATACCAATATTTTGGTCATCGGATATCGGTATCG